>NC_138909.1:1200000-1739000 GCF_965231255.1 Vanellus vanellus
CTAAGGATTTAGATACCTTGTTGTCCCAATGAGGTTTGGGGTTTTTCTAGTTTTGTTTCACATACATTTTGTGTAGTTTCAGTTAGTGGAAAAACCCAAGCTGAACATCTTTGAGGTGGACATCTGAAGCACTGCAGACACTGAGGAGGATTTCACACCGGGTGTCTCTGTTTGGGAAGGAATACTGAACAGTTCTGTCCCGTGTCCAAGATTAGGTGGTGGCAGGCGATGTTTCAAGTTCTGCTCTTTGGTCCTTTCCTGTGCTTGGTATAGCTTGCTGCTTCTTTACTTCTGTGACAGCCTGAGCAAAGGGAGGACGTAAGGCGCTCGTCTGTTGCATGTGTGCTCCTTAATTATATCCCTTTATAGCAGGTGGCGGTGCTTTCCTCAGTAGCTGGTAAAAAGGTACTGGCTTTCAGTTAGAACACATTTCCTTTTGACCGTGGCATTAATTGTTCCTTGATGCTTGTGCTTTGCCCCACGCACTGGCTCATTCTCCTGCAGTCTTACTCCTTCTACAAGTTCTGCGTCAGGTAAAAAGAAACACGTGATCCAGGCTCTCACGAGCATGTCCAGTCTTACTGTTCATGAAATCTGCCACTGAATGCTGTAGCATTCAGCTAAAAGGGCAAGAACGTCTTCTGTTAGTGCTTTCATAATATTGATGCTTCATAGCCGTAGACAGAGCTTTCTTCATGGGAACGGGAGAGGACAAAGTTCGTTTTCACAAAATGTGTGTTTTCCTTCTTATTTGGATTTTACAAAGTCAGTACAAAGTGAGACAAAAAGTTCTGTCAAAAGTTCACAGTAATCACTGCTGAAGTTTGCTATGGTTTGAATGTACACTAGCTCTCTCTTAGAGAGATGGTAGTCTAGAGGACAGGCAAATGTCTGCCTCGTATGGGTGTCCTGCACTTCATAAAATGGTTAAGAAGGAAAGAATGCAATGCAAATATTTAAAAAAAAAAAAAGTTTCCATTTCTCGGATTTAAGGTTTGTCTTCCTATCATCTGCCTATGTTTTAGTTTCTCTTAAGTCATTCATTATTTCCCGGAGGCAAGTGCTCCCTGGCACCGCCCGATTCCTTTAATTTGCCTGGCATTTTTCTTTCTTAATCCTGGGAATGCTACTAGTTCATTCAAGATTCTTTCAGCATTTTCATACTTTTGTCGTGATCCCACTTTCAGAGCCAAACAAAACTGTGAAGAAAGAACAGATATGGGTCCAAAGATCATAAATACGCTCATTGCACTGACTGCGTGGCTGAGAAAAAGGTGAAATATGTGTCCATGCTCCTGGATATGAGGGAAGGCTCCCTGCTCCATGATATCCTTACGTAATAAAAAGGTCAACAAATGCAACAGAAACATTTACAGAGGAAATCCCTAAAGGTAAATAGAAGTGGTGATTATTTCAAGCTTTTACAATTTTATTGACATTTTTTGGTTTTAGCATGGACGGTTGAATTCTGAGTCTCTTGCCTGCTTGCGATCTTGAAAAAAAGTGACCTCAAAAAAAGAGGAGGAAAAGAAGAATTGTCAGTATTTTTGAAGTCTCCTTATTTCTGTGGAAGCATGTAATATATATCGTCCATAAAAAAGCCAGGCTAAGAGGTTGGGCTTATTAATTTGGTCCTTTCATGAGCTATGGAGCTTTCATCATTCTGGAAAATAGTTGCAAGGAAAAGTTAGAAATCGTTAATCTCAGGAGCTCAGTGTGAGTGTTGCTTCAGTGCTTAAAAATTAGTTTTGGCATTCTGGCGTTTTGTATTAGCCGAGTCGGAAAAGCTGCTTAACTCATCTCGTTCCTCTGCCTTCTCAAAAACTGAAGGCTTATTTGGAGGTAAAGTGATTAACTGGGTCCAAATGTACTCTCAAAACAAGCTGCTTATTTAATGACCTCTTATTTCCACAGATTTTTATAAGGTGTTTATGTATGAAAAATAGTTACCTGCCAAGGAAAAAAAAAAAATAGTATATTTTCCCTAGTTTACCTACCATCCAGTAAGGAATAAGAGAAATTGACAGATTGATACTGGAATTGCCCATGTGCCCTTTGAAGGGAAAAGTCTTACTTCACGTATCCGTTAGGGTCATTGGCTGAGTCCATGGAAATACAGGCAAGTGGGATCTGATCAACTTTTTTGATCATGTTCCTTTTGAATTTTAAGTTTCATGGAATAAGATATTTGGACCTTTCAGAGGTTGATAATTGTTTAAAGTAAATTATATTTGTTAATGTTGGAAAATTATTCGGCATAGCTACATGGAAATCTGCCTGAGAAAGTTGTGGAAAGATGTCCCGCTGCTGCCTGTCCCATGAAAGGGCAGATGAAATTTAGTATCCGTGAGCCTAGGTATACCTATAACCTGACTGTATATGCACAGAGGGAACTGTGAATTAGCAATTGTCACTGGGGAAATAGATCTGCGTGTCACAGGTTTGATGGTTTTATAGAACTGTCTACAATGTCTTATGGCAGTCAAAAAGGTGTCTAGAGTTTTAGGAAGCATTTAGAAAGGAGTTATGGGGAAAAAAAAGGGAAAATATGAGAAAATGATACTGCTTTCAACGTGTCACGTTGAAAGCAGCCAAATGTATGTACTACTACAGAGTGTGATTAAACAGTAGAAGTCATTGTCACAAGATGATGAGCTGGTCAAAAGTAGGATGGGTTTGAAAAAAATGCATTGTAAGTACTGGAGATACACAACTGTAATAGTAGAGAGATTGCACTTGGACTCTTGCTAAACGTTAGATCTGACTAAAGGAAAAGAGCTTATTCCTTTGGTAACTTCCAAATTGCGCTCTGTGATTGCAATTCTCAGCCTACCTTCCAGATTCTTCCACACATAGTATCTGTCTCTCTAGAAATCCATGGAAGTTGTGAAGTCATCTGTGCACTGACTGACACTAACAGTTATTATTAAAAATAATTAACTGCAGGTAATATTAAAACAAATTTTGACGATGGTTTTCAACAACAGAGATCTCAGGCTTATTTTTATAAGTGCCAAAATTCTTGTTTCACTTCTGCACGCAGAAACAAAATGCCTATTTGCTGACCCAGAAGTTTCCATGGCAGTCTGGATAATTTCCAAAGGATCCATTTCCTGTGGAGTCGCTTATAATATCCTATTATAAACAAGAATAAATGCAACACTCGGAACAAGTCTGCAATATCAAGCCGGTGCTATGTGCAATTTTCCTGGGATTTTCCCGTGTTATGTGATAACAACATAAGGAATGCAGTCATTTCCAGAATGGGAAGCAATCCACAAATAAAAGCAGTTAAAGCATGGATAATGCATCTGTCACCTGATACATAACCAGGATGTTTGTATTAGCCAGTATTCAGCACAGGCAGAGGAGTGGAGGCCAGCAAACCAGTATTTGCATTCTCTGTTCTTCAAAGGAAGAGTCGAAAGTATTTTTCAGGGACTTTCCAGTATTTCATTCAATGACTTCCTCTACGGTTTGAAGCATGTATACATTAGAGAGAAATATACTTTTGGTATTGTGAGAACAGTAACATTGAAACTCGAGGGGACAAATTACAGTTGATGGTTGAAGAGGCTCCCGATAAGAGCAGAACAACAGCAACCCAGCACGGGAGGGGAATTTGAGGGTGAGGAAATGACACAAGGTTGTTGCTTGGTTGGTTGGTTGCTGTTACTGTCCTCTTGCCCCCAAACTGAAATTGTTGGTGAAAGAAGAAAGTGAAAGTCATTTGGAAGGAAGATGAAGTAAGGGACCAAAAAAGTAGCCGAGGGCAGAAAGGACCTGTGAACACCTCTGTTACATTGAATAGCGAGGAGGGCAGCAGAGAAATGAACGGAGGGTGATGAACAGACACAGCGGCTGTTACCAACAGATTAACATGCCATGTTAATGGCATGACCTTCTGACAGGCATGTAGAAATACAACATAGATGCTAAATGATGTGGCCAGGGGAAGCAGAAGCTTGCAAGAGGTTGGGAGGAGCGGAAGATGGACAAGAACAAGTAGTTAGCTGCAGTGAAATCTCAGGGTCCTTCCTTTCATTGTGGCACAAACGACCTGACTCTTACTCACCGCCTGGTCAGCTTTTTGGTATGTTAGAGAGAGAGACAGAGAGAGAGAGACGCATGCACGCTTACTCAGCAGTCCACATGTTTTCGAAGGGTGCAGTTTTCTCCTGTGGGTTCTGTATGGCCTTATAACTGGAGGCCCACAGGGCACAGAGTTCAAATAGCTGAAGGCCTCAAAGTGATGCCAAAATAATATGGGACGCAGAAAGGACTGACATCAATCTTACTGCAAAGGATTTTCAAGAAGAAGCAAGCCAAAGACAGCTCTCCTATTTTACGATTACGAAGTTACCTGGCAAAAGTCCTTCTGCTGTTCTAAGGCTATCTAGATCATAGGTAAAAGTGAAATAAAAGTGTTCATGCTTCAAATAAACAGGTATACAGTAGTTTAAAGCAATCGGCTTTGAGCCCATGCCCTCTCTCTTATTCTCATTTCCCTTCCTGAAGATGCCTGACACGTTGCTGGCTTTCATTTGGCCGCCATTGCACATTGAGCTGATGATTTCAGACAATTGTTAAGCACGGATGTTTTATACTACTGTCTTATGAACTGTGCTGGGACTCCTGTGGGAAGATGCATTACACCCATGAGAGCTGTGCTCCCCAACAGCCCCTGCGGGACAGGAGGTGGGGTTGTAGCAATATGAAGCATCCCGGTTTATCTGCCAGAATCCTTCTTTGGTCTTCATATCCAGTATGAGTGCTTCTCTCCCAAAGGGGCTGAGCATCAGTGCCTCTGCATGATGGGGAGGAATAGCCGGCCCTTTTAAGAGGCAGGCATCAGGTACTCAGCCCTCTGCATTTCTGGGATCAGAATAGGAAGCAGTTGTTACACAAGGGCAGATCCTTGATATTTGGGTACCCAAAGTAGAGGTCACAAATTCCCATTTTGATAGTCAAATAGTGGCCTTGTGATGTAATTAAGATTTACAGCTCTGAGGCTGATCTGTTCACTGGCAATGTTTAGGCATCTGAGGGTAAAACCCGCTTGGCTGCAAGGTACTTAAATAAGGAGCCTTGCCCTGAAGCCCACCAGTCCCCAAGGACTGGGAGTAGCCTGAAGAGAGGAGAGCGAGGATTTCACCCTACCCTGAGAGTCTGTTATTGCATTCAGTAATGTCGGGTTACCATAACAGGGCGAGTTATGGTACCGTGTACTCAAAATTTTCATTTCTGTTCCAGAAATCAGGCTGAGCTGGCAAAAATGAAGCTGACTGTTTCTAAATAAAGCAAATGAAAAGGTAAAATAACAGGTTTTTTGTAGAAAACATTTAATAATAATTGCACTCTCACAAGCAAATTCTGTATACATAAGATGCAGTTTTTTCCATTAGCTGATTGAGTAGCTAATTAGACATACAACCAAGTCCTTGTACAAAGCAATGAGATTGTGAACATTTTTGAAGAAATTAAGAGTAGGAATGGAAAATCCAGTAGAAATGAAATAAATTATCATAATATTATCTCTTGTATAGAAACGACTGAATAAATACATTTATAAATATCAGGGAAATCACAGTAAATAAATACCAAACTCAGTGTCTTACAGATTCTGTAGGCTAGATTTTTAAAGTCGGAAATCACAGTTCCCAGTCTAGCCACAGGCTGACTGGTTCAGGAGACTGTTGTTGACACAACATACTAGTGCACTCCAGGGGAGCAGGAGGAATTCTCAGTTTGCTGATACGGTAGCAAAATAGTAAGGCTTAGTGTAAACAGTCTGTGCTGTAAGTGCATTGCACTTAACTAGTTGTACTTGGCTGAAACGGCTGCCAAGGGTTCTTCATTTCCTTAAGCAAACCGCTTTTCCTGTTCAGCATCTTCAGTATCAATGAACAGCGTGTCCCACAGACAACACCGACCATTTTGAAAGACTTCCTTAAATACATGCGGTTAAATAAATAAATAAATAAATAAAATAATCCATAATTAACATAGTAACAGTGATGCAGGAGGTGGAAGATGATACGCTGCCTGAACAATGCTCTTCCTGAATGTTTCTCTCAACAGAGGAGCAGTTCCCAGATTTTTTCTGTCCTGGTGTTTCTTAGAGCGGCGAGTCAGAATTGAATTGAGCCCTGTCAAGAGGTGAGGGAAGAGAATAATTTAAAAAGAGGTTCAAGAGCAGCTATCATTGCTCAGCATTGCACAAACAGTTAAGGATGAGTGGTCTGTTTCCATCTCTCTGCTATCTTGAGGCGTAGAGAGAATTAAGTCGGTCTTTCCAAAGCAGTTACTGAAATCCCAGTGTGCATATCTGGTGCCCAGCTAGGAAGCTTCTGCAGCATGAGTTTCTGCGTTTACTCGCATCAAGAAACTCACTAACTCGGAAATATGAATTATTAACATATGCTACTGTAAGTAAGGGGAGGATGAATTGTCTAAAGCCTCGTTTTTCAGAGGGAGCCAAACACTTCTGTGCTTCCCCTCCAGAGAGAGTTGCCAGTACTCAAAGCTTTAGGAGTGACGTGTCGGCTTGAACAGGGACCTTGCAGCAGAGTCAGAAAGACTAAGGCTAATTCTGTAGTTAAGCAGCAAGTTTCCTTGTTCTTTAAATCTGATTAAGCGAAAATGGAAAGTAGCACTAAGAAATCCTACAAATTGGCTTTTTGGGGGAGGTTTACCACTCAGCTGCCCAAATTGAGAGGGAATGGGACTTACTTGGCCAAAATTGCCTTTACGATCAGCTGTACCCAGGAAGCAGTGGGCTCCAAGCACACCTCCCTGCCGTCCTTCAGAGTAGCTCTGCAACACAGGGAATAAAGAAAAGTCAGGAAACTACTGCAGGGATTTCCCTTACTCCCAGAAGGTAATATTGCTTTTTTAGATAGTTAGTATAAATTCATCCCAACTGCTCTAGATCAGACTTGGCCATTTTGCTGTATGTGTTCCACGAGTGAGGAGATTAAAACCGTGCAGAAGTTGCGTGAGTCTGTGTGCCTGCTCTCAAAGCAGTCACACATGCCCGAAAATCTTTCTCAATACATATGGGTGCTTGGTTTGAATTTGTTTACATTAGTAGAGCTTTCTTACGGAACGATTGAAACCTCCAGTGGTGAAAAGGTGTTTCAGCAGTATAAGGATTTCAACATTTCATTCCCTCCTCCATGCTGTTCAAGACCAGATTAGTTTCATTGTTTCTCTAAGTCTGCTTGTGGGAAATCAATTTTTTCTCTCTGAGAGCGACGCACGCTGTTTTAACGGGAGTTTTGCCTGCCTAATAAATGCAGGATCTAAACTACGTTATTACCTCGTGTATTAAGAACTGACCAGTCCTTCAAATTCATGTTCTACCACCAGAAATATTTATTATATGTCCCATGTCAGATAAATAATGATCAGTTCAGGAATAGGTAAGGTCATAAAGACGATCAAAAACATGGCGTATTACCTAAAACCGTCTCTCTCAAAAGAATACCCAAGTCTGACTACAGCACGTCGGTCTGCTAACTGTCGTACTTGTCACGAAGCATAAAAGCCCGGTGTCGGTGATGAAGAGGGAGGCTCTTGCAGAGCTACTTACATGACTTCAACGTTCTTGCAGTGGGGGCCGCTCTGTGTCAGCTTCACATCTTGAATGGATTTAGGAGGGATGAACCTCGAATGAGTGGCTATGCACTGGCACCGCAGCTCGGTTCCCATCCTTGCCAGGGTCCTACCTGTGAGCAGAAAAGGAAGATCGTGGTTTGAGAGGTGGTCGTACCATCACTGCGTCAGACATAAAGCACGACTGCTCTATTTTAACTGTATTTGCAATTAAAATACTGCCTTTGTCCAAGCTGCCTGAATCCTCACGGTATAAAGATCAGTTGCTCATTTGTTTCAGAGGAGCTGATGCCCAAGTTCATTTAGAACTAAATTAATACATCTTTTTGAAATAAAGCCACACGTTTTGTGGTTACTTGTACTGGGCGCACTGTACAGTTAGTTGCATCATTCTGATATCTGGATTGAAGAACTGGCAACTATACAGAAGACAGAGCCCTAGATTTTTTCATTAATTTGAGCCTTGTCCATGCTTCCATGTTCATATTGTTTGTTCTCCTTCCCCAGCTGTATATTATTTGCTTGAGGCAGTATGAACATTAAGTAACAAATAT
Organism: Vanellus vanellus; assembly: GCF_965231255.1. NCBI lineage: Eukaryota > Metazoa > Chordata > Aves > Charadriiformes > Charadriidae > Vanellus > Vanellus vanellus. Next base: position 1,208,172 of record NC_138909.1, read on the forward strand.
GAGATCATAAATTGCTCTTTGTGGGGGAGAGAAATACTCAAACGCTCAAGAAGAAGATCCTGTCTGTGCTGCATATGCTTCAAGTGAAACATAGAAACAAAGCGAGTTTAAGTTGCATCCTTGAAATTTTTCCCACCAGATGTCAGTAACTCTTCAGTACGAGGGCTACCTGGTACATTTCTGACTGAAGAGAAGGTGCTGAAAATCTCTCGAAAGAAAACCCAATTTGCTGCAACAAATATAAAGCTATCTCTCTGCAGGGACAAGCGTCTCGGCAGAGACACTTCTACAGCCACGGGGATCTTGGGAAGGATTTACTTGCCTTGAGACACAGCCGCTGAAATCAGGAAAAGAGCCAGGACAGCCACAAGTTTGCCGTTCATGATTAGACAGGAGGTTTTTGCTGGATCGTTCAGCTCTGGTTCTGTGGAGCAGTGACCTCGCTTGTCCTGGAGGGTTGCGGATGCCTGGTCTGGGCGCTGCGTCGTGCTTATATACCGTTTTGTGCCCGGCATGTGTGCTCTGCTAGCATGGAGATTGCGTTAGAGGAATTTCCCAGATGGGGTAAAAATGAGTCACATGACTCTTGTGAAACTCCTTCCTAGATGACGAGGAATTATTCTGCTAAGAATGATATAATGTATTCATTTATTCAGATATGTATAATAATAGCCATGCATTCTGATTTCTTTTGTAGACTTTTGTAAATCTTGTGCTTTTTCTAATGCATGCCCTTATTTAGTGATATAACTTTGCAGTGGTTTCAGTTACATTTCTGTTATAACTTCTTATTATTTTCTTCATGGCAATAACTGTTCTTCATAGGGATGCCAGAGCTAGACTTGAGACGTTTAATTTCTTATCTCCATTTATGGTGATAGCTTCTGCTTATCTGATTTTATGCCACTGGAGTGGAAATCGGGCAGTGCTGAAATCACTGCAAAGCTTTTTCACTGGGGTCAGGATGTTACCTCAGCATTATTTTGATGTTAATGATTTTCATTTTTTATTCTTTTCTTTTTTTCTGTTCACAGGGCATCTTATAAAGTAAATTAATCTCTTAATACTGTCTGTTCAGTGAAGGAATTGAGGCTGCAGTATTCAAAGCTTCCTGTGGGAAGCAGATACTGAATTCTGAACAGCTTTGAAAATCATACCTGCATTTTTCATGTCACACATGTTAACGAATGATAAACAGAGGGAGCTTTGTATGCAAACAAAATAGCATGACCTGCTGAATGCAGCTGCTTTTGTTTCCTTTGCAAGTCTAGATATTTGTAATTAGTCTTTTCTGTGATCTTTTTCACTGACCGTAATCCTAGAAGTATTACAGCGCTGCTGTAGACAATTCTGTTAAAGAACTTTGTTGCAGGAATGCCGAGTGTTTATTTGCTGTGACTGGTAGAGAGATTACCTTGTGAGGGAGACAGTTTCAAGGCAAGACTTGGGCTCAAATGCTGATCTGTTGCTTAAATGAAGATTGGGGTTTTTAACCCCTCTGGAGTGCGGGTGATTAGGAGAAGCCTTTCTGTTTCGGTGCCATAAAAACGTTGTCCTTTTCACCATGCTGACTTTTGCTGCTTGTCATTTCCAACCTCAAAGTTTCATGATCTTTGGATTTATAGAGGACTCCTCAGAGTTCGTAAAAACTCAATTATCTTAACCTGTAAAGCATTGTGAGTTGTTTGTAGTAATAATTTAATAGTTTGCCCATAATTTATTATGGTTTACTATGTACTATGAACTTTGCGATGAAGATTCATCTGTTTCCCATCACTGTGTCAGCTGGCCCCAGAAAAAATATCACCGAGTTTGTCTCTCCTACCTCTTACTGAGTATTGAGTCAACAAAAGATACCAATTCTGACTCCTAGTGGTGCTTCTCCTTAGCTGTACGTCTAGAGAGCTTTACTGAAAAATACGTTTAGTTCTTTGAAGGCATGAAAAAGGAGAGGATACAACCAGGTACTGATGATTGTGTTTTATTGTTTATGTTGTATTACGTTGTATATGTTATGTTAAATTAACAGAGTGGTTTCACTGGTGTCAGATTGTAGATGTTGGAGCTTTAACCAGTTTACTTGGAATGAGGTTTTGCTGATTCTTTCCTTTTGGGTTCTCTCTCTTTATCTCTGTGTCTCTACATATGTATACACACAGAGAGGGTAATTAAAATTATATTAGGGATCCCACTTTTCTTAGGTACTCTTTGAAGCTTTATTATCTAATTTTGGTGTGTGCTGAAATGTCATTAATGTCTGAAGCAAAAAAAGAAAATTCCCCCTCAAACCCCCAAGTCAAACCAATGATTGCTTGTCCTCCTTCCCACTAGACTCAACTGTTTCCTGAGTGTGGCGGTAACAGATCTGCAGAAATCCCCGGGTCAAAAGTGAAGCCAAGAGCTTACTCCGCCTATATGATTAACCCTGCCCCCGAGCTAAGAGTAAGTATCTGTCTAAAAGAGCAGGATGTTTGCAATGAAATAGAAATCCACTATGTTTTCTGAGAGCTGAAGCATCTCCTCTACCTCCCCTTTTTCACTGCCGTGACACAGTTTCATCGGGACTATGTGAAGGGAGTGTAATAGAGATGATAGTGGCATAAAAAGGTCGAGACATGAGATCCAGCCCAAAGGCCAGGCACTCCTGACCGGCGTTCCTGGGAGTGCCGTGCTTCGCCCAAGTTCTCCCTACATCCCTTCAACACTGCCCAGGATCTCCTCCCTGCCCCTGCCTATGGCAACTCCAAATCCATTATCTGAGCTTGGCAGCGTGTGTTTTCCCGCCAGCCGTCAGAGATGACTTGTGCAGACGGAATTGCGCTCCTTTTGAAGGGTAACGTCACTGAGTGAGCTGATACTGCCGCGAGCAGAGACCTTCCGTGGTTAAGCCTGTTAAAAGCAAGCTTGTAATGAACAAAACAACAGTTATGCAACAGTGCGGTTACTGACAGACTGCCGAAAAGGGAAGTAGATACCTCCCTTGCCTGTGTTTTAAGGCAGGATATAGGATGTGTTCTCTGTGCTGCAAGATGGAAACTAGTGGATTTTCTTTTTCATGACTCATTGCCTTGTCTAATGAACACAAAAGTCAAAAGGGAATCTTTTGGGATCTTCACTGGGATCATTTAGAGTCTTTGCATGTAGCAAAGGACACCCAAACACAAGGGACACGGTGAGAGGGGATTCGTGTGTATTCTGGTGGCCGAGACCATCATGTGGGGTGAGGGAGAGCTGGGCTCCAGTCCCTTACTGTTTTGAGCCTCAGTTCCAGAGGAAAGCTCCAGCCTCTGGGCTGATAAAGTTACTCTCTAAGAAAATTAAGGATCCTTCCTGTTTTAGACAGATTCAAACCACTCGCTTGAGAAGTTCTACACACAAGACCCCAAAGGCCCAGGAGACAAAGCCTTCACTGGAACGAGGGTCCAGCCTGAGCAAGGTGAGCTCTGTCAACTCCTGTCCCCTGTGTGTCCTCTCTACCAGCTGCTCTTGTTCCCCAGGGAAAAATTCCCACTCTGTCTTCTGAAACCAACTCCATTTCCCCACAAAGGGCTTAGCGTTCGCCTGCCGTTCCACTTGACCCACAGAGAGCCGAAGGCGCAAATACCGGGGCTGGGAAATAATTGCTGCTGCTGCTCAGAAACAGAGCACGGTGTTGTGCAAACACTTGTGGAAGTTTACAGTGAGGCAGAGCGTAGGGAGCAGATGCATAGAAAGCAGAATGTCTCCTAAACATCTGGGGTTGGACTTGCTATATGAGGAAGTGATAGCAAAGAAAGGAGAAAAGCTTAGGTCAGTTTGTGATTATTTTTTTTTCAAACTTGTGTCTAAATATAGATGGTTATGTACCCTTAGTCAGATCGTGCTGGACTTTCCTGAATGGAATCACAAGGCTTTGTACTCGATTTGCCTTTTAATTTATGTATTTATAAATACAATAGTATGAGTATGTATTTCTGTGACTGCATATTTATTTATGCTATAGGTTTCAGCTCTGCTTGACAACAGTCAATTCTGTATGGTAGCTTTCAGTTAAAAAATTGTGTGTTAAATGAAATGTTTCATTTGGTCCAATTCAGTATGAAAAGTCAAAAATATTGACAATATTAATGTAAGGTATCTAGTAATACCAGGAAATGATACATTAATTTTCATTATAATATCAACATAAGATATTAACAAATGTTAACAAATTTTCATATTAAAAATAAATTCCATCTCCCTGGTATTAACGGAGGAGATACAAAGTCCAAGTAGAGAATTGTTAGGGACCGGCAGCTGGGGTTTTACCAGCTCTGGGAGGGCTGCGGTTATTGCTTTAGTTGCATTTCCCTTTCATGAGTTTGGCAGGAAGTGTTTTCTGACTGTGGAAATAAGATATGGAAGTGGCGGGAGGAAACACATGGTAAATTTTCAGGAGTTCATGCCGGGAACTTTTGATTAAATTAGAAGTGGTCAGTAGACATAATATACATCATGCAATCACCTCTGGCTCTTAAAATGTTGCTTGCTGTTATCCTAATGTCTGCTTAAGCTGCAGCAGCTGCAGTTTGGCAGACGTTAGCCCGGACGCTGCCTGGCGGTGCGATCGTGGCAGGGTATGCGTAGACACGGAGAGCGTCTCTGTAGCGCTTGGGTGAACGTAGGCAGACAGCCTGCCTGTGAAAGGAGTGCAAAAATGTAAACATCTGAATCTGGAATCAAAATATACCGTTTAGTATTATAAATGAGATCTGTTTCGCATAAAAGCTGTTATATATAAACATGCCGATCCGTTGGATCTCAAGCCGCTGGATAGGTCAAATCTTACTGTTTACCAAAACCAGGGGGTGCAGCAGTGGGAAGGAGCGATCAATGTATTTAGTCAGCTGACGAATTCAGATTTGAGTCCGGAGTTGCTGTGGTTGGGGATTCCAGTGGAGGTCAGTCCCTACTGTGGAATAATTACTAAAATGATCAATAATATGGCATTGGTCACACGTTAAGGAAAGGTATAAAATCAAAAGGTCTCTAGGGTAGAATACAGCCGCAGCTGGTATGCGAAGAATCCGCTACATCTGTGGTTCCCTGTACAATATTGCTTGCGTAGCAACATGGGGAGTGGAGTGGGGTGGAGACTCCAAGGCCAAACCCTGTGATAATCCAGCAAACACGGGAATGAGATGGCACCACAGAAGGAAAACAGTGCAAAGGATGGAGCTGAGTGGAGATACCACAGCTAAAACTCTGTGATAAACTGGGAACTTGAGGATCACATGGAACCTTTGAAGGTCTTAAGGAACCGATAAACTGCCTACTTGTAACTGGAGGCAACAATCTGTCATTTATTGACAAAATGCTGTCCTTTGGTGAACTTTGCTCATTATAATGTCATTATAATACCAAAACACACTTCCATCCCAAAAGCTACCTGCCTCCAAGGTGCGACCGCTCCTCCTTGAGTCTGCGCCTTGAATTTTTCATAAACTATGCCTTTAAATGAGAGGCAAGAAAATTTTACACCAATCATAATGAAAGTATTTATGACTAGAGTCACTCAAACTCCACCTTGACGGTAAAAAATAGAATAAAAATAGCCCAAGAAAGGGGGGTGTTAGGGAATACGCCATCGTGAACCAGTCGAGGAGGACTCCATCAAAGACTGCCTTGACTTCTGGGATCAGTCAACTGGCTGAGCCTCTCTTCGCCCCCTTAAGGATGCTTGCGGGCAAGATTTGAACACTTGGCTATACCAAGTGCTTCTCCGGGAAACTCGGAAATCTCTATAGAGTGGTTTTATAACTTAGCGCGTTTGTAACCGAGCTATATTACTGACATCTTTAGTATTCGCACATGCTTTGCAGACATCACTATCACCGGCAATCCAAAAGAACTTGTTTATCTGCTGCTTAAATAAACTGCACGGTGCAGGCAGCTCGTCGTTTAGGTTTTTCACTGAACGCGACCAAAGAGCGGCCGTGCTAGTTCATGAGCTGAAGGTGCAGTCTGCTATTAGTGTATTCAGAACCGTAACAGTTTAATATATATGAAACGTGCCTGGGCTGATAGTGGTGAATTGGGCATCACTCAGAATTTAAACCCAGCCGCACCTAGCCTCCCACCTCGGTGAGGAGTGTTAGAACACAAGGGGGGTTATTTTCTGCCAAAACTGCTTTGCCCTTAATGCAACACCTACCAAGAGTTTCCTACGTGTGTGTTTGCAGCCTGATGTTCTGCCTAGCCTGTGGCTGACCCCCAAACCTCTCTCTCCTGCCCTGGGGCTCGGAAGATCCAGCCCCACAGGGCAGTCATCATATTTTTGCTGTCAGCCCTCCATTGTTCTGACCACATACCTCTGGTCTGGTGATTGCTGTGAGAATCTGCACTTTAGCGCTTCCTATCCTCAAAACCTAGATTTATATTGCCAGGCATAAATGTGTAGCAAATCGTTAAGGGAAAACATCTTTAACACTCTTTTTGACCATAGAAAGAAATTAACAATAAATGCAGTGGGAATTAACACATTAAACCGATGCTTAGTCTCATAAGCAGTCTCCTGGACCCTTGAGCAATAACATTTAACTTATTTAATACGTAAGCCGCAAAATCCTTTCACAAAGCAAAAAAACGTGGGCTGTTATAGCATCAGGTAGAACTAATGTGAGAGAATATTTTTCCCATTATATTAAGATAAATAATATGTTCTTTTCTTCAGATATATGAGTTCTAAACTTCTTTTTGAATATATACGTGTGTGTGTCTGCCTGCATCTTCCTATCTGTAAGCAGAAACTACAGCATAATAAATATCACTTCAGAAATAACACAGGTAATTTAGTATCTCTAATTTTAGCTGCTTCCTTCTGAAAGCCGTTAAATCCCCCTCATTAGGCTACCCCGAGGCTGGCAGTGACGTGGAACTGTTGATGAGAGGTAGGGAAGCACCTCATGGGAGGTGGTTCAGGTGTCAGCCCATGTGTACTTGCTTGCAGTTGTGCTCCAGGAACACCCCGGCAAATACTGTTTACCTGCAGACGCTTACAAACTCTCATCATTTCCTTCAGGCTGTCACATTTTAGTCAGCGTTCCCCGTTCCAGTGAGTGACATGTCTCATAGATCCTTTTAAAGATAAGCCGCCAAAAGAAATTATTTTCTGGTACTCGTAGAAAATGAAGTAATCTTTGGTGTTTGTAGAACACGTTGCTACAGCTGTCAGGAGCCGCTGCTGGAGCATCTCTGCCGCTTTCTCAGAGATGGTTCTTTCATGGAGAAGTGGGTGTGAAATCACTTCTCTTCTGGCCACTCAGAGGTATCTCGCTTTCAAAAGAAAGAGATCTGGTTTGCTTCATCACTTTTTGTATGGAGCATTTGTTCATTTTGGTTGCCCTACCTTCAACCTTTCCCAACTCTACTCTGTCTTCCTGAGGACGGAAGCCAGGGGCTGTGCAGCGCTCTGCATGTGGGTGAATCGCGCGGTTACACAGTGGCAGAACAAATTTTATTAGTTAGTTCTTACTCATGCCCTAGTAACTCCTAACATTATGTTTGGATGGGTTGGGTTTCTGGGGTTTTTTGGCTTGGTTCTAAAGGTTTTTGTCAGTGCTGAGCCCTGATCTGAACTTCCAGTTGTACAATTTAGCATAATCCCAAGTTCTCTCCCCTACGTGCTAATGGTCAGCCCAGGATGCCTCATTTTTATATGAGTTTTGTAATTTTTTCCCGTGTCAATCACTTTGGCTACTTCCTGCAGTGAATTTCACCTGGTAGTTTATTCCCTAATCAGTGAGTCTCCTCGGGTCCTTCTGCAGTTCTTTAAAGTTGAGCTTGGTCTTTATTACTCTTCAGTTAGTATCATCACAATACTGCGGCTCATAGCAAACGGCCTTCCCAGACCACCTGTGGATGTGCCAAACCAAACGGGACCCCACAGCAGCTGGTGTAGGAATCCAGGGGTGATAATGTCCCTTTATCAACTAAAGCTGATCTTTGCATTCCGTCCTTCATTTCTATGTAATCACCGGTTATGTACCCATTTCTAAGACGTCTTTCTTAGCCTCGTTATTTCTAATGTTTGGCGAGGGTTGTGAAGGGATTTCAGAAAGACTGTACCTGTGGGACCTTCCACATCTATAGGCTTGTTGTCACCTTCAAAGAACTGTAACAAGTGCGTGAAAGAAGACTTCCTTCAAAGCTACACAGACTTTTCCTTATTATGTGTTTATTCATGTGTTTGCTAATTGCATCCTTTCTATTTCTACTTTAAGTACGGCCATTTAAAGGTAATGAATTTCCTCGTGTTTATTCTTGTCCTTACAGCAGCAAAACACATTCGTTAAGCTTGAACTCCTTGCTGCATCACAGATAGAGTTTTAGAGATAGACACAGCAAAGGAACTAAGTAGAATCAGCAACCGTCTCAGGAAAAAAAGATAATCAAACATAGTAATGTAGCAGAAGGGGAGGTTATTCCTTGGCATTCTCATCACAAGTGTTTCCTCTCACTTCATGTCCTTGAAAAACTCCAAGGTATATTTTTCCTTGACTTTTCTTTGATTGGTGACTCAATATTGTCTCTGGCCCTGTAATTAGATGAAGTATAAGGTGAATTCAGAAATTTATTAATGAAACAGTTACCATTAATACAAGCTACAGGGAGATCGATAGGTGCTCACAAGTTTTTAATGACCAATTTTTACTGTATCATATCAACCAATTGACATGCACAAAGACAAAAAAACCCTGTGTTTACACAAGTACTGCTCCAACAGAAAGGAATTCCGTAAGTCTGTGTCCAAATTGTGTGAAGTAGGGGAATGTTTGTCCCCGTTTACAGCAGTGAAAGCTAATAAGCTTAGAAACGCCAGCTGTACATCTGAAATATACCCAGAAAGAAGAGGCGACCCTTTTCGAGCTTGATTTTTGGAAGAGTCAAACACGCCCCCAGATTGTGCTGTCTCTCCGCAGATGTTTAGGTGTATCATACCGGTGCCTTTTGGGTGGCTTAGCGCACAGGGAAGGTATCAAAGCTAGCAAATGATTTTAATCCTCAGGTTTTTAGAAATACAGATTTAGAGAGAACTGTTGGAAAGCATTACCGATGCCTGAAGAGGGTGATTTTCATGCCAAAGAAATTAAAAGTATGCCTTCTAAAAATAGCTTTCAAGTGAAGCTGTTCTAGTAAAGAAAGCACCTTACCTGGCCAAAATAGCCTTCACAGCGAGCCGGACCCAGGGAGCAGTGGGTTCTAAACACACTCGTCTGCCACCTTTCAGCATAGCTCTGCCAGGGAAGACACAAAGAAGCTAAGGCTACATGGATCCCTCCCACTCTCCTTGTGCTTTGAAATTTATCTCCGCGATTTGTCAGTTCGGTAACTGGAGGACACGGTACGCACTTCTATTTATTAAACTTTTTTGATAATTTTCCAGCGAGCATTTCTGAGAGAACTAGGGAAAAATTATTTTCCTATCCTTTTTCTATACCTGGGTGTCATAGTTTGGTTTTTTGTTTTTTTTTTTTTAAATGAATGATGTCAATATAGGTGCTTATGATGCAATCTTTTTAATGAGCCTGATATAAATTTTTATTTGGTTTCTGTTCTCCATGTGGTCATCGTTTAGCAGATCTTTCAGGAACGTAATTATCTTGGAAACTTTTTTTCTTTTATCAAACTCAAACCTGGCTGAAATAGCCAATTACTAGCGAGGTGGAACTGAATGACACGCAATGCTGCACAGAGGGTATGATGGTTTAAGTATTATTTGCTTATGAAACCATAGTGAAAGCATTAAAACCTGGAAGCTCCCTTCTGTTTACATAAATGCATTGATCCAATTCATGTGAATAATTCCTGATGTGATTTTAACTGAAGCTTACCATATCTTTTTCTTTGTACACACGTGGATTTTACAGTTGAAGTTCCCCACTCTTTGCGCAGGAAAATGCTCCGTATGCAATTCTGACATAGGGAATAACTCGCGGCGTTTCAAACTTTGCCACGTGCAGACCAAGTTAGTGGTCAATGGGATCGAGATTGTGTCTTTGATTGATTCTTCATTGCCTAAATTATTAATCGCGCCCTGAATGTGTTACGGAGATCTAATTCTGTCCTTTGATCTCGGTCATAATCAAGATATTAGCACGGAGAGACTTTTAAAATACTGTCATCGGCAGGAAATTACCTCATTCCTTTGGACAGAAGGCCTGATACCTTATTATACTCGGTGTCTAGGAGGCTTTGCAAGGGATCTATAGTTCCGCCCAAAGTAAATAAGTAACCAGGGTGTGAAATGCCAAGTCACTTCCTCCTATTGAAAGCGAGATGCTATTTTGCAAAAGTGCTCACATGATTTCCACATTTTTGCAGCGAGGTCCTCTTTGGTTTAATCTCACATTCTGAATAGCCTTGGGAGGGATGAACTTGGAATGAGTGCTTGTGCACAGGCATTGGAAGCCTTTTGCCTCTGTCTTCCCCAGGGCTCTACCTGTAGAGCAAAAATAAGTTATGTCTTGGTAAATGAGCAGTCTCATTATTTGCTCCTATGAAGCAAAGAGTATTCCCTTCTGTCGGCCTTATTCTTGTGACTCAGACGCTCTGATTTGCTGAAGACTTTGAGATAACATTAACTGCATCTGCACAACAGCAGCAGGTACGTTTTCAGAGCTCTTGGTATACAGATGCATTTAAAGTTAAACTTGGATTTCTAAGTGAAAATACCTCGATGTTTTCATAGTGCCTTTGCGCCTGGCCAGATTCTACATCTAAATTGCATCACTTGAACAAAGTAGGTTAACGTCATTAACTATGTGCACATATTGTTTACTAGTTTCTGCCGTGATCATCTGCTCGTAGTCTTTATTTTCTTCTGCCAATTGCATAATTCTCGCTTTGAGGAAGCACTACCATCAACCTGCCTACCAAGAATAAAAGTACAAATAGGAGAATGTTGTCATTTGGAAAAGGTGTATGGACATGCTTAGAGAAAAGGTCCTGTCTTCACTGAAACATTTCTTAAAATCTAGCGTAAGGCATATATTATGGCATAGGAACAAACTAATTTCCTGCCAGAAGCGTATTTACCCCCAGAACCAGCCACAACATCCTAACAGATGCAAATACACGATACTTCTTATTTCTGAATGACAATCTATTGAAGATGCACGTCTCTTCAAAAAGTGAACATTAACATAGCAGAAGGCCACTTACATTTGCATATATGTTATACTATATATATTTATAAATCTATTTTTATTCATTGGTTACGTGAGTTTTAAGAAATCGTTTTCCTACCTTCTGACCCCGCCGTTACGACCAGGTAGAGAACCAAAGCAACAGCAACAGATTTGCCATCCATTGCTGTGCAGAAGTTTTCTTCTTGACAGGCGTCCTGCCCTGGTGCCCTTTCGCCTCGGGTTTTATACTGGGAAGGTGCACTCCCAGCAGCTGAAGTGCTGAACAAGGGCGCTCCAGCACAGCATGGGGGCTCTGTACACACCGCTTTCCTAATACCTGAGAGTGTTGCGTAAGAAATCCAGATCTCTGCAGAGGCCGTTCAGTGGCACTTCAGAATTCCCTAAATTGCTTCTGCTGCTGTACATTTGTAATTATTTCTTTGAATTGTGATTATTATCCATCGCTTTCTGTTTGCACTTCTTCATGGGATATTACTTTTAAGCAGCAATGCTGAGCTTGCACTTGGAAATCAATACAGTATTACCATGCATCCTCCCAGCCCAAAATAAAGAGATTTTCCCCCCCCATCTCTGTACGTAGAATTTCTGTTCAGCTCTTGGCATTGCGTTTAAGTGCCTCGTGCAAAAACTGTTACACAACATAATTACGGGAACTTTTCATCCCAGTCTTTTGGACCATATTTTGACTCTAATAGAGTTATTTAGCCAGTGTCTTCTGAAGGCAAGACATACGTAGTTTCTAGTGTTCTCTGAAAGGAATTTGTCTTTGTCAGTTTGGTTAACGGGATTTAGATGCTTAATTGTGCACTGAAAAGCTTCTCTGCTCATCGAACAGGAAATGATGAGCTTAAAATGACCGATGCATTGTCACCTAAGTCACTTAAGCTCTTCAGAAAATTTCGTTTGTTCAGACTACGAAAAGAGAAAGTATGTGACAATACGAGTTGTAATATCACCTGATTAAAATAAGCACTTAGAAGTTACTTGTTTTTCTTTCTAACTTCACGTGTCTAGAATAATCACAGGTGTTTAACACATGTCGTAAGTGAAATCTCTCGAGTCTCAAGGAAAGAAACTGGACCAAATGGTGATCTGATAAAATATGTTGTGCATGTGAATTCCATTACTTTACTGAAATTAAGAAAGCAATTGGGTTTTGAAAAGAAGGAGCCCGCCAAATGGGAGCGTTGGTATTATATGTAGGGGAGATGGCAGTTTGTCCTGGACGTGCATAATCTCTGGCCTTGCTCTTGGGGAGCAGGGCGCCACTTTGGATATGTTAGCTAAGATTGTTGACTAGTTCATAACAGGTTTAATTGTTAAGTGTCTCAGCATAGAAATATTTTGCCAGAAGAATTAGTAATTTCACGGAGTCCAAGTTCAGCTTTGGAGAGACGATGTCAGCAAAGCAGAACCAACATGGAAGAACAGTCCATGTTTGCCCAAAGTAGTCATCAAGTCAGAAGAGCTGCAGTGCTTCTCTTAGCAGAATCTGAGAGCACTGAAACACGTTTTTGGAAGCGTGAAGATTGTTGTTGGGCTCCTAAGCAAGGTGTCTTGTGAGTGAGTGCACGCGGGACAGAGATGCAGTATTTTATCATTCCTAGCCAGCCTCTGAATCATGTCTCACCAGTGAGCGATAACCTCTGGAGAAAGGAGGGCTGTGGTTCGGGCGCTGTGCAGATGCCCTGCCTGGGGTCCTGGGAGCGCAGCCATTGCTGACGTTTTGGACAGAAGGATTTATGAGAAGAGCCCTTCCTTGGCTGTGATTCAGCTCCCAGTACCTTGACTGGTATTTTGCTGGTGACAAAGGTTGCACGCTTACTGTAAGTATCTGTATAGCACTCAAACTGTTGCCAGTCTTTTAGGGTACCCACGTATTTCTGTGGGCTCGCATTCAACGTGGTTCTTCCCCACCTCTGCCCATTCTCAGCTGATATTTCTGACATGCTCACTTCCACATTTGACGACCGAAAGAAGCCAGCTTGAAAAAATTGCTCAGAAAACAGGAAGGCCGAGTTTTGTAAGACAAGTCTGAACAAAACCTGTCTCCTTGAGAAACTTTGTCTCCTTTAGGTTCTGAGGATGAGGTCTGGCAGGCTGTGGGAAAGGGGCAGAGATGGGGATAGGGAGCAACCGGTGGTTGGAATAGTTGTCATCTTGCATAAGAGCTTCCTCAAACAGCACCAGAAACTCCCTTTTTCCCTTGCACCATGAGGAAACATGAGCTGTTTGTGCAGAATATGGAGTGGCTCCTTAAGGGAAAAGACGAAAAAAAAAAAAAAAAACAAATATCAAAACATTTGCTCAACTTTGGCATTTTCCCAAGCTTTTGCTGCTCACGTTCCAGCCATTTCTCGGTAAGTTGCTGTGTCACGGGCAGATGTGTGGCTGTACAATGGGGGCTCTATTTCTTAGGAGTTCTCCTCGCTGGAAGTAGGGAGGATGCTCAGTGGCTTCCCTAATGTTTATCAGGTTTCCCTGCTTATTTAAGTTAATGAAAACCTTTGTTCGGTGCCAGATCCTCAGCTGACATGCTGTCTGAGCACCACCACTTCTATGGCCTCGGAAGTTCTGTGACTAACCAGTGTTTGTTCATTGCTTTCGATCTGTGAATTTTATGACCCAGACCTCCGAAAACATTGAGTCTGGTAAGAAAAGAAGAAGAAAGGAGGTAATTTTTATAATTCTTCCTATTGGAACCATCTGCAGCCACAAGAGGCACGAGTTGGCCCTTGTAATTAGCTGCCCTGCGCAGCTCAGCCACCGCCTGCCTTTCTGAGAAGCCAGTACGTGATACAAAATGAAAGAAAAGGCATCCTCTTTTTCTGTTGTGTATTTCAATGAGGAAATTAATAATACACAATATTGAAGTGAAAATATTTCAACAAGCATTTATTAGGTACATAAATATTTTCCATAAATAAATAAATAAACGTTGCAGACCAACTGCATTCTTACACAAAATTATTATGCAAAAGTAAATAAATAAAAATAAATATACAAATAAATAAAAAGCTTTTTTCTAACCGAAAGATGGCATTAAAATACATGTTTATAGCTTCACAACACTAATTCACAAGAAATAGTATCTCAAAAATGGTGGCAGAAAAACTGCTGTCTCAGAATTTTGGCTTCCTAATTTTGCAAGCTCTCCGCTTCCAGTCGGTAGCCCGCTGTGAGTGCAGCGACCTAGGTACAGCTGATGCTGCCTGTCCATGCTTTCCCAGGGAGAAGGAGTCACTGGTCTTTTCCTAAACTTATAGCAAAAAGGGAAGGTGTCATTTAGTGAAAGCTCTGTGAGAGTGCGCTGCGCTGATCCGGCTGTGTTTAGCAAAAACGACTCCAGAATTGTCTCCACCTCCTTTCAGAAGCCGTTTTTTCTGCCTGCTTTTTCTGGTGTCAGTGGTTTCTCTCCTACATAATGAGACCTTTTTAAAAGACCTAAAGTACTGTTGTCAACTACCTACAAAAGCAGGGAAGCCACGCTCTCTGGCTGCTGTCAGAAGTGTGAATGTAGGAGGCGGGAGGAGGTGAGCTGCCAGAAGCTGGATGAGCGTCTCTCCCGTTTTTGCCTTCCTGGAAGAGTGAGGACAGTTTCCTTCTTTGTCTTAGGACGCTGTCTCAGGTTTGGCGTTTGCCCTAGAAAGTAAGAAAATGGTAAAGGAGACAATTAGAACTTGTCCGTGGAACAGGTATCACTCCCAGGAATCAGATGAAACCCACCCCTAAGGGTTTGTGCTCCTGTGTCCAAGCCCCTTAAAAGCTGTTACTGAACCTAAGGGACACTGGTGCGTTGTGACCTTTTCGCAAGGACTCGGTGACTGTGGGCTTCCATAGTTTGATGCTTCACTTGATGCCTCTTGGGCCTGATTTTTCTCCCCCTCATCTAAATGCCTTTGATTTTGGAAAACCAATTGTTGCTTTCTACCGTTGCAAGCAAGAGAAAAGCAGTCGGTTAATGCCTGGGTTTCCCGAGCACTTGAGCTGCAGGTTATCGATATGCTTGTGCCTTGCGGAAGATGGAACACGCTCGAACACTCACGTGGGGTGTGTGGCACAGTAAGGGACTGAACCTCATGCTATAATTAAAGCTCAAAGCAATCACGGTGTTTCTCCCAGGTAGTGAACACAAACGGTAGTCACTGCCTGAGGAGACAGTGGGTTTGGACGCTTTGTGCGGTGCGTGTTTGCTAGCTCATTTAAGAGACAGTTAATTGATAAGCCGTGCTCATGGAGAACAAATGACTCACTTGTCCAGAATTGCCTTGATGATCAGCTTCACCCAGGGAGCGGTGGGCTCCAGGCACACCTCTCTGCCGTCCCTCAGGGTAGCTCTGCACCCAGAAACAAAGAAGGGGAAAGGTCTACTTAGTGAATTCCAAGGCAATTTCCCTTTTCTCTCATAACATCATTCTAGGCGCACACTTACATAGTCTCCTTTACTTTAAGCCATATCAGTTGAGGCTCTAGCCTAACATAAAGGTGGGTTTTTTTAATTATTTCATATCTTCTCCTATCTGTTTGAACACATTAAATCGTTTGCAGGACTCTCTCTTTTCAAAATTGTTTCTTCCCCCCCCCCCCCCCCCTCCCCCCCCCCCCAGCTTGCTTTGTATTTGCAATAGCACTTAACTGAAGGGCTAAATCTTCCCTTCTTGATTCAGAAACTGTATTGCCCAATCCATAGGAATTTTGTTACAGTAAGAGTTCTGGAATTGTGACCAGATGATATGATTTTTATGCTAATGGTAGTTTTTTCATGAACTTAAGTAGAATTGTGATCATATTTTTGACCTAGGCATTAAAATTCACATTTTGGTCACTTGCTCAGCATGGCTCCGCGAGTTTAATTCTCTTCTCATATGCTGGGGGAATTCAGAGTTTTAGAAAGTGATTTGCTGTCTGATGGCTGGGGCTTTAGCTTGAAATATTGCATGGGGTGTTTAAAAAGTAGAGATTGGCAAAAACAACACGCAGCTTATAACACGTAGCCTACTGTTTGGAAGAGCAATGAGCGCTGCTGTTCTGCACGTTGGGTAGCCGCCCCTGCTGGCTTCTTACATCTTGCAGAGAACACTTACATCATCCTTAATGTAAAATCTGTTTCCTTCTTGTTAAGTAACCGGGAGGATTTTGCAAAAGCACTTACATGACTTCAACGTTCTTGCAGTGAGGTCCACTGGGGGTGAGGTTCACGTTCTGAATGAACTTGGGATGGATGAACTTGGAATGGGTGCTTACGCACTGGCACCGGAGTTCAATGGCTGAGCGTGGCAGGGCCTCACCTGTAAAACAAGACAGAAAAAAAAAAAGGTGGGCTGTTTCACTGTTTCCACAGGAAGCACAACATGTTCTTTCTGCTTACGGGACGAGAAGAGTTATTATGCTGCACTTGTAAGACAGCATAGTAGCTTCCCTATCAGCATTTACGCTGGCAGTTAGTTAGGAGAACTTTAGGAAGGATTTCTTTACCTTTTGTTCCAACCGCTGAGATGAGGAGAAGAGTCAGGAGAGCAGCCCCAGCCATGCCAGTCATGATGCAAGAGTGTTTGTTCCTTGTGTCGCCTGGACTCGGTTCCGTGGTGAGGTGAGCTCCCGCAGCCCCAAGGGTGGCCAGTGCCTGTGCTGCGGGACCTGCCGTGTTTTATACTGCCCTGCCCTCCCTCCGCACCCCGGCATCACGGGTGGGTCACACCGGTGGAAACTCCGAACTGGTGAGATGCTACTGTGAAATGAGTCATAGGTGAGCGGGTAAGCCCCTTTCCCTAGATGACCACGAAATTGCTTTTCATTAACAGGAAATGCTTTATTAATTAAAGAAATATTAAAACATAGGATATGTGCAAAATTGCCCTGTACTTAGCGTTGTGGGATCTATAGGGGTTTTGTAGTACTCCCTTTCTTGTGATTATTTTCTTCTGTACCTTCCTGCTTTTGCTGTTATTATTATATTACTCTCTGTAAATTTCCACTTCTGCTGGAAGGCATTTGATCAGTGACTTTTCATCTTTTCATTTCAAGACATGATAGAAGCAGAAGCTAATACTTTGTAAAAATGATAGGTTCTAGAACTGAATTTTAATTAGCCCCCCTTGCCATTATATGCAATTACATTTTAAAAAATCTCTTTATATGCTGAGATAACTTCTGCAGAAATACTTACAGTACCTTTTGCTATGTTAGAACCTAGCAGCACAGGAATAAGCAACAGAATCTAGACTGACTTTGTCATACTGTTGAGAACATATGGAATATATTATTATGAAATGATGAATTGCTTTGCCTAATCAGGTGGATTTTTTTTTTTTTTTGGAGGATGGCTGCTTCTTCTGAAGCCAAAACTTCTTAACTGTTTGCTGCTTCGAATTCGGGCAGAGGCAAATTCTAATAGCTGCTGCAGGATTCTGCTTCTGAAATAAATTGAGGCACTTGAGCAAATTTAAATTTGACCCTGTAAAGAGAAGATTTCTTCAGATTATGGTAGAATTGAAGGAAAAGTGAAGATGGGATCATGAAGGAGCGCTATTCAGATAAAGTCAGAGATGAACAACCATTTTTATTAACAATAGAAAATGATACTAAAACACAGGTGGGCTTTTTGGGGGGTTAAACGTTGAGGAATCCTGTTGCTGTTCTTCTGCCAGGTAGTGGAGGCAGTCAAAGGATCAAAGCATAGGACCAGATAGGAATGAATAGAGGTTTATTGTTCTCTGACTCATCATGAAGGACACAGAGAGTTATGTATGCCAGACTGAAATTCACTTAATATCACCGTATATGTCAGTTTCTGTAGTTTTACATCATTAAGTTTATAAATAGTCTTAGAGGATGTGTTCTGAATTGTAGCATAATAGGATGTGTAGATATGGAATTAAGTGCCTAATTTTCCCATAAATTTTCAGCTTGCCGTGAACATAGGTGGATTAGCTAACGTGAGCACATAAGCACTTAATTACAGCCCTTGTGTGGCCAACCAGAGGTTTGCCCAGTGAGTATCCTCTCTTCAGCCGTGGCCGTCAGCAGATGTCTAGGAATGTGTAAGAACAGATCAAGTGTGTTTGAGACTTATCCCGTAGTCTCCCACTCCGAGCCTGGTTTCATTTGATGCCTCCTGATTCTTTTATGGGAAAACAAGAGTTAGATACTGATCCTTATCCCTCATCTCCATCTCCTTCATAATTCCCTAGACCTTTGTCACATCTCCAGGGGGTCTCTTTTTACAAAGTGTTGTCGTGTTGCCTGATAGCAGCACAGACTGGGCTGTTCGTTCCTATCTCTGGACTTTTTATTTCCCCCAACCCACTATTCCCATGCACAGAAAACTGCTTACAGGAATGCAAATTGGAGTGTCAGTGGAAATGTCTTCTGGCCTGCATACAAGGAGAAAATGGAAGGTTAAATTGCACTGCCGGAGGAGTGTAGACCTCTTTTCTAAATAAACCCAAGAAACTGTTATTTGTCTTTAATTTAATTAATGATTTTCATTAACACAAAGATAAAATTATTGTTTCTGTACTGTGTATGTAATGAAGGTGTTATTCTTTGTCTTCTTTGCGTAAAACGCACTGCCTGTTGTGTTTTAAGGAAGCGGTTTTTCTGCTTTCTTGATCCAGACAGATAAGATGTTTGTGGCCCTTGTACGTTACTACTCCAGTATGAAAAAAGTCCTGAAGTGTCTTACAGCTATCATATATGACGTCATAATTACAGTATAACAAATCTTGATACAGAGCAACAGGAACAACTGAGTAGTGTTCTGGAGCCCGTGTTTTGACCTGCAATTTAGGAGGTAGCGTGCGGAAGACTTGGCCTGCAAAAAACCCACAGTCAACAAAGATAAAATTCCTTTTGTGGTTACAGAGAGAAGTCAGAAAAGATGAACCATAAATGAAAAGATCACATGTTTTATTGTAAGCTCTTGTGATTTGGACAAAATTGAGGAGCCGCTGTTTCAATTTATTTACGAGGACCTAGTTTTAGAGACGTGAGGCAGGTGAATTAAAAGCTGCTGAATTTCTAATGGATACAGTCTCTGACTGAAGAGAGTAGTTCCCAAGCCTTAAATGTGAGTGTTGGAAACAATATCTGGTACCCACCAGCTGAATAAACACTGCTTTTGTCATAAGGGTCATAAATACCATTACTGAGAAGCTTCAATTTTCTTGGCATAAGAGTGCCCTAACACCTACCAAGTGATAAGATTTCTGAGCAACGATGGGCTTATCAGCAATATATGACACACGGGAATGCAGACCATCCCGTGTCCAGCTTTTGACATTGATGTGTGGTACACAAGTCCCTGTCCAAATCACGTGGCAAACTGGTATGTGCTAGATTAGTTCAAATCGATGTGTAGGTGCTACCGCAGGCATAAAATTCGCTAATTCCACTAAGCGAGGCTTCTGCATCAGTTATGCTATGGCATAGCAAAGGGCAAGAGAGGGCTTGAGGTACCCGCATGAAAAAATTGGAGTTTCTCAAATAATTTTCCATATGCTTCTCCCCAACTTTCCCTGACTTGTGAGTGACCCTGAACTTTACATTTCCTTATCGTCCCGTGAGCAGTTGGGGATTTTTTTCCCCTGGGGAACCCCTGGCCCTGATCTGTCCTCATCTCCCTCAACAATTGGTCAGCGGTATCTTTAGAAATGCTGCCTCATGCCTGGAATTTTAGATCCAAACATGTAAAAGATCATTTAGAAATAGCTGAGTGGCTGACTCAGTGACTGTGACAACTGTTGGGATTTTTTTTTTTAAGAATATTAGGTTCAGCAGGAAAGGGTAGTCCTGCTTGAGCTGTAGATTGCCTTCAGGCAAATTCTTCCTCTTACTCTCTTATACTTCTGTGACTCTGTATGCAAAATCTATGCGTATTTTTGATCTGCCATTGGAAGATAACTCATCTTCTTTGCGTCTTTGTCTGGCAGTCTGGGACTTTAGTGTCATCTGTATTTTGGCGGTGAGACAGTGTCTGCTGTGAACCTTACCTGAGGCAACTCGACTGACCTGAGAGGGCCAAACAGACAACTTGCTTACACTTACAAATGCCATAAGTAGATGTCTTTTCTCCCTACCTATTTCTTCATTAGATAGCAACAAAACCCCCAAGATTTTAAGTTTCCCAACTGTCACACTAAATGATTTTCGTATGAAAGGTATGGACTAAATGGCTGTAAATAGAAATGCAGCCATGAGATACGTGTTTAGTTACCGATCTTCCTGACCAGCTTCAGCAGTGTCTGGGTCAGCCCTCTACAAACATGTTTGCTCTCTTTTGTTTAGCTAATATGCGATTCTGAAAGCCTAACTCGTTTCGAGGAGCCCTCCTTCTCAGGAAGGGCTCACTGAAATCCATGTGGTTGTCCCTGCCCCTCTAACTGAAGCTGTTCATGCTTGATATTTACCACCATTAACAAGACTGGAAATAGCATTCGTGTGTCCCTAGAAGTGCTGGACACGAAGCGTCCATTCTTTGCTGGGCAGGTGTTACAAAGGTCACCGTGCGAATGCTTTAACAAAGGAGTATCAATTAGTCATAAGGTTGCAAAAGTCTTCTGAGAACCAGGATGAGAGCCTGAGCTCTGCTGTACCGCAGTGCTACTTCCTCACAGCGCAGGAGGTGATGATCCCTATTCCTGTATTTTCCGTGCGGCCCGTGATTCTTGCTGCAGAGAAGTACAGTTGCAACACCTATGCTGGTGAATATGTTTTTCCACCTCCACTGCTGATGAAAGTTCTGGTTTAGAGGCAGGAGAAGCACCTTCGAGCTTTGTCTCGAGGGGACGTTGCACTTGGATCTCCGTGCAGCACAAGCAAGCGCGCCAGCACTGCACAATTCCGTAACAGGTCTAAACCCATCGCTATCACTTCTTTCTCTCTCTTCTGATTTTTCTGTTAGCTGGCTTAATTTCCCTCGGTTCATCTTGCTAGCTCTTCTGGATCCTAGTCCTATGCAGTTAGTACTCCACCTCTGCGGCTGGACTTGTAAAATTGCTTAACGGTGATCTTGAGCATTGCTTCAGCAAAGGCCCTGAGCCCCCAGCAGAACATTTGTGGTTGACTCAGAACTTTATTCACAGTTTTCAGCACTTTGAAGGAATCCAAAATTGCAGTCCTTCCTTTCCATGCCCTTTGGCCGACTAACAGTACAATCAAAAGCCATTTACTGATGGGGTTTGATGGAAAATGTCTGCCTTTGTGTATTCCTGGGGTTTCCCCTTGTATGTAGTAACTGCATAGGAAGTTAAGTCACCTCCGTAAAGGGAAGTAGTATTGGGGGGGAAAAAAAAAAAAGGAGAAAAGAAAGAAAACGGACAGGATGTGGCCTGAAGCATGATCAGGATGTTCATGCTATGGACATGCAGCAACTTTTTAAAGAAAAAGTGACCGCTTTGGTTTAATTGCAGGAGTTGCATTTTTAAGGAAAAAAAAACAACTTTGCAGTAGGATTACTCAGGGACTTTCCAGTCTTTCAGCTGGTATCACCATGTGTTGTCTTTCATATTAAATAAATACCTTTTTTCATTAATCATCGTAAGTAACTGAAAACCAATTACAACACATGAACCAAAGAGTTACTCTAACAAATATTTTATTCAACGTGGCAAGGCCAAGGCTTCCAGCACTGAGCAGGAACAGTAGCTGAGAATAAGGAGAGGATTGGAGCAGATCCGTAGCGCTGGCTCACATTCCCTCCCTTCTCTCTCGCCTCCCCTTTGCAAGTTTCTGTCCCCTCAGCTGTGCCAATACTAGAAGTTTTCTAGGTAGCCTTTGTCTACTCGAGGGAGGAGGATAAAATAAAGACAGATTTTCCAAAGCTATTTTATTTGCAAAAGCCTATTGCAAAGCAAAGCAGAATTAACAACCCAGTGCTATATGGGTATTGCAATTCTAATCATCCACCTACTGGTGTAAATCAGGAGTAAATGAAAATCAGTGGAGTCACGCTTCGGCGCTGGATCTACATCTGAGGAGGACAAGGTCCTGAACTCAGAGGCAGTGAGATGATGCAAAGCACAACAGCTACTAGGAGACAGAGGAGGATGCATTGGCCTCAAATTACTGTGTGTAAATCTTCAAGGCATTTTTTATTTCCGAAATTTCGGCTGCATGGAGGAAGAATGAGTTTGAACCGGAGAGAGAGAGAGGGGTTATGTGTATGCTTCTTGCCTGCACGTAAGAGAATGAAGGGTGAAGACAGAAGAACTTGGATTGGAAGGGAACTGCAGTCTGCGTTTATCCACGAGGGCCCGTCCCCACTGGGAGGGACGCTGCCTCCTCATCGTTGAGCAGACGCTATGTACGTTACAGCACATGAAACCAAGACAGAGCGTTTAGCTCCTTAACCAAAGACCTCTGACACTGGAGCTGAGGGAGAATGCTTCTGAGTAATTGCCAAACCAGAGGCCGAAATAGAACAACCACGTCCTAAGGAACCTGCTTCTTGTGCAGTCCTGCTGGTCAGACACAGCAGAAACATTAGCTGACTCCAAGCAGGTAACTGTTTCCTGGGAATTCATTCCTGCTGGTTTATTTACAGGTTAAATATTTGCCCTGCTGACTGCATGGCATCGATTTTTGCAGATTAACAATTTGTGTTTGTTCTGCTCTGTGGTATGTTGATTTTGAATATTTGCTGTGGAAGAGATTGGTTTCCCCTGTTAGTAGGTACAAATAAGGATTTGCTTTGCAGTTGCTCCTGGGTATTCCGCTTCCTCCTGCAGTTTTTACGGATGCTGGGCAGAAGTCAGGAAAGTCAGCTGAGATGGGAACAGACCCCAGGTCCTGTCTCTTCCCACCCAGTCCTGCTCCTTAAGAAAAAGAGAACAAAGGCAGCATCTCCAGCATACGCTTTTTCTGGTTGGTAACGCTCTGCTGGAACATAATGGTTTTCAGGGGAACCAAACTGATTTTTCTTGTCACTGGCTTTCCCTTTTCTTGCCTTCATGTTGTAATTCTGTTCCTATATCAAACTGAAAACCCCAGGGAATAATTTACATTATTCTGACTTCCTGGCAACTCCTGCTGCGGAGAACTTCCTTTCACTCCAATGGATTTTGTAACACTGGTAAAAAGTCAGCAGCAGGTCAAACAGATGCTTTAGGTATGACCTGTTTTGCCTTCTCCCACTCCTCACAGATATGGAACAGCAAACCAGAATACTTGTGTAACACAGAGAGTTTGTGAATTCGCACCTTATTTTTTTCCACGCACGCACAAGTAGCTCTCTAGATTTTTAGAGGCCCAGTGATAAGAAGATAGAATTCGTATTTTTTAAGCCTCCACGGATTCTAGGAGCAGTATTATAGCACTTTCGGAAAGCAACTCTATTTGTGTGTAAAGTTCATCAGATTTTGTAAACTTGACATTAAAAATACCGTTGTTTAGCAGCGTAAATCTACGTCTAGCCATCTTGGTAGTTATACTCTGAATCATACCTTCTCACATCATAGGTTTCTGGTGCATTTGCAATTTACCCTGGCGCTTTGGGGAAAGCGATGCTCTTTAATTCTTCAAAAGAAAGTGACTTGACAGTTGAAAGTGGTCATTTGTAATCTGACCTAAACGCTTCCTACCCAGACTGATCTTCTAAAGCTGAGGTAGATCCTATCTCTGTATGACTGATTGGAGTACAGTATGACTTCAGGTCTGATGTTTATCAAACCACCATCAACCAAGATCTGAGCTAGCCCGAACTGTCACGATCAGAATTGCAAGTGGTTTTATACCTTGAGCAATTCCTAAGGTGTGTCCTGAACTTCTGAAAGCCCTTAACTCCCTCTGCTCTTGCCACCCTACCCTCTCTTCAGTATTATGCTTCGGTGGTTGTCCTTTCTGGGCTTGGATTCTCTTTGAATAAAAGGCATCTTCTCCTATTTATTGTAGGAAAAGTATTTGTCATTGGGATTCAATGAAAGATGTGAAAATTACTCTTCTATATACCGCTGTTTCTCTTACGTTCAGCCCAGAGCTAATTTACTGTGATAAAAAGTAATGTAATTAGAACACAGGAATTTCCCCACTTCTATTTAGCATAAACAGCTGTGTTGACACAGACCATTAGTGGTCGTTGCCAAACCCAGACACCTGAGTCTTTAATGTAGGTCAGGAGTATAAACCTACAGCAAGGAGTTTGGTTTTCCCCAGCACTTTTTTCCTGAAGTTCTGCCAAGACCTGTTGAGGTGTCCATTCCCAGTACGGTTGACCAGGAAACCATCCATTATGAGCGTAAGGCATGCACTGGGGGTAGGCACTGGGCCAAATGTTTAACCGCTGTGGTGGTGCAACCCCCCCACTTACTCCTTTAAGCCACTCGGTACTTGCCATGATTTCCTCCCCACCCAGGCCACATAGTAATACAGTGGACCAGAACATACCATAATGGTCTAACATGAAAGAAAGAAAAGGTGGAGAGCAATGGACCAGAACGCAACAGTGTGCCTGGTCCCCATGGCTTCTACTGTCTGAAGATAATCACTATAATCGATCATTCCTGACAACATATGGATCGTGGCCACAGAGGTGGGGGGATACCAGGACTGCAGGATCTAGCAAGTTTTGGGCTTGCGTAACCGGTGGAAAGTACTGGAATATTCCATTGTCTGAACCAGGCCGGAGTGGAAACGTACCTGACGAAAGTCAGTTACCTCGGATCCTATAAGTAGCGAATCTAGTAAAGACCCTCTGAGCTCTTGTGGATGGCAGCGGGCTGTGGGCAGTATCTGCCCTGAGTTGGGACGTGGCTCAGGCTCACACCTCGAGGACTCGAAGGCCAGGGTGAGAGAATCCCTCTTGAGCCTCAACTGCTGCCCACTGAGGAACGCCGATGCATCGTCAGTATTTACCCTAAACACGGGAAAGGGAAGTTTTGGCTATAGGCTAGCCTCTCTTCCAACCACCTCTCCAGCTATATGTTTGTGATATACACATTAGCTTTATGGATGTGGATGTTCTTCCATTTCTGCATGCACACGTAGGAGTTAAAAGCGGTACCCATTGGCTCGTGAGAGTTGCCTGCTATGAAGAAATTCTTGATTCCAGCAATGAGAGACCCCTCTGTGTGTGTGTGCGTGCGCACGCACATGCTTGTATGCTTTGCGTATGTGTATACGTATTAATTTGAAATGCATGTTTTTGCTCATATGTATAAGTATTGATTTGGAATACCTTTTAGTAAGTTAGTGTGAATCTTGCCATCTTCAAATATGTAATTAAGTCACTGTTCAATTATTTCGTTAAATTGCTTTGTAAACCTCTAAAGCAGTTAATGATTAAGTGCTGCTGAAATTCAGCCTCTTGATCTACCTTAAGTCACTAATAAATTTTGAATTGCTGTTAAATCATAACCATGTCAAATATTTCCATCTGAGACAACCACCCACACAAAACAGTAACTCTTCCACTTTCTTCTTAAGTGGAATAACCACTGGAGAGCTTGGGAACTGTTAAGAGTCACTATAAGCTTTGATTCCAGCGTATCTTTTATCATTTTCATTTCTGAAGTGGCATGCTTGATGGCACACTGGCTGACAGTCTTTCATAAGGTTCATCCTGTCAATCAGATGTGTTCTCCTGGAAAGATTTCCATTGCTTCTGCAAAATCTCCATGATTTCTGCCATTTTGGAGGACAGAATCTCCTTGGGTAGTGAGATGTCCTCCAGAAGACTTTCTCATAGACCGTCAGAGAGTAAATGAGAAATGCAAGGGACCTAGGACCCCTTCTTCTTGGTTAGACTTTGTTTACATCTACTTTTTGGCTTTGATGAGGTTTAAAAAGTTCTGTCCTGAAAAGATTGTCCTTGTGTATTCTAGTTTTATTGTTCTACTTGAGGCATTTGGCCAAGTTCTGTTCCACCAAACCCACTAAGGATTTGCCAGTCTTAAAGGACTTGAGATACTTTGAGACAGTTTCTCCTTCATGCTTGGTGTGTCCTTCCTAGGAATCTTTGAGATGGTCTGAAAGCAACGTTAGAGTTTTGGCAGGAGCTCCTTGTTTTTCCACGCAGGCCTCCTGCTGCCTTTGCTTGATTTCCTGCTTGCTGGGATGGACCACTCTTGCGCTTGGCGAGGAGGTGATACTTGAAAATCAACCAGCGCTGCTGGACCACTCTGCTCTCCAGGAGGATCTCCCAATGGATTCTTCTGAGCAGATCCCTGAAGAGCTCCAAGTCTGCTCTCCTGAAGTCTCAGGATCACAACTGTGATCTTGTTTTACGCCTCGAGCCCTCCTTTCGGGATCCCGAACTCTACCATTGAGCATGCTGCAGCACCAGTATGATTTATGATAATAATCTAATCATTTTGGGATGGTAACAGGAGAGTGACATTTCTCAGACCAGCAAGGAGCACCGTTACAAGAATTATAGTCAAGTTTTTGCCAGAACCTGACTCTGTGACTCCGTGTCACCTGTAATCACAGTCATGGGTCCTGGCAAAGCATTGAGGTGGTGACAGTTGCTCTGGCAATGTATGGCATTCAGAGTTTGAACCTTATGCCAACCTTGAATCTTCTAAGATCTCATAGCACATTACCAGGGCTGCTCTAGCACTCCTCCTGCTGTACCTGAGCTTTAGTGTTACTTTTGTGTTGACTGCAAATTTGGTACTGATGGCAGCTGGAGCGCGATGAGTGTTTCAGGAGTGACACAAGTCTTCATGACCATAGAAGGCCTAGCAAGCTAATACACGCATAAACAACTTTCAGGCAATTAAGTACCTTAAAACGTAATTACCACGTGCCATATTCAAAGCATTTGACTGTCCAGACTGAGTAAGAGTGTATTTACGTACTATTGTGGTAACTTGGGGCCATATTTGGTGAAAGCTTTAAGTTACATATATGGAAGCGCAAAGGTCCTGTAGAGCACACTGCACCCCTCAGCTCTGTTTCTGGACTTTATCTTTGTGGAAGGAAGGTCACTTTGGGAAGTATTGCAGATAATAATAAAATTGTGCGGTTCTGCATGCCAGGAGCAGCGACAGGGGCACAAGTGCTTTATCTCCTTCTGTACAAGGGGTGGTTAGTTGT
Organism: Vanellus vanellus; assembly: GCF_965231255.1. Taxonomy (NCBI): domain Eukaryota; kingdom Metazoa; phylum Chordata; class Aves; order Charadriiformes; family Charadriidae; genus Vanellus; species Vanellus vanellus. Next base: position 1,235,372 of record NC_138909.1, read on the forward strand.
AAAGCACTATGCAATTATTAGTTGGTAAGGATTTGGCTTGCGCCTTAGTGAGGGAGATGTAACAGTATTTTCGATTGGGGAATGGTTACTAAACCGGAGTTTGAAAACAATTTCCTTCCAGTAATGTTGCAAAATGAGCAGGATGTGCACTTGTTGACTTGAACGTCACTCTGTTGACCTTTCACATGAGCGTACATGAAGTACGCTATACAAGTGTGAGAGAGGGAATAGCTACAGGTTACCGTTGAACCCAGAGTCTTTGTTATTATAATCTTTTAAGTAATAAGGCTTGAGTTTCAATGTATAGGATTGGACAGGAAGAGAAAAAAATGAGTTCTGGAGTATATTTGTGCAGCCCCATTGAAATTTTTAGTCTTTGATGCGCAGTTGCAAGATAGCGCTCAGTTTATCATCGACTTTCAAAGCACTGTCTACTGAGATAGACATTCAGAATGAAAAAGCTGATGCATTCTTTGTTGCTCTGGCATAAACACTCCTGCCATGATAGGCCAGAAGATCCTGTCCAAAGCTTTCTATCACGGTAGTAATTTTCATCATGTGCTTTTTTCATTGGTGTTTTGTGACGCTTGTTTAAGAATTTACTAATTAAAAATGATGCGTCATATCTTTAACTCACAATAGTGTGTTTTGAAAGGAATGCTTGTAATTCCATATAAGCCAGTGCATGTCCTACTCCTTTCACAACCCAGTCTGAAAGGAAATGGCAGACGTTATGGTAATCATTTACCAAAAGAAGTTCCAGATGAAAAGCATGTGTCTGTTGCAGAAGGCATAAGAGCAAAGAAGTTCCGTTTCCTACACATTCTTTGAGTACTTCTGTGATTTGCTGACAATAAGAAGCGTAAACCAGGTGGTACAAGTTCCAACAATGAATGAATTGTTTCCTTTCTGAAGATACTAAAAATTACATTTTATTGTTTAGGCAGAACATTAAGGCAAGTTGTGTTGCACTGTCGTGAGTTCCTCAGAGTCCTCCTTTATCGGCCGCTCTTTATTTCCTTTCCGCGTGAAAGATATTTTCCAATAACCAACAGTTATTCTGACATTTTGCTATGTTTTGGACAGCTTAATCCAGAAAGGAATAGTGTTTGTCATTAACACGCAGTCAAATCAGAGTTTCAGTGGAAGACTTTTGGAACTTAATTTGAGATCTGGGAATGGGAATAGGAATGGGCTGAGATTTCTGAGGTGCTTGTTATTACAGACATGGTTTTTTCACTCCAGTGCCGGGCATTTTATTTGTAGAGTGATTCTTCTTTATTTATTTGCGGGGGCTCCCATTTTATACTCTGGCTTTATGATGGTGGTAGTGAAATAACTGAGGAGACAGTGCAAAAGCGGCACTGCAGAGGTGGGAACAAGAGGCTGGGGCTGAGGAGGGCGCAGGACCTTCTGACACTGGCTTCCCCAAGGCTCTGTGTTTCAAACTACGTCTTTAGCTGTAACAACAGAGCCTGGAAGATTATTTGCTGTAATCCATTGTATGAAGCATCAGACATGCTACATTAGCTGACAGATAACATCTGAAGGATTGCTCTAAAGCCTTAAAGAACTACGGCGCCATCACATTAAGTTATACGGCACGATGGAATTACAAGACAGAACGACATGTTTATCACAGAACGGAAGCTGTCTTTATTAAGCCTCACTAACCTATAGGTTGCTTCATTTTGTGGCAAGTTCAGTCACGTTCCTCCTAGCAGCAGTGGGCGTGAATTAAGGAAGTGTTGGATATCGCTAATAATCTGCTGAATCCCTGAACCTCAACAGCAAGCGGTGAGGGTCTCGGGTACCCCGTGCTGCTCAGGAAGCAGTCAGGCCATACTGTCAGTACTTCTAGTTTCCATCTACCATCACGACCATAGCATTACAGCCAGAGCATTGTGCTGCATGAGACTGCTATGGTGTAAAGGGACAACAAGCAGGCTGGAGGCCGAAGAGCGGTTGCTGCTGGAGGTGAGTTGCTCACAGATGTGCCTCCCGTCTTTCCAACTGTGAAAGTGTCTCCCTGCGCTGTTTATCTGCAAAAGGCAGTGTCGGTACGTTGCTGGTTTTCAGGGCATCATCCTCAAGCCCAGCTACCAGCCATTGCTCTTTTCAAAATGAATCATTAATTGTGGGGACATCCAAAGACCATTTTCATGTCATTCTTTTCCTTGGAGGCAGGAACTTGGTAATGAGTTCCAGCAAGACGATCAAATCATACCCGCACCATGTTGCAATCTCATTGTCTTGCACAGTGTCATCCTGGGAGCCCTGGGTAAGAAGCCGCTTCTCCACTAATGGCACGCAAGCAACGACACCGTCATTTTCAAAGAGCAGCGGTGGTCCCTCTTTAAGGACAGCGGGGCAGATTCCTGCCTTGGAGCGGCAATCAGCATTTTATCGTTTCTGCTAATTGAGAATGCTGCTGCTCCAGGCAGGCGGCACGTCACCACCGTCCAGCCTACGTTCCTGGTGTATGCAGCTCATCTGTGGGTTCAGAAAAATCATCTATCCCTGTAAGAGGATGAATAAGAGGATGTATTAGTTCCTCTCAGCATAAACCCAGCAGACAGCACGCACTTATAAAAGTCAGGAATGGCAGGGAGTGCATATACAGGGTTTCTAGCAGCACTTGCAGTCTTACCAGACAGCGTCTTAGAGCCATCGGTGCAGGGCTTACAGCGGGTTGTAAGAGTCTAGCACCAGCAAGCATCCCATTTTCCAATTTTTGAAGAATGTCTCAAATAATCGGCTATTTTTCTGAAGCCGAGCTTTTGCACACTGCCTCAGCAAAAATGAATAATAGCAGCGGTGACTCAGCCCCGAGGTCCTCTGCACACTGCCCTGGGCTGAGCCACAGCTCTCCGAAATCCCACAGAGCCTTTCCACACCCTTCGCCGTTCTTGCTCAACCAGCAGCTACTTGCTTTTGTCCCAAGCAGGGAAGAAGAGGCCTGAATCACAAAGCTGAGAGCAGAATCTGGATCCAAAGCTCCCATTCCCCTGTTGGTATTTGAGTACCGAAATTTCGTGTAAGGCTCATCCCAAGGATATGAAATCTCTTTGTGAGAAGAAAACATAGATGTGCATATTTTCTAGCTGGTGTTATCTGGTGTGGGGTGCGGTGTTAACATTCTGCAAGCGAGTTAACAGCACGGCCTTTGATATTTAAAGTTGTACCCTTGAATCTGCATGTGGATACTTAAATACACGGCCTGATTTTCACATCTGTAGCTGCTGTTGAAGGTGCTGGGTATCTGTGAGAGCAACAATCGAGTCTGTCGTTATCTTACTTTAGAAGTGCCCACGTGAACGCATGGACCCATTAGGAATTTTCAGCTTAAGGAAAGTCCCTTGTGAAAGAAAAATACAAGGACAAAATCAGCAAGTCAGTTAGATTTATTGCATGTACGTGATGTGGAAGATTGATAAACTCAAAGAAAAGACAATCACAGGGCTAAAGCGTCAGCCTGGAACCCTGGAGATTGCAGTCCAGCTCTTGGCTTTGGTGCGGAGTTTTGTGACTCTGGGGTAGTCGATGAGGCCAGGATCTGCGAAGTTCTCATCAAAGATGAGGCCGTCATCCTCAAAGGTCATTACAGAGCAATTAATTACCTCTGAGAATTGTAGTTTTATTTCTTTGGGCCTGACTTCTCCTCTATAAAATTACATAGCTGCATAGATTGAAGCTGCCTGTCTCCCAGGAGATGTGTTGGAATTACTGTGACTCTTTTCTAGAGGTTCAGAAGAAACACTCTAAAGCATACAGCATGGAGGAAAGTTCGTTAAAAGGCCTTGAGAAATGAGTGGTTAATATTTTTATTTTATTAAAGAATATTTACACTTTAAAAAACAGGAGCAGAGGATTGCCATGGGTTACCAAGTGTACTTTGAAGTCTGGATCTAGAAGTCCTTTGAAAGAAACATCACCTTCCTTTTGTGTATTTTGCGTGAAAAGATGCATATTATGTGTGTGATCTTACCTTTAACACTTTAGGCCCTTTAACCTTTTAAAATGGAAACAGAATCTGTAATCCCCAAAAGAAGTTTGCTTTCTTCCTTTCTGAAATAAATCTACCTTACAATCCTCTGGAAAGCATTCAGGCGATGTGATTTTCACCCTCATCACATTTCATAAACAAATGGGTTTGCTCCACACCTTAAAGCCAGGAGATTCAGCTACAGGTGACGCACTGGTTTTGAGTGCAACCTTCTTTGTTTTCATAGTAATGCCAGTTGGAGACACGAGCTGCAAACTGAACGTCCTGCCAGCAGCCGATGCAGGTCACACTTCCACTCGAGGATTTGCGTGATTTATGTCGCTTTTCCATTACTTGACCAAATGCATTGTTGGGGATTGTGAGGGTCTTACTCACCACACTGAAGTCACCCAGGTGATTTCCCTGTCACGCTTTCCACTTGTGTAATCTGGTAAATTTTTTTGCCCCATCTCACGTGCCTTAACAAGATCACTTAAGTGATCACTACCAAGATTTTCTTCTGCTATGTGATACAGTGCAAACTTCAAGCATCTAGCCATCAAGGACATAAGTCCCACCACTTCTGCCCTTTCTACAACATTAAATTCCTTTCACAAGTGCATAGCTAACCAGTCTTTTGAATTCAGAGCTTTAATGGTGTGAAACAGGTAAACACAATAAGCATACCATCATTTAATGACTGTTAGAGTCCATGGCAATATTTTACTTCAAAAAGCCTGAGATGAAGCGTTACGTGAGTAGACACCAGTAAGAAGGGGATGTTATAGGAGAGTACCAACTGAGAATATTGTGACTTACACCAGAAATAAATTCACAAAATGCATTTGAAAGCATGTTTATTTAAACGCAGACTGCAAAGCAAAATGCTTCCCCTGCTATTACTTGAATCCCAACATTTAAATAGTTCTAAATTCATTTCCAATTATATCAATGTAACCTTTTATATCTTGAGTGAGATAGCAACCAGAAAATACTATCAGGAGTCAGTGCTCAAATTTATAGTATGCGAGGAAGTTAAGCACCAGTGGGTATCAGGACCCAGCAAGGACGAGCTGGTCCCTAAGGGACGGGGAGCCAAGCGCCGTAACCCCGCAGGCAGGGCAGGGGCGTCCCACAGTACCCACGCAGGGTGAGCCAGGCGGGCCAGCAGAGCACAGCCAAGAGTCCACATCACCGGGCAAGTCCATGGCCGTGGGGCAAGTCCAAGGTCAAGCCAGAAAGTCAAGTGACAGGTCGGGGGTCCGGATCAACGCAGTCCATGGGCAGGCAAAGCCAAGGCTGAGGCTGAAGGGGAGACAAGCACTCCTCCAACATAGTTTAAAAAGGGTAAAATATGTGAAAGCCAGAGCTTAAATGGGCCTCTGGGCCCATGGGCGAGGGTGTGGGTGGGGAGGCTGCAGGTGAGGCTCGTCAGGGCGAGGAAGGCCAGTAGGTGCTCTCGGGGCCCCGACAGCAGGCAACCACTGTTGCAGTGAGATCCCCAGTGCTGCAAATACTGTGTTTTCATTGCTTGTCATCGCTAGAGGAGTTCACTGAGCCTATTAAGGAATTCAGCTGGAAATACTGAAGGAGCAAAACTTAGTAAGGCTCAACAGCCTTTCTTCCTTCAGCTACAGACTGCAAAAATTGAAGTTTCAGCTTGTGAGACCTTCTGTCACCTTTCTGAATATCTGATTTCTTCCCCAATCTTACCCAAATCTTCTGAAGAGAAATAAAACTCAATCTAAATCATTTCTGAACAGCACCGGGAAAATGTAGAGGTTTTCCTTCCAGTTATGGCACAGCAGTAAAACCCCTTCTGAATCTCTTTGCCTTCCATCCTCCCATGACAACTGAGCTTTAGAGATATATCGCTGGTTTTGAATTGTCTCCCATACATGCCTCAGTGTAACCACTGCTATCCTGTGTGAGGTTACCTGCTCACTGCCAGACACAGAAGGCATTTTAAAGCACATGTGCTTACTCTGGGCTTGGTCTTGCGTCCCTCGTCACCAGTGGCAACAGGTCCCAGTGTTGTGTTTCATGGCCCAGTTGTTGGCTGCAGATGCCTTTGGTTTTGCCGAAAGCTTGAAAGCAACATGATTTTCAGAGTGCATCTTCATTTCTTTTGTAAGGCAGGTATTTCTGAATCTCAAAGGAGGTACCAAAAACCATGTCATCATTTGGAAAAAGCCTTGTCCATGGACTTCACCACTCCTTAGATTTTTAATATTAATACTTTTCTCACTAGTGACGTGGTTTTAGACTAAATTTATTCATATTCCCAAGTGAGAGGTGTTACATAGGAGCAGCTTGTTACTATTAACAGCCATTGCATTTTTTTTTCCTAGGGAAATTGCTTTTACTGTTGTAACAGAAAAAAGAACAAAGAAGTATTCCTCCCTTGACATCACGCACAACAAAATTAAGTATTTCCCCCCACAGTTCAGTGTGGTATTTGTTCTTGAACAAGATACAATGATACACTGGCAGGGCATGTTGATAGTACTAGAAGCGGTGTCAGTGAAATGCATCAGAAACGTAGAATAAAACCTAAAATAAAATGCTTGCCTCTCCTACAGATTTCGACCTGCATGTTTAAAGCTTTCCAATGTATTCTAGGGTTCTGTCTTAATACAGTGTCCAAACGTGGACTTAAATTGAGCTCGTGAGGATTGATTTGAACAGAAATAGAATACACTGTTGCCCATGTTACTTTCAGAACCGGTGACAAAGAGGTACTTGTGTTTTATTTTATGATAAACAGCATAATTTATGATACTACATTGAAAGTCACCTTCAGCAACAAGTTCCTGCACGCATACACAAACCACCCAGGAAATAGTAAGCTGTTGACTGGCTAACTCAGCCTTCTCTTTTGAACACAAGTGCTGCATTGTATTGTTAAGTCTATTTTGGATTTTATGCTTGTAGTGTTTTGCTGTATCGGTTTCGGGCACATCAGCCCGTTCCTGGAAATTGCCAGATTATCCATATAGGTCGCTACTCATAAGAAGCTTACGTTTATTAATGAGATGTGTCATTCAGCAGCCTCAGAAACCGCCTAATAGACAGCCAGGGTCTCATCCCAGGAGAAGTCCTCTCAACAGCAACCTCTTGTAGCGCTAGTCCCAGTATCACTCCCTGTCTTTCACAGAAAGCTTTTATTTGTTGCCCATTTAGTGAGAACAGCAGCCAGGATGAAAAACAGTGTCTCTACCTCCTGCAGGTGATCCGGCGCTGGCACGCCTCCTCAGAACTGCAGCACACCAGTATCGCAGTGCTTGTTGGTGCTGACAGATCCAGCACGTAAGAGCTCAGCCTATATTTATGTGACTGCAGTTTTTGATGGGAGAGAATGTTTTGTCTCTTTGCAGTCTAGAAACTCATAAATCTGAAAGCAAAAAGAAAGGATATTTTCCTATTCACAACAATGGCAGAAGCAGCCTCTTCCACTTACAACAGAACGGGCTAGAGCAGCCATATCCATTTCTTGTTTTGTCCAAGACAGCATTTTTGTTCCAGATTTTTTCCTTTAATAATATTTGGCTTTGCTAGGAACATTGGGATTTCTCTTTGCAAGTGCTTCACTAACAATTTCAAGCGAGCAGGAGGCTGCTGCGTCATTTCATTTTCTTTTTCTAGAACCAGTTACCTTTTCTGTCACTGAACCATTGTAGAGCTTATAACCAAAACCAGACATCTCATGCCCTTTTTCTGGTCTTATTTCTCGTCCAGGAAGATCTGCTGATATCCTGGAGGATGGACTCATCACCTGTTTCCCATCTGCTCCTGTGGCCTCAAGCCCAGTGTGGGCACCCCTTTGGTAGGGACACGCCAAGTGTGGTTATTCAGCCTGGCTACTGGTGTACCGTGGAGAGCGTCTGAAAGACTGATGTATCTGAGTCCATCCCCTCCCTCCCTGCATTTTTATTCTCCTTCCCTCCCTCTTTTCTGCCCCAGGTCACCACAGTAAAATGCAGCACAATAAAATGTAATTGCAGTGCTTCTTAAGGCAGTCTAATTAGGAAGTCAAGTTTTTCCCCGCGTATCTGTTAGCCAGGAGGTGTTTGAAAGACTGGTAAGGCAGCAGTACCGATGCATGAAACATCCTTCTCCCAGGAACCCACTCTGAGTTTCATCCCCCACCGTCTCTTCTGTTAAATAAAACCAGTGTAAGCCATTCCCAGACCTAATGTTGCAGTGACTGCAGGCAGTTGTGCATCAAGAGAAATGCGGGTAGCCCTCTTGGCCACCACTCTGTCCTCTCTGTGGGTCCAGGAAGGTCCACAGTTCCACCTGGAGGCCAGGTCTGATACAGCAGCCTCTTGTCACACAACGTTCAGAGCTTGCTCTTAATGGTACTAAGAGACAGTTCCACACCGAATCCAAAATCTCTATGTCGAGTCCTGTGCCTTTCATGCACATCGACTTCGTTCCACCTGACCAGTACTTATGTACAAGAACGTTTGCTCTCGCCCCGGAAGCTGCCGCGTTGTTGTGACTGCAGTTGTTCCCCACAGTTACCCCTGCCCATAATCACATGTTAGTATTATTAGATATGGTCAGAAGGTCACTGATGGGAGACTTGATTGATATTTTGTATCAATCATGTATTTTGATCTTCATTGTACATTGTTTTGTATTTTGATCTTCATTGTACATGAAGAGTTTTAGAGGACAAAGCGAACTGTTTCCTCGTTATATGTAATTCAGCTCTTCGAGATGGAAGTTTTCACCTTCCTGATTCGCTTCCCATCAAAGAGCACAGGTCCCAAAGCAGCTCTGTGGGACTCAGAACACCCCTCTCCCATAAGAAAAGTGCCTATCATTTAGTCCTGCTTTCTGTTTCTATCCTTTTATTCTACACAAGCCATTTCTCCTCTCCTCTCTTGAAGCAGCTTTGGTGCTGGACGCTGTTGATTTCCCATGGGGAGCCAGAGTATCCCTTCCACCTGGGGCCCCGCTCCCCGCAGGCGTCCCGAACCACGGGTTTAGCCAACAAAAACTGTGTTTAGTCTTCCCCAGTATTTTAGGTGAAGCCCTTTGTTCACCGAGTCTATTTTCTGTTTCCTTTTCTACTGATTTGGCTGGCAAAGGCATCAACTTACTGGTCTGTAGTTGTCCAGACGTTCAGAAGATTGAGCGTTCATAACCAGGCAGTTTTCAAGTCTGGTACCAAAGCAGGTAGAAATGAGGCATTTGGCATCTGCTGTGTTTTATCACCACACATAGCATACTAGAGTTGGTACTGCTTTAATTTTTTCTCCCTTTGGCCCTTCCTTAAACCTTGGAAACTCCCTTCCGTTCCAACAGCCTCAACAGTGTTTGGTTACACGGGCCCTTAAAACATCTTTCCAACATAAATTTAACAGCTATTTTTTCTGTACTCCAGAGTCAATAGATCACTCTCACAAGTTGTGACTGCGATACACAGACACTGAGGGGTCTGACACCTCCTCCACTGGTGGGAGAGTGAATTTATTTCAGTTTCGGCACCTTAAATGCAGCCTTTTGTCGACAAGAACTGTCAGCCCGAGAGATGTGGCCTCGGAGCTACCCCCTCCTGTGGTAGTTCCACCCCCTGCACCCTAATTATCCTGGAGTTGCAGCGCAGGCACTACTCACAGTTCATAGGTGTTTTCCTTTGTTGTAGTGTTGGTGGCTTCAATTAGATATTATTATTGGTGTTTACATCGTAAAGGTGATTTGTTTTCAATTCTTTCAAGGCCAGGAAAAAGGCTAAACAGTGTGTAACCCAAACCCCTTATTGTCTAAAGAGTCAGGAAAAGGTAAAGTTCAAAGGAACAAGCCCAGAGTAAGATAAGCAGTTGGCATATTAAATAACTTTTATTAGTATATCATCTTTACATACACCTTTTGAATGCAACAGCATTTGCTCAGTTTATGTACCAGGGAAGGCTTGCAACAACACGTTTTTCTGGAAATGGACTTGGTAGAAAATAGAGCTAAAGGAAATCAGAAAATATCAAGATAGACAAGGTACACGAGAGCTGGCAGAAATTCTTTTTACATTCATAAGAACTTCCGACAAAATCCAAGAGCCATTTTGGTTTTATTTCAGCTGGTAAGTTAAATACAAAATAATACATTTTGCAATACAAATTTAATGTTAAGAAATTTTAGATCCTAAAAGCAGTGTTTGAACAGGTACTTCATTACTTAAAAAAAAATACCCATTTCTGAAAATATTTTAACAGCATATGATTAATATTTTTACTCCACAGACTCCCTGGCAGCTTACAAAAACTCAGTGCTGTAGCGACACGTGCAGTTGGGCCACAGACCTAACTTCATGAATACCAACAGCATGATGATATCAGTATCTTACCTCAATTCTTCTTAGCTACATTTGCTATTGAGTTTGGTTTTTGTAGTGAAATAAGAAAAGCCAAACCCCCAGTTTAAACGAAGATCGTGGGGCAGAGCGAGAAGAGCCAGGACTCGCGCTGCCTCTGGTCCACATTTCGCTGCAGAAGCCAGCAGGGGCCAGTGCAAGGCCACCACATAGGGCTGCAGACTACCTGCGGCTCAAGCCCAGCAAGTGCTGGCAGGCACTATACCCCACTACTTCCCTGGCAGTAGTGTAGCTGCTCAGCACACCCCTTGGTCAGCTCACCTGCTAAAAACCTCCCCTGGTACCCTCGCAAAGCAAGCTGAGCAGAGCCAGAGGCTGTAGCCACATTGAACCAACACTCCAGGTACCAGATAAGGTCACAGTAATTAAACAGAACCCCTGTGTAAGTAAGAAATCAAACCCCAAGTCACACCCAGATCATCCAGTGACCACCCATTGACTCTAAAGTGAGAAAAACACTACCTAGTCTGCAGATAAGCATGAACGGGGTCCACAGCAAGGTGTAGATGTATCTACCACTGACACCAACACCAGCAGTCCTCCAACACAACTCGAAAGAGAATGCTTTCTCCAGGATGAGCTTAAATAGGGTCCTGGGCCCATGGGCGGGAGTCAGGGGGTTGGGAGGTTCCAGGTGAGGCAAATCAGGATCATTACAGGGAATTAGTGTTCTCAGAGATCAGACACTGAAAGTGATCTTATTTTTCATTTTGCAGCACGGAGTTATGCCTGTGTTATGCGCTGGAAAAAAGCATATTCTGCATCTGGCACGGCCTTCTCCTTCGGTGTGGTGTAGCGGAAGCAGAAGGATCCAACCCCAGAAGAATGTCAGCTTTGATGAAATCTCAGGTAACAAAGGCAGCTGTTCCTGAACAGCAGAAACAAAGAACTGTCCCTTTTTGAAAAATATTGTTACTTAAGTGCAAATTTGTGGTGTTGTATGTTAAGAGAGCAGTGCCTGGCTTGAACATTCATGTCAATATTGTAAAAATGGTTGTTGATCTGTGAGTCTTCAGTTTCAGGGTACTTCACTAGATATTCCTTAATTTTTCACAAAGGTGTCTGAAATTTTGAATTTTATTGCTGTAAATGAAGGCTTGAAAATTCAGTGCCCACTCTTGCAGTGCTACTGAGCTGCCTGCTGCAGAAGCGCAGAGGGGCCCAAGAGGATCTCTGCAGATATCGGGAGCGCTGGGAGAGGAGAATTCCAGCTCCCTGTCCACATGCCTCCAGTAATAGCTGGACATTTACTGCTCAGACACGGCTCCCATTTCTGCAATAACTTTTGCATAAAATTTCAGGCCTGAAATTGCTTCCATTCCTGCACCTGTTAGAACCTGCGCTCCCCGCAGACCTGGGCGAGCATACCGTCCAACTTAGAGTCCTAAAGACACTCCTGTTTCTCTACAGCTTTTTAGCTGATTGAACATCATCTCCCTGGAGACCCTCCGTCACCCAGCAGCCCATGCTTTCCTGCGGCGAGGATTGCCTCCTGCAAGCCTGGTACATTGCCCCTCTGCGGTGTGCGCTGCGGAAGCTGTGACAACGCCATCTCGGGCTGAATTTGCATTTCCAGTGGGCAGCTTGTTCAGATTCTTCACTTGTAAGGACACGTGTACTGGCTAGAAGCAAGGTATCGCCTGCAGGGCTGAGAATGACACTTTCAGATGGATCAAATTCCAAACTGGAAGACACACCCTCCGAACAACTGCACAGGGAAGAATCTTTCCAGAATTTCAGCATCTTATAAACAGCTATTGACTTGTTTATGTTGCCTTACACAGGAACATGCGGAGCTCATAGTCCAAATCAGAGAGTGATTTTATATACTGCCGTATTCCATATGCCTCCGTTCTCAGCTGGCTTTGTTTTTCCAAAGCACTTGTAGACCCGAGAGACATTCAGATGTCCTCAACGATGAGATCAAATTTTAGCCTTGTTAATTCCTATGAAACCTAGCATAGGTTGTAAATGAGTTAGCCGAGCACTGCGAGAAGATTTAGCCCTTCAAAGTTAGAGACACTGTTGTTTCATCCAGCGCCGCTGAGATGCCACCGCCTCTGCCATTGGGCTGACACATAACTGCCACCAATAGCACGCGGCGCTCACTGTGCTCTAGGGCCCTACGCAGGAGAGTTTGGGCCCTGGATATCTGAATGAGGAGAAAAATGTGACCCGTACTATCAGACACTCAGCAGAAAAATATGAATATGACACAGTAAGTATATAAATGTATTTACTCTGCATAAAATATGCTAGGCAGCTCAATGCCTAAAGGGGTTATTTGAAATTGTAATAGAAAAGCGGCATTATGGAAGGACAGGAGTCCTCAGCAAGAGGACTGAGCAGGGTTGAGGAGTGTCTCAGTGTCAGAGGGTGAACTTTCCTAGAGAGAACTGAGGAGTGACGGAGGGCTCTTCAAACGGCCAAACCCGAGGCAGAACCTCTGTGAGTCAGTCCAATCTGTTTTGGTTTGCGCTTTCTCCTTTGCAGTGCTCTCTCTGCTCGTGTGAGATTTTCAAGAGCAAATTCATAAATAAGTGCTATGGATGCTTATAGATGGCCTGCGCCACTCTCTGGTTAGATATCTAAAGCAGAACGAAAATTAAAAAGTCAGTTCTCTCTCTGCATGGTTTTTATGATGCACTTCAGGGATGTTACTTGCTTACACAGTCAGTATTCAGTATGGAAATGTTTTCAAGTCTCAGATGTCGCTGTGTTGATGCAGCATTTTGATAGATCACTCAATTTATTTGTGCTTAGCAGCATACAATGACGAACTGTATGCCGTGCAGAGGCACCGGGACACAATGTGAGGAATGTCTGCTCTGTGCTGCAACTGTGAGCAGAGGAGCGTGGGCTGCTCAGGCGGCGGCAGGCTGCCATTCCCCCCGTGCCCACCAGCCTCCGATTCCTCGCTTCGCCACACTTTGCAAATCAAATCTTCCCATTTGTACGCAATCTAAAGGCAAGTGTAGCAGGAACGGAAGGAAATAAGGGGTTGTTTTGCAAGGGCAGTTCCAGGTGGGTACACTGTCGCAGGAACAGTGGTAAGAGCTTCTAGTCAGAATTAAGATCTGAAGCTTCCTCAGAACTCGAGTTTAGATCTAGTATGACCTTTGGATTGTGGAGAATACTGAACGGATATTTTTAAAGGGAACAAAAAATAAGGGACAGTCCACATTGTGACTTAATGGCTTTAAGAAAACCATTAGCATATTGGAAATGGGAGTCAGGTGCTACAGTCACATGACCCTCAATGGACCACTAGAGAGGAGTGACTAGAACATAAAAGGCTCCTGTATCACAAACAGAAGGAAAGATAGAGGATTTGATTTTAGTTTAGTTTGAGGGGGGAGCAGTGGGGAAAAAGCATGAGAATGAGAGGGTCTTGATTGCGGTCCTGAAAAGAAAGGCAAACCAGGGGGTGTGTGCCTTGAAAACAGAGAAGCCCGGATGCGGAATGATATGTAGAGAGAAATTTAGGGAAGTTGTGCTTTATGGAGCAACCTTGAATTTGAAGAGTATCTGCATCTGGAAGTCTTAAGCGTAGAGGAGTTAGGGCTTACATGTGCTGTGTAAGTGCTCCCACAGCACCTGCTGTGTAAGTGGGTGTGGTGAGGTTGTGATTTTACTCCCGCCTGAGCTCTAATGGGAGGGAGAAGCTGCAGGATTGTAGCTCTTTTGGACAGGGCAGTTCCCTCTGGTTCTGTCCTTTGTAATATTTTGTAGCTCCCGGCAGTGAAAATCTTTGTCTGGATTTATAAAGCTCCGTAATATCATATGGATGACTTAATGGGTGTTTATAATCAGTGCAAGACTCACGGTGTTTCAGATGCTTAGGTAAGATCTGTTCCTCTCACAGTGGCTCACAAGGAGAGACAGTGATATCTGCAAGCTGCTTTTCATGCAGGCAAAGGTCAGTAGCTGGGAAGTTCCGGCTCTTTAAATGATGTCAAAACCCATTGCCTTTTGCACATGTACTGCTGCAAGCATCAGCTCTGCTTCTTTTCTATTCCTTAAAAACTTGTGGCCCCCAGAATTCGCAAATAATGTGTGTGAGGCATTATGGCCGGTGATAGGTAACCAGGCATCATAGTGGATGTCTGCACTGCAAACTTAAGTTATTTGAGCTAATCATCTGTTTCTTAGTTTCTGTTTTCTGTGCTTATCAGATCCATCTGCAAAACATGTCCTGGCACACAAGTGTTGCTGTTGGCTCTTTGGTGTGATAACAGAAAATTATCTTACTGAAGAATGGGAGGTCCTTTGCAGGGTAAATCCAGTTGTTTTGAATTCCTTGATTTGTTGCTGTTATCGACACAATCCTCTTGGTAAGATTTGTAATAGAAAGGAAATAACTGATCACTTGTTTTATGTTAATTTCAGATTTTGTGAGTTGAAGCTCTAACTTTGCGTTGTAGTAGCTGGCTCAGAAAGTCCAAGAATTTTCCATGTTTGGAGTTAATGGTCTGGAATTGTCCAGAAACAGTTATTTGCAAACAATATTAGGGATTTTCCTTTTCGCTATAAAGGGGAGAAATCTGTTATGAGCTGGTATATATCCTGTTGTGCTTATCAAAACACTTCCACTGAAATCCAGCATGCCTGTATGATCTTGCCATGGGCAGCCTGCGTATTATGACTGTCTACTACAAAAATACAACAGGAATCTCTTATTTTTTTCTGCTTCAGATGTTCTTCTAGCTTTGGCAGTCTGATTGTTAATGATTTGAGGCCAAGTTATTAAACAGCTGAACTCCAACTTCCAATTATTTATTAACTTAAAAATATTTGAATATTAATCATACAAGGAGCCAGAAATGTAAACAGCCTTTAAAGACTCAAGGATCGTCCCATTCCCTGCCTATTCTAAACAAGTCATCGTTACCCTTTCACTTAAGGGTGAAATAGTATAACCAAGCTGTGACTTGTTCTTCGATTTCCAGGCCGTATAAACTATGTTTACTATGAAAGATGGAAAAATTATGTTCCCTGTGCATTGATTATTTACTGTGAAAGGAATAGAACCATTCTCTTCCTTGGAATTTACAGTAGACTAACTTCTGCCATGTGGCCCTAAAGACCTCTTTTTCCCTATTCCTAGTCTGCCCTGAGCAGTCTCCACACAGAAGTAGGCTACTGGTAGGCGTAGTTCAAGTGCGAGAGGGAAAACTAGAAAGAAACCTGAGCCGTGTTCCCCAAGCCAATGTAAGAATTATCTCACCTGGTGTAACTGGGAATGACAACTACAGTCCTTTGTAACAGTCAGCTTTTTTACTGCTTTATTGTATTACTTTCTTACTGAGACATCTCTGCATGAGTTTTCTGCATTGGGTTTTCAAAACTTGATTGTAAACATATAAAAAGCTATCCCCAAAAGCTTAAATTAATGTTGAAAAACCAAAGCAAGCCTCAAAAGTGGTTAGTCAGGATGAAGCTTGCCTTACACTGAAGGGTTAACATCACATTGCTCTGCTGTAAGCTAATAATGTGGTTTTCAGTTCTAAAAATACTCTGATACCTTCTGGTGCCCACCAGCTTTGCAGCGTAAGCGTCCGGCAGGGGGGAATACTTGTCAGAGACAGATTTGACATTATCTGGGTTTAGAGGCTTGAAGGTGCCAGGCTGTGCCTAGTCTGCTCTGCCCCTCTGATCCAGGAGCGTCCGGCGGAGTGCTCAAGTGTCTGAAGCTGCGACAGGAAAAAATCAAAGCTCTGGTTTTAAAGGAGTTGGGAAGTTGTATGGCTTTGTGTTAAACAATTGCGGAAGAAATGGAGCAGCTCCAGAGGTTGAGCTTGGCGTGAAGCTCCAAGTCCACCACAGCACGGAGTTTCTATGCTGTTGTAAATTGAGCAAAAATCTCCTAGGCTGACTCCTTCCTGTGTTTTGAAAGACTTCTCGGTGTTAGATATACCAACAAAATCTTTATTTAAATAATTTTTCAGCTGCAGAGCTGGAAACTGCAGCATAAACTGTAATCCCAAGCATCAAGTACGTTGTGTTGTGTGCCCAGCAATGAGTCTAGCTCGTGAGATGATCAGGAATCAAATATTTACGGGTCTGTTCTGCCTCTCCCTAACATAAAATTATATAAAGCAGAAGTAACTTGATATAAATCACAGTACAGTAAGATGGGTATGAAGGCAAATTCAGGCTCAGTATTTTTCACGCTCATCTTTCTGTGGCCAAGGAGCTTTGAAGTTTAGGCTTGATCCCTTGAATTAATTGCTCACTAGAAATGGATGGGCGAACAGTAGGAACTTGGAAGGTACGTGTTGGTTCAAATATTTTTTTGCAACTGAAACATCTGCTTATACAATTAGCTACTGAGCAATTAAGCTAAGCAGCGATGCATTCTCTCTTAGACAACTCTTGCCCAATGAATAATACTCATAAGGCTATTATACAATTAAGCAAGAAATTGAATATACAGCTGTATGTGATTAAGTGAACAAGTTGGGTTGCTAGAATTTTTGTCATAATGTTATTAATCCATATGTTTATATTTAGGCATGTTCTGATTGTATGTCTTGGTTATTCCCCTAAAGACTGCTATATATCTGGAGAAGGACAAATGCCCTTATTCTATGGACCAGAAAACGGACAAGACAAGTGTTTAAAGCATAACAGTGCTTTGAGCACAGGATGTTTCAGGGTGCGTCTGGTCAGCATATAATTACTAAGAGTCAGCATGTTGCCTCTCATTAAGAAGTTAGTGATTAAAGTGTTAACTGGAGCCTCCCCGTAGGTGTAACCGTGACTAAGGGAGCGCTCCTGTCAGCCGCTTGGAGGAAGGAAAGTGGGTAGGTAAATATTCCCGACATGCACCGAGGTGCGGGGAGTGTCCTGGGTTTCCAGCACTCCCAGTTTGTTAAGCAAAATAGTAATTAACAGCTCTGTGGGTGCCATGAAGTAGCAGAAGTAGCTGTCAGCCAGTGCAATGCTGTCATGCCTTGTCCAGGGCTCAGCGAAAGGTACGTGAAACTCCTCCTCGGCTGCTTCTTCTCCGATCGCATGTACAGGTAAGTGAAATGTGAAGCTGGAGCTGTTCCTCTGCTTGCGCTGTAACCTGCAGTGTCAGTAGAAAGCGAGGTCCTTCGCAGTCACCCACAACTCGAGTCAAATTCCTTTCGGGTAATTAGGGTGCCGGAGGGAAGGAGAAATGTTCGGTCAGAAATTCTCGTAAAAAAAGTTCCTAAATCTTGAGGTGGTTTTGCGTGAGTCAGTTGTGATTAAAATGGGCAGATAATAGGTAGCGCTGCTGCCCGCTGCGTACGTGGGCATAAGCCTCCGCTGCCCTTCGTTCAGTCGCCGGTGTGATTTAAAAGGTTACGTGGGTGACCTTGTCTGTTCTTTTTGGCGGGTAAAAGCTATCTTTCCCGAGCGACCTGAAATAGAAAGTAACTTCTTTTTGTAATAATCGATTACTTATTTGCTGTTTGAAATAGGTGTGGTGCGAACCCTGCTCGGTCACGGTGGTTTGTGTGAAGGGAGGGAGCTTGTTTATGTCCGTCTTGGTGACTCAGAAAGTTAAGGGGCCGTATTCGCAGGTAAACAGCAACTTTCTTACGGTTTCAGTAATCAAAGCCCATTCTGAACCTGCCTGAGCAGAGGGGCTGTGCTGTGTTTTGTATTCAAGTAGCGCTGTTACTCCTCTGTACTGTAGTAATTTTTAAAATGAAGTGTGAAGTGTACAAGACAAAGCCAAAAGCCCCCTTGTTTTCAGTGGGGAAAATGCAAGTGTTTGCAATGAGCGCTTTCTTTTGATTAGGCAGTTGCTTTGGTGGTGAGGACATCTAACTTAAAAAAAAAAAAAAAACACAAACTAAATACCCGGAGAGAAACCCAACAGGAAGGCTCATATAACTACAGCGCCTGACTGGGTAAAGACTGGTAGAATTGTTGTGCTGATAGTGTGTTTCTAATGTATGTGAATAAATCCTAAACTCCTTTCTACAGAAACAGATAGCGGTCCAAACACCACACGCTTTTGAGTTTAGAACATGACTTGGGTATGTGTGCTGTTGTTTCTAGAGTGCAAAGCTTTGTGCTGTACAAAATATTAGATGTGTGAGTTGCCGATAGCTAAGCTAATACACAGCTGAGCTATTTTTCTGTACGAGAAACTGGGAAGGTTCACCCCAGCCTGACTTCCTGTGCCTTTGGATGAGCTTTGGGAAGCACTGGGTCAAAATACCTGGAAAGTTTTGGGAAGCTTTGGGTTTGTAGTTTTTTCTTAACGCAGGTAGGAGCTCCTGTGTGGCACACTGCTGGCTCTGCAGTCCGAAGCTTAATGTTATATGGATGTGCCAAAAAGCGCACCCAGACTGTTATATCCAAATTAAAATGCTGCTTTGCTGCTCCTGCTTGGCTGACCTCTGGATGCTGAGTGTCCCTCTCCTTCCAGCCCTCCTCTACAGTTGCCTTCTTTCATCCTTGTGTAGACATCTGTGTGGCCGTTTGCTCTTAGCTTTGCTTTGTCATTCCTCCACCATCCTGTCCCTGTGCTGTCCCCTTAAGCTAATAACTTAGAAATCACTCTAAATAATAAAATTAAACAAGTCTTCTCACCTGCCTTTCCAGTAATGCTTTGACTTTTTCTTGTGAAAAAAACAAAAAAAACAAACATTTCAGGTAAGATATAAATCTTAACAGAAAAGTAAAGGTGAGATTTGTCTTGTGGCCTGATGCAGCTATTCGTCTCTTGCGGCTTCGGGACTGTGCAGTGGTCTTTTTCTCCCGGTCTCTTTCCCAGACTTCTCCCAACAATTACACTCTTCCTCTAGAGTTGCTTATGTTGCATCTGCCCCACTTCTGATTTACTCCTGTCTTTCCCTTCTCTTTCTTTTCTTTCCTTCCAAAAGTATTTTAGTCTTCGGTCAGTCTTCCCCCGAGAGTTCAACTTCTTGGTTAAGCCTCCCGCCGGGAGCTTAGTCCAGCCAAGGTCCCACTTTTGTGGTCTTGCCTATCTGAGAGACTTCTGTGGTTCTAGTCCACTTGGACGTGATGCTGAAGACACCTGCCTGTCGCTAAGCAAGTCAGGAGACCGTTTGGAATGTGCTGGTGGAAGCACTGGAATATTAGCATGGTTTTTGCTAGTTCAAATCCAAGGGAACAATGGGAAAAGCACGCTTTGCTTGTCTTTGCTTCCTCAAAAGAGCTACGAGGAAGTGACGTGGAAAACAGTAAAATACCAGGAGGTGATAGAAAATGTGACAGCTTTGTGGATTTATGCAGCGCCAGTGTAAACATACTGTCTTTTGTGGTGTCAAATAGTTGTGCCGGGGAAGTCTCTGCATGTTCCTGACCCGCAAGTTTTGGATTTGAGTAAAAATAAGGGCTGCAAGATGCGTGTAGCCGAAATGTGCCTATGGGAAGGGTACATGGAGAGGTGTTTTATCTCTAGGGTGAGGTGGCAGCTTGGAAATGCTTTGTACAAGCCCGATAAGCACAGCTGGCCACGTAAATGAGGAAAATGTAACGAGCAATTTTTTGGGCTTCTGTGCCGGCTATGAGAGAGAGGGCAGGTCCTTGTCCAGGCTCCTCGGGAAGTGAGGAAGGAGGGAGGCGTCGGTGAAGAACTGTTCCCATCACCAACTGCTCTGCCCGTTTGTTTCGTTGTCAGCGTTTTAATGGCATCCAGCTGATTTAAGATATGCTCAAGATTCTGAAGGCAAATAATTTAGAGTCATTCACTGTGTGACAGAACAGGTAGTCCAGGGATAATCTTTTTTTTCCTGTGCGTGTAAAGATCACTTCTCTGAATCTGTAGAGATCAGCTTTTTCTTCCATATGAATTATTTTAAGGTCAAATTCTACTGAAAAGAATGCAACCATGAGCAGTGAAGCGGTGCTAGAGCTTGCTGGAGTGGCTGCTGTAGGTTTCATAGTGGTGACATAGTGCTCTCTGCTCTCCTTAACGGGTTCTTTCCCGACGGGTGGGAGGAAGCTTAAGTGTACATACAGTTATTCAGGTGCCGATGTACATTAACTCCTCTGCATCTTTTAAAATTGTTTTGTCATTACATTGGCATAGGCCGTTGAATCGGTTCGAGGTATTAGTAAATCACATAAAAGCAGATTTCAGGGTGTGGCCGATGGTTACTGAATGCGTCTGAGGCAAAGAAACACCAGCAGTATCTTCACGTGCAGCGGTCTCCTCCTTACATGCAAACTCATGTCTGTACGGAAGTCCCTGGGCTTATTTGGCTTTCAGGTGTGTTTTTGCCTTGATGGATGTCACCCAGAGGACAATGGGTATGTGGGATCCTTCCTGCTCTTCGCAATGAGCTGCTGCTGAAGCACTGTTGGAAACCGCAGCTGCTCACGGAAAGCTCGCTTTGGGAGCGCGGTCTGGTTTTAGAGGTTGTGAGCTAACTGCCCTTATGTTCTGTAGGTTGAAGATAATGTGTTTTTTCTGTGAATCATCTCATTTGTCTGCATATATTTCCTTAGAAGTCATTCATCTATGATTATTGAAACTTTAACTTCAGCTGAAAAAGCATGTCTACTATAGGATCATTCGCGCAGAAGCGAGGCACTTACTCTTCAGCTAGCCGTGATCTTGTCAAGCTTGATTTCCTTTTCTAAATTGACTTTCTGAAGGCTACTTGTCATGAGTACTGCAAACAATAAACTGCTTTTCAGACATGTGTGAGCGGGTTCTGTCCCACGCAGTGTGATATCAGACTGGAGTCAATCTCCTGGCGTAACGGAGGATGGACATCAGGCGCTGTTAGGCGAATTCCTTGGGCGTTACGCCCAAGTCAGAGAGACATAAAAGTGGAATAGTCAACTGCCAATGCAGTCCTTGGAGCTTTTACTGCTTTCCACGGGATCCATTTTTTTCCACCCATTTCTGTGATGTCACTTGGGCCGAGACTGAGGTGGTTTTTTTTTCAGTGCGTTATCGGTTGTCAGTCTTGAATCTCTGGGTCTCTTCACTCGCTTTCCCCAGTCTGCCTTTTCTTCTAGTACCTGAGGGGAATGGAAGCCGCCAAGACTCCATAATTAAGCTTGTTGAAGAATGCATTGTTGGAGTCTCATGGGTCTGGCTTGTTGCCTACCTAACATGCTGGAATCACTACGTGGTGATCTGGAAATTATATTGCTGCATCACTTTAATTATAGTCTTGTTCTCTCTTTAATATCTCAGCTGCTTTCTTTGTGGGCTGCAGGACTCTGCCCATCATCAACACTTTTCCTTCTCTTGTCTAGCTTTAGGAACTTGGTTAAGGGTGCTTTGCTGAGTCACTTTTTTTTTTGGTGACCCTGGGCAAGGCTCTATCCATAATTAACAAATGAATCCTAACCCGTAAATGGGTTGTAGTCTCAGCCTACTAACAAGTGAAGCATAATCACGGATTTGTGCGGTAGTCCTAAAACTACTTGGAAAGTCCTGGCATACGTAGTACTTGGGATTTAAGGTACTGTGATATACTTTGTGGGAATGGCTTATGGCTTTTTTTACTAGGAGTGGGAAATATTTGGGTATTAGGGCTCAGCACAGCCATCAAAATATGGAACAGTTGGCCCTTAGCTTGAGTGTCAGAGCCTGTGTCACTTGGCTAAGTGATGCTTTGTTGTTGTGTTTACCGTTTCGTCTTTCTTAGTGGTGTTAGCGGATATAATTATTTTTTTAACCTTTTGTTTAGATTCATCTCTTCTGAATAAATGAAGAAAGTGACTATGAAAGCACAGCATCTGCCTTCTGTTTCCATCAATGAGGAGAAGTTCATAACAAGGTAAACTATTTAAAAAAATATTTAATAACTTCGCTGCTTTCTCTGAAGTTACTCCATGTGTATTGGTCAACAGGGGATCTCGTAGCAGCAGCAATTCCTACAACTTGCTGTCTGTGAAGTGTATACAGAACAGAGTTGCGCTTTATATGGATTTCCAAGAACAGAGCATTAAACCTTTTGGTCTGTGGATTTTGTTCCTTAGGTAAAATAGCACTCTTAGGGCATACTGAAATAAAATTCCAAGTTAGGGAAGGAGACGTGTTGGAATTGAACATGAGTTCCAGCATCTAACTTGAGCTCTACTTGTTTGAGGCCGGGGGTCTGGTCCGTAGTCCCAGACGGCAGGGCTTCTGTGCAGAAAGCCCGATGGGGCCGCCAGCCCTCTTCTGTGGCAAATGAAAGTGGTTCTTTAACCTACTTGTAAAAAGCTTGGAATTGCACTCGAACTGTATTTTGTGGGATGCTCCTCCACAGTTAAATCTGGCTGGTAGGAATTTTTCCTAATGCTGCCATAAACCCTGAGCCTCCTGGCGTAAAGCTCCACCCCCTTTTTAGGGGATTAATTTTTCCCACGTTGAGCAGAGTGCGGGAGCTGGAAGAGGGGGCTCTCTTCTCACTTCATTTCCATCCCTCTTGATGTTCCTGCGGGAAGCAGCTAACTGTGAATGCACCCAGGGATGGGGCCCGTGATAGATTTTTCTCATGCTGCTATAGGTATTTCCTTCCGAGTCCTGATACTTTATGTGTGGCGTCAACAGAGCAGTTTTGTCCCTTTTTAAGGAAGGGTGTCAGAGCTTTGCCCAAAGCACACAGGCAATAAAAGCATCCCTCCCCTTCCTCTGAAGAGTTGTTCCTTTTATACTGCTACTAATTTCAAACGTAGTGCTTTTGTGTCAGAGGTACTTAATCTGTGTGAACTTTCATATACTTGGCACACCAAAGCATTTGGAAATGTTCCAGATGAACCAATGTCTCTGGGGTTTTATTCCCTTATATATTTGCCCGTTCAAGGGGTGAACTGTGGATGCTGGTTGAGACCCTTCTGCGTTAGAGTTATGGTTTAGAGTACTTCAAGTTTTTTTGCCTTGCCAAAAAACTCAAATAAGCGTTTCAGGAATCACTAATGTATTCCGCATGTGCTCAAGCTTGCTTCCAATGCCATTTCCAGACTATCGTCTGTCATCTACACCTTGAATCTGCTGTTGCGTTACTGCTCTTTCAGTTGGATCACACCGTTCTTGCTGAGGTGGCAAGCCTGCCGTTGGGAATTGCACAAGGGCTGCATCAGAAGGCTGACCAAAGCGTGTGGGATGATTTGGCTGGTGCAACTATTGCGTCTTTAACTATAACTGCCATAAATATGCGTGGATAAACAGGTAGGGCTCAGGAGAGAAGAGGGCACAGGTGAATTGTCCTGAGTTAGTGTTTCGAGTGAACACAATGTGGACTCTGTTGTGGTTTACCACTGAGGCACGTGACCTTACAGCTCCCTTCTATCCTGCCTTCATTACTGAAGAAAGTGGTGCATCTGCAGTAAATTTTGCCTTTTGGGGGGTTTGTCTCTAAGTTGTTCTACCAGTTACTTAGCTTTGGCTTCCCTGAACGGCTGCTTTTGGCTGTTGTCACAAAGCCGGGCTGTGAGGAATACTCTTGCAACGCAACAGAGCCGCTGATTTTCTGGCAGAGTAACTCTGAAGAGGTGACCATCTCCCTCTTGGTTAGGGCAGTTGTTGGGCCTTGGTGGGGAAGATGGGTTTCGCTAAGACTCCTTCAGGAACTAATAGTTTGGTGCATGTGTTACTCCTTTCTGGGGCTAAAAGAAGAACGATTTTCTTTTCTACTGTCTCTGCACTGCACAAGGACAAACAAGTCAGTGAGGGCTGCTCTTAAATCTCTCCCTCAGGGCTTTCCTAATGGCTTCTGTGGTTCGTCACCGTTGGTTGCACTAATGCAAGACTGAAACCCGAAAGGTTTATTTGTGCAAACTTCTGTGGAAGTTAATGGCAAGTTTTTTCTAGACAAAGCAAGAAACGGAGTGAAAACCTTCAGAGCTTGCTCTGAGAAATGCCATCTGCCTCAGAGACAACCCTTACCACATCACTTAGTGCTTTTTGCCTGGGATTTTATTTGCCTTTGCAGCCAATGTGGACTAGGAATAATAGATGGGCCTTGGGGTGGGACCCAAGTCCTTATGTATTCCTCATCTGTCTTCAGGGAACTGATCTCCCCAACTTTCTACCTAGAAGAAGATTGCAGAATAAGAGCTGTCGATAAAACGCTTGTCAAAGGTATTAGGCTGCAAAGTATGATAAGGCTTCTGTTTTAATCGCCCTGTTAGCAGGACCAGCAGGTCCATCACAACATCTGTCAAACAAAACTATGTATCTCCTACTTGCATGTTGATCTTACGTCGCATCTGGGTTTTGCCTGTGTACAAGGCCAAGACATGCTTAGTCTTGCTGACTTTTAGCCAGCGTGATCAAGATTTTGCATGTGTTTGATTGATATCGAAGTCTATTAAAGCTTTCCCCTTTGGTGGGGCCACCTGAGTCCAGTCCCTTATAGCTCATGAGGCACAAAGGACCTGTAATGAGCTGTTCCAGCCCATGGCTAGGAAAGGCTTTCACCGCCTGTATTACTAGGATTTAAGAGAGAGGTGAGTTGAAGTAAATGTTGAAAATGCTGTTTCGGAGCCCAGCTCTTGGTTGATAAAGCCACTTACAAATATTATTCGGGGAGTTGGAGTAAGTTAACAAAGTAAATAATTTACATGCAGAGTGTTAGAAGGGAATGCAGTTAACCTTGTTGAGCTTTGTGGTGCAGCCCTTGTCCTCATGTTACCTGCTGAGTAAAAGCCCTGTTTATCTTTTTCCTTCTCACCACGGGAAAGGGCCCACCGAGCAACAGGGCACCGCCAAGTTCCGTTGATTAAGTGGAGCGGGAGAGGGATGGGATATGCCGGGGCAAGCTTTCCACTCCCACGCTCTGCCTGCCCCTCGGCCCCAACCACAGCAAATACCGCTTTGCTGCCCTCTCCGGCGTGTCAGCAGTCAGGACTGAGGGACGGCTGTCTTCCCGCGGGCTGGTCCCACTGTTGGGCTCTGGGGCAGCAGTGTCCATCAGCCCCCCTCGAGCACTCTGCTTGGTGTAGAGACCCACATCATGATGTAGTTCCACTTGGCGTTATTCAGAGGTAGTGTGCTGTGTGGCTGCTTCGGGTATGTATAAATGGCAAGAGGTGACTGAGAAACACAGTCCTGCGTACGGCTCGTGTTGAGCTCTCAGAGAGTGTAGACGGGGGAGGCTGAAGGTGGAAGAAAGTGTGTGTCATAAGCCACAGAAGAGGATGAGTCCTGCGGAGTAAGACTAGGATAGTCCAAGGAGGAGATACTTTTGTTGTCTAATTGGTACGCTTGAAATCATACATAGCAATTTCCAAGCAAAACGATTTGTATTTGTCTGCATAATCTATCCTTTTCCTATTCTCTTGCACAGATTTCTAGGAGTTTTTTAATATCTTAGGTGAGATCCTCTGAGCTAAACTGACTTTCATTTTCTTAAGTTTCACAGTGAACTGTGCAGCCCTTTAACCAGTCAGTTTGAGTAAACAGGGTCGCAATCTGAGCAGAGAGAGATGCTATGAAATAATAGTCATTTCACCCCTAAAAATACTTTTCTGAACTCATTTGCAGTGACGTTCCTGTTCCTAGGGGAGAGATCACTCTTAGGTTTCTCATCTCTGATAAGGGTGCCACTGTCACCACTGATAATGTCTTTGTGTTCCAGACGTGGGTGTGTTGTGACCGTTTCAGGGAAACAACTGTTAAAATTTCTGCTGAAACTGTTGATGTCAGTGTTTGCGATGCCCCGAGGCCGTACTGTAAAGTTCCTCTCTCGATGTCTCTCTCTCAGAAGGTGCTGTGTAATATTTCGTTTATAGTCTTGGTCCGTTTATTCCTGCACCTCCGACCTTATTTCTCTGATGTTCTTGGTGAACTCTGAGTGTTGAAATAGTAAAATGTAATTTCTACGGAGTGTTATTCCTATGTGTGACTTTTTTTTCAGTGGCAGTGCTACAAGTCAATTCTTGGGTTTGGGCTAAGGGTTTTTTTTGTTGGTATTGTTTTTTACTTGATATAGGAGTTGTAACAGTACTTCTGATCGTACATGGAACTTGAATAGTTTTGATAGATCTCTGTGGAACTTACTGTGAGAAGAGTTTGCAAATGCTGTATGTTATACTAGACAAAAACATGGAAATAATAGACACTATTTGAAAAAAAAAAATAGTGTCTTCAGTCATTACTGCAAGTCCGTTCATTAAACCGTCTTGGTAGTTAGTCAGCGTTGGGGCATGGGAGCGTTGTTCCTGTTTGCTTGCCCCTCATGACTATAACAGAAGTCCAAAGTACAAGTTATTCTGGTGCAGTGTTAGTAACCTCACATCAGACCATGACTAATTAATTTCCTCTGTGTATCAGGTCTTATAAAGAATCAACTTACAAGCTGACACAATTTTACTCCCGGAAAATGATGTATTAATGATTAACAAACCTGTCCACAGACACCGGGTGTTACCCTGCCACTTAGCACCTGGATTTTACAGTGATGGAGATGTTTAAAAATTATTCTTTTCATTGTGATCTTTTATTCTAGAGAGCAGCTCAGTTCTCTTCTGAAGACTTACAACTCTTATTATTCTGATCAAGAAAACCTGCAACTGTCACATAATCAGGTAAGGATCTTGTAAAAATAATGTAAAAAGCAGAATGTAGTAGTAGGAAAAGCACGACTGGGTGCTGGTCTTCCATGTGGCTGGACTGAACAGTGGAGGGGACCTGCTCGGTGTTGATATATTAGATGGAATATACCACCATAATAAAAACGCCGCAGCAAGTGCTAGAGCCTAGAGTCAAATGTTGGGAGAAGAGACTATTGCTGTCTCCTCGAGCGTGACCCTTCAGGACAGAGAAAACGTTTGTAAGCGTAGCCCCAGGAGCGCATCCTCTGTGGACACCAGAAGGGCCTGTGGGGCTGAAGGACAGACGAAAGCATGAATTGCGTCTCTCCTACCACAGAGTCCCGGTTTTAGAGGCCTGAACTTCCTTCTCCTTCAGAAGCTGTGTTTATGTGGTTTTGCTGGTATCAAGATCCAAAAGGACATCAGAGCAGTTGTGGGCAGTCCCCACTGCTCTGTCCCAGCCCATTCTGCAGTGAGAGGGTTCTATGTCAGCAAGATCGGACTGGTGCAGTGCCCTGCGTCAGCAAGGACAGTTACCTGCAGTTAGCAGTCGTTCTTCCCCTTCAGCACCTTCCTAGCACCCTGGTTGCAGAAGAGCCAGTCATCCAAGTAAACAACTAGCATTTGACTTGTGATTGTATGGAATTACGGACACGTTGGTTAGAAAACCTCCTGGTCAAAGTCAGACTAATGCTGATCTAAGATCAGGTCAGCTGCACCTTTAGCTACCTGTTTTGGAAATAGCAGAAGTACGGAGATTATGCAGCCTCTCTTGGTGACCTCTTCCAGGGCTGTGTTGGCTTTGGTGATTTCAACACATTCCTGTTACTTTGAGGGGAAGTTTATTATTATTATTTAATGGTTATTACTCCATTGTTATGAAGCACTACTTATTCCCTTTTTTTCTCCAGAGAGAAGGAAGCAAACCATTTATTGAAGGCATCTTGTCAATATTTTGGGGAGTCCGACATCCCATCAGATTAAAAATTCAGGATGAGAAGCAGATACCCTCTTTTGTAACCCTGAAGTCAACGGAGAATGTGGCTTTGTTCCCTAGTAAAAGGTACCGTATTTACTTCCATCAGAAAGAGGGAGGCTAGTATTTGAAGGCAGCTCATGTGGGTGGGTTCAGTGGCCATGGCTGGCTGTATGTCCCACATTCCCCAAAAGCTGTGGTGGTCACTGCACAGCGGTACTCCACCTGGTGTGGTCTTTCAACAGCTGCTGCTGGGCGGAAAGATGCATCTTTGTCTGGTTTTCAGCTTAAGAACAGCTGAGAAGGTAGAGGAGGCTGCTCTTGTCTATACTGACTACTCCCATGCAAGTATGGGGACATTTATATATATATAAAAATTTACAACTATCCGTATCTCTGTACGTACACATGATAACGTTGGTAGCCCCCAAAAGACTTCATATCAGTGGACATGGTTCAGCGTGAAGCAAAAAGCTGGTAGGTTAGAGCTAAGTGATTGTCTGTGGCACGTTACCTTCCCAGGTACTTCAGGTGTGACACCATTGCTTCTCGGGGCAAAGCTCAAGCCAGGGAAGGAGTTGTGGCTTTGTCCCTGCAAGATCTGATGTGAGAACCCCTTAGAACCACACACAGATCAGCTGCGCCTTCAGGCTGCTGCCTAGGACGTCTCATACCGGAGTGCGTTGTGCTGGTCTGACTCTTGCTACGTTTGCCATATCTTTAGAAACTGATGTAGGTTCTTAGAGGATTTCTTCTTTCTGTTTTGAACACTATTTCTCAAGCCTGGCGTGGTGAATTTGGAATTGTACCTGATGAGCTGAAGCTGACTAATGTGTAATATAGAGGCTGAGCCAGTATTTACTCTGAATGACTCCCTGATAAATTTGGTATTTCGGAGCTTGTGTTCTTAATTATCCGTGGTCTTAGATTGTGTGTGGCACGTGTTTGGATTGTCGACTTAATTCTACTGTCGTTGAGGCTGTGCAGTTCCAGTAAAGTCAGGGACAGTCTTCCTCCCTTTCTCTGGCGGTTGAAATGAAGGGATGTAACCTGACAGGAGTAACCAGAGAAGAACTTGAGTCTGAGGCAAATCTGCTTCTCTTTCTTTACCTTCCCTGGGTCTACTGGCACAGGGTGCGTCTGGCTGGTAGGTTAGGGTCTGGTCTGGCAGTTAAAGTTATGCTTTGCCTTTTATTGCTTAAAAAACCCCTTATGACTAGTGGAGATCTGAATCTTGAAGTAAAAATTAATTCACGATCACAGAATGTGGAGCTGCCCTGACATGCTTTAAGGTATGCAGAGCAGCTTGACTGTTTGATCTTAAGTGAACTTTTTAAATGCATGGAACACAACTGAGGTGGTTGTTTGGCATGTTCATTGAAGTTAGTTAAATATTGTTTTAAATATATATAGGAAATGAGTTTTTAATCTTTTCCTACAAATTGGTTTATTCTCAGTCAGAACAGCAACTGGCCGAAGACTTTGTGCTAGAGAGTTTATGCAATGAATTATGGAAATATTGCCATAAAGAAAGTTGGGTTTTAAACCAGGTTGGATGGAATTCCCTGTTCTCGTACAGAACTGGTTTGGGTGGCGCGAGAGGCTGCTATGGTAATTTAATCCTTCGTGTCCCCATCTGTTTACTATTGAAACCACAGTATGGGCGTGTGTTCTGTCTGCCTGCCTGGTACCCTACAGGGGAGTAACCTACGGCATCGCTATACAATAGATAAAGAATTACTGCAAACTAATTAAGGGACATCAGGGTCGATGTTCAACAGGCTCTAAATAGGATTGTGTTACACTGGGGATCCTTAGTCATACCACATTTTAACTATTTTTATTGTGACATAAACTAAAATTTCTGGTTTCATATGCAACACTGAAGTCTGCAGTCGTGGTCTATAAAGCTGTGAAGAGGGACAGGAATGTGTTACGTGAAGGCTGGCTACAGGATTAATTGAGATCACAGGGTTAATGAGGGGTAATCAACTATAAATCTATGTTTGATATTTCAGGGGAATGACACGCTGGGGAGAATTTGATGACCTGCATCATATTAGTGGGGAGACACTGAAATCTACTGAAGAAGGGGCAGACCTGGAGAAACGTTAGTGTCGGTGCTCTTACATTCGCTAAAAATTCTTTGTTCTGTGACTGTGCAGAAGTAATTTGACACATGAGGCCTTCCCTATCAATAAAGGGGAATCTTTTCTGTGTCCATTTAACATCTATTACATGATAGTGAAACCCTGACATGTGACCGCTTAGTGAGAACAAGGCTGTGGAGGTAACTTTTCAAACAGCCAGTGCTAACGGGCTTTGCTTTCCCCAAGGAATCCTTCCCAAGAAGTGAACAAAATAGCAAACTGGCCGCTGCAGGCACCATATTGCGCTTTGCTGTACGCCCGTGCCCTGCTCCTCTCCCACGCCTCCCACCCACCCAAAAAATATGTAAAAAAAAAATTAAAAATATATATATATAAATCCCTCTACCAAGAAGCATTTTCCTGTGGGGTGCTGGCCCGGAGGGTAGAGCAGCTGTGCAGTGTGCTGACGCAGATTCATTTTGTCCAGGTTACTCATGTTACGAAAGCTGCACTCTGAAGTCCGAGAGCGAGCATGAACACGACTGTGCTACCCTGCCCAGGGCTGTCAGCAATGCCGCGGTGGTGCGGAAGAGGACCAGGCTCCCCGCCATAGCAAGGACAGAAGTTGAAACTCACAGGTTTTCAATTAACGGACATTTCTACAACTATGAGGTACGAATGTTGTCTTTGATCATCTGAGGGTGGGTACTGGGACAGATAAAACATGTCCAGCAAACTTCTGGACTACCCTGCAGCCCCGTAGCGAAGGGGGATGCTCCCCACCGGCCCCATGCCTGGCCAGACTGCTGTCACCATGCCTTGGGCTCAACCCCAGGGCTCTGCTTTCGGGGTCTGCTCCAGAAGGTGGCATGCCTGCTGCACGCTGGGGGTCCACAGTGGTCCTACCTGCCGGGGGTGCTCTCCTGAGGACACCACCTGCCCTTTGCTTGGTGGCACCAGTGGCAGCATACCTGGCAGCTGTGCTGGTGTATACCCTTCTGCGTCTCAGCCATTCAGTAGAGCAGCCCTCATCCTCCTGCCCTTTTGCTGCTATGTTTGTTCCTAGACATCAGTGTTCACTCCAGCTTTTGGATCAGAAACCAAAATAAGGATAAACAGCCAGATGAGAACAAGACAAGTAATAGAACAACTGCTTCGAAAGTTTAAGGTAACTCTGCGCCTTTGCAGAAGCAAGCGCAGCCGTGTTGGAGAAATTTTAACTCTGTGTCACAGCTGGGAGGGGATAGTGTGTGGAATAGAGCATAGAAAAAACCACATGAGCCAATTCAAAGGAACGGGTTGTTGGTGTTGTACGAATGTCTTATGGCCGCTTGAGTCTGGAAGAGGTATGTTGGGTGTATAGTGGGCAGCGAAGGAACAAGTGCGGAACTGCTTCTGTACACACTCACACAGGGGAGGGGGAATCGCTGCTGCACTGTCGGCGTTTCCCAGCACAGATAAAGGATGTTTAATGCACGTGGCCGTGCTTCCCTCTAGTGATGGGCACCAGTAGTTCTATTTTGCATACAACAAAAGGCATTTTTCTCTTATCCCGAGGGTCTGGGATACACCTTCTGTTAGGTCCAGGCACACAGAAAGCTCCAGAAAGTCAGAGTTAAAACTGGTGCTCAAGATGAGTGCCATACTGTCCGAAACGACCTTCTTTTTTTCTTGTATTTTCTTTGGTACCATCTGCCATTAACGTATGATTATATGTGGTCGGAAACGTATTCAGCATTACTGCTGTATGTTTCTCCAATATCTTTATTCTACATAGCTTCTTCGTTTACAATTTTTGATAATTCTCTATTTAACTTGTCTGGAGACTTTGCTATTGCAGAATTACTTCAGACACTTGTAAGATTTTGTGGTGTAATACTAAAAGGAGAAGTTGACTTCTATGGCAATAACATAAGGAATGGAATTAGGGAGCAGGCTGTAAACTCACAGAGAATGAGCTGAGAAAGGACTGTTTGAAAAGACTGCTATTTTCTGAACGTGGCTGTGCAGGTGAGCAGATAGGAGGAGATGCCAGGGTTTCACCCTAATGGTTGTACTCTTGGGGACTCTGCGGGTCACCTGAAGAGACAGTTGTATGGAGTAGTTTAGGATCCTCCAAGGAAACAAGACTGGAAAGATCTGGTGGTATTTAAGAGGGTGTGTGACTGATTTGGGCGATGTGTGATGTACTCCGTCATGAGGTAGCAGTACAGGGGCACTGAACATGGCAGCACAGCTTTCAATCTTACCCAAATCCAGTGTTTTTTCACTTTCCCGCAGACAGGATCCCAGTCTCAGACTTGGGTTTAAATGTCGGAGTTGAGCAGCACGGAGAGTATCTGCTGGCAGTGCAGTGCCAGGGGAGAGGGTCAGTCGGTCTGAACAGACTTTTCTGTTTGTGTTTAACAGATAGAGAACAGCCCGCATGAATTTGCACTTTACATTATCCACGCCTCCGGAGGTAAGTGTGGGCTGGGTCACTTGGGGTGCGAGGACTCATCCCAGGCGGCTGTCCTTGTTCGGACAGTGTGGGCTCAGTGCAGCACTTTGGCTTTCCTGGAGACCCCTTAGAGATGTGTCGCCCTCTGAAGGAGAGGAAGAGCTGAGCAGGTGTGCTCTGGGTGCTTTGAGCGTGCTGCTGCTATGGCTGGTTCAGCTGAGCAGGCCTTCACTTCTCCGGTTTTTAAAGCCGTGTTTCAGATGCTCTTCTGTTCTCACTTGTGTTCTGCACAGCCACGCCGCAGCCGTGGGGTGCCAGGATCCCCCTGCCACTGCTACGGGATATTTTAATGGACAGTTTGGGGTGGTAGGCCTGGATCGCAGATGCCTGGTTGAAGTACTCATTTTTCAATGAGAAATGTTTACTTCCCCAACATGCTCTACTCTATTCCTTCAGGAAAAAGGAAATTTTATCTTCATTAAAAGGAATACATGAAAGAATGGGAGAGAGAATTGGTGGGCAAATACCTTAAATGACAAAATGTGAAGCTGAAAGGAAATTTGAGAATTCTGAAGTTGGTTTTGTTTTGGGGAGCTGTGGCCAAGCTGATGAGGCTGAGATACGTCTCCTAAATGCTCACTTGGCCACTGGCATTGCAACTTCTGTGCGTTGGCATCTACCAATGTCTTTCAAATGCCAAGTGTAAGTTAGGTGCCACATCCTCCTGCACGTGTGCCCTAGAGACTTGTCAGGTATCTAATAATTGCCCAGCAGTCAAATACAGCATCTTTGTCACAAGAAAAAGACTACTGATTGCATGAGGTCTCTGGAGCCCTGTTGTATGTTGTGTGCACCACCACATGTCTTTTAAATCCCAGAAAAGAAGCAGCTGAGGAGTGGAGACGTTCCCTTACTGCACAGACTCTTGCAGGGGCCCTCGGAGAAAATTGCCAAGTTTTTTCTCATGGACAGGGATGTGGAAGAGATTAGCAGCGATGTACGTACATCATCAATTACCAATTCGAGAAGTTCACTGTATTTTTCCCAGTTAGCATACTCGCTAATGGGCACTTCTTGTCTCCTGGATAGGTTGCTCAGTACATTCAGTTTCATCTTCCCTTTTTGGAGTCGATCCTGCACAGAATAAATGAAGAAGAAAAACAGGAGATTGAACAGACAACTGAAAGGTAAATAGAAGTAAAATGAGTGGGGTCACTTTGAGTCCAGGAGAACTCTTACAGTTAGGGGTTGGCTCAAGAGGTGAGTGCATTTATGCAGCAGAGTTGTTAGAACACTCTGCTGTGACTACTGACGCGAAACTTATGGGATTATAAATCCCTTCTATATGCTGCATAACCAGATGAGCTGTTGCTGCTGAAGATGCCAGAATAAATACTGACTGCACACACATGGGGGGATCTTTCCAGAAAATTCTGACTTTCGGGGTTACTTCTCTTTACTTCGTTTGTCTTCTGAGCCTTAGACTGGTTCCTCAGTCTCTACTTGCTGCTGTTTCCTTGGGAAGTGGAAATGCAGCACCTACTGTGGTACTGTTTAGGTAGCGTAACATTTAAGATAGATTAGTGCCAGATTCTTAATGTCCCTTTAAAACTTCACTTCTGATAAATGGCATGAGTCCTGACGGTAGCTCAAAATGCACAACAGGTAAAAGCTAGAAATGCACCAGTGTTTATCAGAAACATATATATATGAGTCCTGAGGCCAAAAGTAATGAGAATCTATACCATCTCTGGATGTGTCATCAAATGACGGTCTGATAATCACTTTGAATCGAAGTGGCCAGGAAATTTAAAGAAAAAAATAAGCAGCAGTTGCCATCAGAAAAGCTCTCGTTAGACGTTTTTCGGCCATACAACTACCGTGTTAGAATCTGGGTTGAACTTTTGCAACTTAAATGCATTCCCTCTCTCTCTTTGTCTCAGGTACCTGAGAGAGAAGAGAATGATACGCCAGCACCTTGACAGTCGAACTGTGAGAAAAACAGAGACTACAGTTTGATGGAATGGCCACTGCGGATCCTCCACGCACCGCCTTTGCCAGAGGGACGTCAGTATGTCTGCTTGAATGCGCCATGCCTGGAGAGCGCTTACAGTCCAGGGGTGTTCAAAGTGCTGAAGTTGGTCTTGATAATTACACGACCAAAACTGAACCCGCTCCTTACAGCTCTGGAAGTCAAGTTGGGAACCGCCTGAGAAGATGCACTAGATCCCCCCCACCCCTCCCCAAAGACAGATGCTGTATCCAGCTTGAAGCTTAAGATAGGGGGGAAAAAAACCTGCATGAAAAGCTCAAGGCTTTAAAAACTATTAATTTACAAACTACTACCAAAAGTGTAGCGTATAAGAAAAATATTGCAATAACCAATGTGTTAATCATACAGAAAATATGAAAATTAAGTATATGGTCTTCCTTCTATTGGAGAAATGTTGAATTATATTAGGAGGAAGCTTTTCAGTAGAGATAAGTGGCAAAAAATATTTATGTATCTAAGATTGTGGTTAGACTTTTCACTTATCCTAAAAAACACCTGTGCAAGAGAGACCTGAAATCCCACTGCCTTCAGGTTGGTAGATGCCTGATTTGCTTAAGCTTTGAGCTGCAGTTACAAAAATAGAAATGGGAACTCTCCCACTTAATACCTACTCAGCTCTTGAACACAAGAGGGAATTTCTCTCTGAAAGGTCTCTTGAACTGCCAATTAAGAGCTCTCCCGAAATACTGCTGGATCTGCTTGCCTGGGTCCTGGCAGGCACTCGGCATTTGTGATTGGTGAAGGAAATGATCCCGTGTTAGTTCTGGTATGTTATTTTGAAGTCGGAAATGGGAAGCGGTCACTGAGAGAGGCTGAACGCCACAGCCGTGACGGGGTCGCAGTGGCCCTCCCCATAGATGCGGTTTTGGGGCAGACTGGCCCCAGCGCGGTGTGCAGTAGCCACCTCTCGGGTCCTGTCTGGCTGAGTTGTGCTGAATATCAAAGCTCAAATTGTAGAGATGTAAATAAAATCCAGTTTGTGCACAATTAATTGCCTTCCCGTATTAGTTTGTCTTCTTGACGTGGTATTTGTGTTGTGCCTCAGGTACCTTTGGCTTTGCAGATAGCAAGATAAACGCTGTGAGAGGCAAGGAAATCCATGTGTAGAAATCCCTAGAATTGCCTATTAATCAGGTGAAACAAAACCAAAATGAATAACTTTACATTCTCTGAGATGCTGTTACTTGGATGGTAATTTAAAAATGAAAAGTGAATGTGCTACTTGAAGCTACCGTGGTTGGAGCAAGGGGTTTCTTTTAATGTCCAGTCTATTATAATCCTGCCCAGGAAAATAATTATGGCAAGGGAGCACGGAGGGGAAAAATAAAAATAACACAGCAGTGGAGATGGGTGGGGTCAAATAGCAGTGGCCTTTAGAGGGCTTCTCTGGAACCAGGGCAGGAGACAGGCGAGGAGCCGACCCCCCTCTCTGCGTTTCTGGCTCTGTGCTGCTTAAGTTACCTGTAAGGAACAAATCGGAACCCTTTTGGAGAGCACTATTCAGACAGCTCAAATCCATGCGCGGGGCAATAAGCTAGTCTGCGCTCGTTAGACGGTGGCTGGGGCTACAGTGGTCTCTGCCCGCGCTGCAGCACCCGTTTCTCCCTGGAAGCAGGAAAGTGTTTCAGTGTTGTTACGCAGAATAGGCTGTTTCTGTTACATGTTCCGTTTCATAAATGCTTCAGTAGTTGTATGAAGGTGCAGTGTGTAAATATTGGAACATGAAATATTGATAATTCCTTGGTCTGAGATAAAAAGAGAACTCAATGCACAGACCGTGTGGTAAAGAGTGTGTTTTCAAGCAGTTTCTTCAATCCTCTGTACATATACAATTCCTAAACTGAGTCTTTTTTGCCACCACCTGATGTTTAATACTTGAATCCTTTTTATTTCACTTGTCCTGCTGAATTGGGACTGAAAGGCGCTGGAGAAGAGCTATGGAACATAGCACAGGTTAGCAGGAGTCTGCTGGGGTTTAAGGGCTACTGCAATAAAGCTGTGACTTCCCTGTGGTGTTAGTTTATTGTGAATACTGACTCATTTAAATTAATTGTTTGACAAACACAGACAAGAACAGGGGAAGAATTTATTTCGAATCATTATTGGCTATTGCAGGTAACACAGCAAAGAAAAACAGAGGAGACGGAGGAAATGAGGGTTGCTTACAAGTTCGGACAGAGCCTGAGCCGTTAACCACAAACACAGCAATTGGAGTGTTGATCTTACCTGAATGTGTGCTACTGAGTGACCCCATGAGAAACATCCAAAGTAATCACTGCATTTCAGAAAAAAAAAAAAAAAAGAAATGCTGAAAACTGAAACTGCCCCCCAAATTCCAGAAGACTGATCTTCATCAGATCAGGACATTTTAGGAAAACGCAGCGGTGAGAGAAGCCCAAGTGGGCCATGTCGTCATTGCTGTGGAACTGAGAACATCATGGGTACTACTTTGGTGAAGCCCGTTCAGCTTCTGTGTCCCCCTCGCTGCTCCCCACCTTTCCCAGCCAGTCTGTCCCGGAGCGTTGTTCCCCTTAGCGGGCACCGATGCGATGCTTTTTGTCTCAGGATCAGTCTGTTCTGGTACATGAACATTCCCAGGTTCCTGCAGCCTTTCTTATGGAAGCAGGCAACCCCGATCTCTCTTAGCTTTCCTTACTGTGTTTTCTGCATCGTTGACTGTTACCATTGTTCTCTTTTCAGTGAAACGCTTTCTAGAAGTGCGGTACCTGAGATTTGTTCTAACGCTCCAGCAAAGTCCTTACCAGAGGTGAAGAAAAGGAAACCGTGAGCTGTGTGTTACGTAGCTTGTTCTTCTGTTTAATCTGTGGTTGTGCTTACGGCCCGGCACGCGGGCACAAAGCGAGCCTTTAATCGGCAGCAAACCCTGGGTGACTCTGAGTCCGCTTCTGCTTCGGTGTAACTGCAGCGTTCCCCGCACAGCGCCCTCCTCAGTGGTTTTCCTGTACCGAAATGGCGCAGCTGATGGATTATACCTATGTTGTACGTTCAATTTCTCTTCGTGGAACCGAGCTGGTTTTCTCTAGGCGCTTTCTCTGATTTGCCAAGATGATTTTGACTTTTGAAATCTTGCCAAGGGACTTGCAACAGCGAGTCTCCATCTTGCTGTCAGCCACTAATCCAACGAATTGGTTTTCTTCTCGTTACTTATATCCTTACTGAAAGTATTGCCGAGCCATGTGTACAGGGTAGATTCCGATGGGACTCCGGTTGGTTGACCTCTTCCATCTGACTGTGAAACCTTCTCTCTGAGGGGAATACTTCAAGCTGGGTTTGCGTTTTCTGAGATGTTTGTTTGGGCAATGTTTCTTAATGCCTGTTGGGTAACTGCTGCTAGGTACAGGCACCGAAAGCATCGGGCACCTGGGTGTCTCTTCCCTTGAGCCAGAGGCTTCCAGAAAAAATATTTCTTTATTTTAGCACTAGTTTTGACGTACGATTTTTTAACACTGCTTTTAATTTCTTTTAATGTAAAAAGAAAGTAAAAACCCGACAGCTTTTTTTGTGTCAAACAACCTGAGTGTGAATTTGCCAGTCTCCCAGTGCTGCCTCGAAACACCGGTCTGCTGGCCGGGTGCGTCACCAGTTCCTGCTCGGGCTTTTCCATGACATTTTGCTCATTTTCCTTCTTTCTCAGCCTCTTTGGAATGCCCAAGATAATCTTCTTCTGTGCTTAAAGGCAACTTCACAACTACTCCCCTAGAGCAGCCGGTAATAGTGAGTGCATGTGTTGTCTCTCAGGGACATTGTCATAAAAATGCAAAAATAATTATTTGGTGATTGAAAAATAATTTTGCAGTGGTTAAAGGCAGATTTTCTTAATTTGATCTCATTTGCGTTTATGGTTCCTAAGCTTAAGATTTAAAACACCTTTCTCTTTTTGATGTCTGTGACTATTTGGTGTAAGGAAAGCAACATTCCGTGACATAAGATGGGGGCCGCATCTGAACCCCGAGTTCTCACCCATTTAACTTAGTCTTTCAGTGGTTTTCTTTGAGGTGCTGCACCACCCCCCAACTTAAACTGGCTTTTAAGTTAAATTGGTTTAAATTTTATGTATATTTGATCATTTGGAATCAAAGTGATAGGAGCCAGCAAAGAAGTGTGCCTACAGGTTTCTCCCCTGTCTGAATAAAATGGATAAAGACATTTAATTTTCAGGTAAGCGGTTTTGCAGCTCGGCAGATTCTAGGTGGGAATTCGATGTTTTATTCTGAGACAGTTCTGGGACCGTGTTCGCAGCAGCAGATCGGGCAGTGGCAGAACTGCAGCTGGTGCAAACTGTCATGACTTCGTTAGATTCGTGAGTGAAGAGCCACGACACAGTTTTCCCCACTATGACAAATCATACGTTCCTGTTTCAATTTCGTGAACATTCAGAAAAGATCCGCTCACTGTTAAGTTCGTGTGAGTTCCTATGGTTCAGCAAGAATCTTCCAATATGCTGTGTCAGCTCTTTATGCTGACAGCATTTTTTCACTTCTCTTTATAAGTTCTGGACCCTGGGAGAAAAAAAAAAAAAAAAATCTGTGAGCATCAGGAAGATGATGTAGTTGTGAACAAGTTAAATGAGTGTGGCAGCAGTAGGTAATGGTTTATAATCTTTGCCAGTTGTGTACAAACAGTGTATATGCAGAGTGTATGTACGTATATCACTGTATTTAATAAATGTTTCGCTTTTGCTGTTCAGCTCAGATTGTCTTAGAGGATTTGGTGCTTGTCGGAAGAATCCTGCAATGCAGTTCTGTTAGGAGCAGTTAGTAGAACACTTTTTTGCGGATATGCTGTTTGGGTGTATTCAGAGGTGGAAATTGCTTATTAATAAAGGAGAGAATTTTCTGTATTTTATCATTGAAAGCAAGGCAAGGACTTGGGAAAAGAGCGAGCAGGGCTCAAGGGTCCTGGCTGCTTTGCTGAAGTTCAGTTAAGGAATATCTGGAAGAGAGAGAGATGAGAAGTAGGCAAAAGCAGATTTCCCGGAGGGTAAAGAGAAGCCAGCGGAGCTCTGCAGTATGAAGTTCAGTGAGCTAAAATAACAGAGGAAAGACAAGAGGAAAATGGATGTCGGGAGAATAAACAGGGAAAATGCTTTTGCATATATCCTTTTTCTCCCTATTGCAGAGGAACTTTTCGAGAGAAATTCGGTTAAGAACTGTTAGCCAGGGAAAGACCTTTGCCCGTGTCCATCTCCAGTGCAAGTCCCAGTGACTGCCCAGAAGCAATAGCTGTAGCTGACTGTGTCTATAAATTGCTGCACAGAAACTCAAGACTAATTAATACACTCTCAAGTGATCATTCAGCTGGTACACGCATCTGCTTGTGCAAGCAGAACACTTTGTCTCTGGAAACGCAGCGGCAGGAATTCTGGCTAGCCAGGCTTTGCTTTTGCTGCTCAGTGGAGGAATTTATACTCTTGTGTCTACTCTGCGTTCGCGTTTTGGTTCCGAAAGTGTGGGTGAAAACAGAAACGATACCTCTTGCAGGAAACACGCCTCCCGGTTTTCCTCTTTGCAGCACTGTTCCCTCATGGCGGTGAAGGCGGCTGTGACAGAGCTCAGCTGTTCCTGCGTGATCTGGGGCTTGTATTTGATGAGGTTGATGAGCATCCTGCAGGAAAAGCCAAGCGAGCCCTGTGAAGCCGGCAGGTAAGCACAGGCCTTACGCAGCGCTCCTCAAACGCTAGTCCTGCACTGTCCCTCTCCCTTCCTTGCTACAGCTTTGTCATTTTTATTCACCACCCAGACACGTATTTGCAGCAGGGCGCAAAGATGCGCCCCGTTCCCCTGTGAGATAAGATACCAGTGCTCAGTTTTGGAGGTGCTCCACCATGACTATCCATGAGAAACGGTGCACATGGCGCCTGTGCTGGGCACTGCTCCAGAGGGCTCAGGACAGTGCAGGTTCACCACAGCACAAGTTGATGGCCAAAGAGGTTTTCTTTTCTTGCAGTGACTGGGAGGGGTGTCCATCACACACGTTTACTCTGACCAAGGCAACCAAACACCAGAGCTTTTCAGAGACTGAAGGAGTGCTCAGGATGAGGAAAAACACATGGGTTTTCCCGTTCTGGGAAATGAGCCAAAATTAAGCCATAAAGGTCATGCCATACTTCAGGCAGCAGTTTCCTCCTTCTTGTGTCTCTTTATGCCGGCCTTGTGCAGTGCCCAATTTTGCACACCTGTGGCTTCCTTTCTGGCGGGGTGTACCAGTGCGGCTCCCCACCTCTGAAAATGATGTCCTAACCCAATGCAAGTTAATACAGGTTGAACCAGAAAGCAGAAGAAAGTGGGCGCGAGAGGAAAGACAAGGAGCTTGGAAGAGGGGGTGGGGGACGTATGGCTGTTCTTCCGATGGCCAAGTGGGGCACAAGAAGGCCAGCCACGGTGGACAAGGGAAAAGGGAGCATCGCCAGGATAACAATAAGAAACACCGGGGTACCAAACAGGCATGTCTTACTCCTGCTTCTTGTGCTGTAACTTTTCCTCTTCAGTGGTGCACAAGTCTTCGTGGAAAGTGAACAGCCCGGGAGTCAATGCCAAGGGCACGTAGTTCTCATCCACTTCTAGTTTGCCCATGCACGGCCTCCTGAGAGCATAGGAGCTGCTGCAGCAGCGGCAAACTCCCGGGTTTATTGGATCGGTCAGGTGTCTTCTGCATATTTCTCCAAGCACGAGATCCAGCTTTACCAAGAGAAGTGAAGAAAAAAAAAAAAAAAAAAAAAACAAACAACAACTTTACATTATTTTTTCATTTTCAGAAATGCCTGAAATCATGCTGCTCTTAGTAAAGTTATTTTTTTTATAACTGAGAATTTCAATTAAACCTTGTTGGTAAGATAGTTAATAGTTTGTATTTCTACTGAATGCTGACTTTTGTCAGTGCAAAGATGGCTCAGATTTTTCAGAATAAATGCGTATGTGCGGTTTTAGGGACTGTCTTTGCGTTTGATTTGTTTTCATCAGGAGGGTTTCTGTGGGTATCTTCTTGTAAATGTGATGTTCTACAAACGGGTGGCTGGGGGACAGGCTGAAGCTTTTCCAGTAGGTTGACTTAGGGGCCTGGAGAATTCTCAGGGAAGAGCTGTACAAAACTGATCCTTTTCACAGAGCGCTAGAGCTTCAGGCATCTAGAAAGGATGAGCTGGGACGAGAGATCATTAGCTTCAGAGGGAGCAGGGTCGGGTTGCTCACGCTGCGCACCTGGTAACTGCCCCGTGCTGGCCCTGCAATTTCCTGGTCCTCCTGTCGTTTAATTCCAGCATTAACTGCAACGATGCTGAGTTACGCTTACTTCAGGCCTGGAAATACATCTTCAGGCCAGGTCAAAAGCTCAGTGAACATTTTTCTCATTTACCTTTACTCCAAGCTCTACAACTCTGCTGGCAGCAGAATTGGTGGCAGTTTCAAGAAAACGTAGGACCAAGATACAGTAGAAAAATACTCACGTTTTCCTCGGCACAAGGCAGTAGCTTGTCCTGGCTTAACTGGCAGCATTTGGCACCAATTGTGGTCATTTGCTTGGTGAATTTTATCAGCTCGGCGGATGTCAGCTGAGGCATCTTCTTGGTGAAGCTCATGATAAGCCTGAAATGATAATTTATTTGATATTGGTGTTTCTGTTCCACCGGGCAGCAGTGAGCGAGCCGGTGCCTTGGCATGTGAAGAGCCGCAGCCAAACCCCCCCGAGCGCTCAGGAGTGCAAGGCAGGACTAAGCCTGGCGTTCATCAGCTCAAGTCAGCAAGTGTAAGCCTGCTCTGGTTGTTTGAGCTCTCCCCTTTTTCTGACCAGTCTCTTACCAGGTTAAAAAAATAAAATTAAGGATACAACTGCCAGTTATGTGTTGGTGGGCCCTCTTACCAGGTGGTACATATGTGTTTTAGGTGTTACTCATTTCCCTGGGAGTGCAGGGAGCTTCTCTAAGAGCAAAATTGAACTGGAGTGACTTCTTGGCAGACTAGATGAGGGCAGAAGATAAGCTCAAAAAAGTTCACTTGTTTTTTCTTTTTAAAACACTGCTTATTAACCCTCATAGCCAGGAAAACCTTAACAACTGATACGACAGGCAGAAGCAGCCCACCAGGTTGGGTGGGAACCTCTGTTTCCAAAGGTCTTTTAAAGATCAAATCTGCACGGGAGTGCAGAAAGCCCGATATATCTCCCCAGAGAAGGCTAGCTGAAGCCTAACTCTAAGCATGCAAGCAGTTTGGAGGTTTCATTGAGATTGCTTACATACTTTGTTAGGCACGTGCTTATTAACATTGCAAATCGGGGCCAAAGTTCCCCCAGGAGGCTTGTGCCTGCATGTTGCATTTCAGCAGAGTATACGGTTCAGCTGGTGCCGTTTTGCTCCGTCTACTGTAGTTAGGTTTTTGTTAGAATTGTTAATGTGTACATCTGCTGCAGGAGCTGGACAAAGTCTTTTGCAAAAGACACAGCCACTGTCTTTTGGTCAAATTTATGACTCTTAAGTCACAGCTCGCAGCTCAAGATGCAGCCGTAAAGCGAGAACATCATAGGAAACATGGACGGGAGATGGATCAAGTTGTCGCTTCACGTTTCATGAGTTAAGGACAGAACTCATGAGACGCCACAACACTGTCTTGGAAAAGAGGAAAAAAAAACACCTAGAAGCCATTAACATATTGGTTTAAATGTTCAAGTGGTGTCTTTTAGCCAAGCTTTGATGACGTGCGTGGCTTGACTCCAGCCCGAGTTGTGCGCAGCTGGCACAGGAGTAATGTAAGCATATGAAAAAGGAATACTCGTTTTGGAAGTAGTAATCTCCTTTCTCCTTGTAAATGTCACAGCTCGTCTTCATGACCGTTTCCGTTTCATATATATGTTTCTTCAGTTCTTCCTCCTGAAAAAAATAAATTAGTTTGAGGTGTCATTGTCTCAGGGGGAATGCAGAACGCCCTGCTGCCTCGTGGTAATGCCTGGATATCCATAGCTTCCTCTCACCTGATATATACCACCCATTTTTAATGCCATTAGAAAGTCTTCATCTGCCTGAAACCTCTATAAACTGCCTGAATGGGATAAACGTCCACCTTCAATCCCCTTGAAAGATTTAATTTCGTATAACTGAGGGAAGGCTGGGTCTGAGACACAGGGTGGCTCCTACCTTCAGGTATTTACAACGCTGCTGTCTCTGTCTGAGACAATAACCATAAAGCGCCTTTTACATTTTCAAGAAGACAACTGGCACCGCTAGGGAGCCTGAAAGTGAGCAGAGCTCGCACAAATATTAGGTCAATCCCTTTCCCCAGCATCTCTGTCTATCCATGTTTGATTGCGTCTCAGTTGAAGATTGCGAAGGCTCTGCTGATGGTTTTCCATACGGGAATCAGTCGGGCCTTGCAATATTTGCAGGGTTTGCTACAGGAGCTGTGGGCACTCGCTCTAAATCTGGGGCAGGGATATTCACTAGCCAGAGCCAGTTGTGTGGTCACACGCGTGAATCCACCGGTACATTGCGTGAAGCCGGACGGCACCCACCCCTCTGCTGCAGCAGTCGTCTGGAGCACCGGTTTTGCAGCACTCTTTTAGCAGGTCCTCGTATCCTTTACCAATTCTTAAAAGCATCTGAGCAGAAAATTCAGGGTGTCTCCTGGAATATTCATACAGGAACCTGCAACACGTGGAATATCAGGAATTAGAGATAAACTGAAACAACTGCCCTCCAGAGGTCGGGGATGGTAAGGACAGCAGGGGTGCGTTCCGGATGGTTTTGTCAGAGGTCCGGTGGAACGGGGAGGATTTCCCAGCGTCTCAGCCTGGGACGGAACCTGAACAAATCGTGGCTGGCTGAGCACAGCAGTGCCTGAGCAAATCCTGCGCGTGTAACAGTCCCAGCTCAGTGTTAGCTTGGGTCAAGCCTGGCTTAGAGCTTTGTGGGGCTTGGGGTTTTGCTCTTTTTGTAACCCTATCTAAGTCATGATGAAGTAATTTCTAGTAACAGACCCATTTCTCGGTAGACATGGAAAAGATGAGCTGT
This sequence comes from Vanellus vanellus, assembly GCF_965231255.1. Taxonomy (NCBI): domain Eukaryota; kingdom Metazoa; phylum Chordata; class Aves; order Charadriiformes; family Charadriidae; genus Vanellus; species Vanellus vanellus. Next base: position 1,279,798 of record NC_138909.1, read on the forward strand.
GCTGAGGCAGTCACCCCACACACCAGTTGTGCCCAACTGATTAGCTGTACTTTTCATAAATGGAAGTGACAGGTATTATTTGAAGGGAATTCTCTGTCTTTGGGACTCAATGCTGTTTCTGTTGCAGCCTGTGGCATTCTCACCCAAGTTTACCACAGGTAGGATCAGGGCTTCCTTGCACAAAGGAACATGGTTGGAACAGAAACGGACCGATCCTGTTTGAATCAGGACCGGAGTCTGACTTAAACAAGCGTGTTTTTAATTCCCGCTGAAGAGCGGCTCAAAGCTACATTTTGACCCTGAGATCAGAACTGACAGTAGCTAAATTTCAGACGTGTCTCTTCAATTTTGTGTCTGAAATAACAGTTGTGCCCTGTTCTGCATTTGTTCCCGTTCCACACCTTGTAGGGCTGAGTGGAGTTTTACTGAGATCGACTCGCACGCTACCCCGTGCCTGCATGCTCAGAGAGCAGACAAAGCAGGGCTGATGAGCTCGGCTTTAACGGCCGAACTCTCATCTTGTGACCCAAGTTCTGAAACACCACTATTGACGAGTACAGGAAGACCCGTGTTACCTGGCTAAGTGGGTATCTTTTTCCTGGGCAAAACGTTCGCATATTCCTTTGTCTTCTATAAACTCCCTGACGTGGGGGGACAAGCCAGCAGGTTTGTCATCGTTTTCTGCGTTAACTATGCATTCGCTTCTCTGTAACAGAGGCTTTTCACAGCACTTCTTAATTTTACTTGATAGGATGTCTTGGTGGGTGCAGACATAGTGTAGAATCTCTTCCTGTAAAGCAAAAAAGGGAATGAAGGGCACCAGATTTTGGTCGTTTTTGGGTCAGTGTTTATCTCCGTTTTACAGGCAGGGAAGGTGACTCCCAAGGAGCAGAGGCGGCTGGCCAAAGCTGTGCAGCAGACATCTGGCAGAGCAAGGAAGAAGGCTGAAGCCCTGGCGATCTATTTGCTGCAGTGCCTTGCTTGCTGTTTGATAGGTGCTGCTAGGGAAGCACCTAAACCGAGAAGTTTGCTGTCTCACCAGACACCACAGACAAGCAGTGAGAGTGAGGGATTGGGTAGGAGAAGGCGGCAGAGAATGGAGGATGGGCAGACACTCTGTTCTGCCAAACGTTGTACAGAAAACAGGTGTCACAGCTAGGAGCTGCAACCAAATCTGCTGGAGCAGTGTTAGCCACTAAGTGATCTTTCTACCCTTCTTGATGATTTCACACCAGGAAAAGTCAAATGGGAAAATCAACCGGGTTTTTAAACTCAAGAGTTAAACTCCAGTTTTGGAGAGCAATCGGTACAGCATAGGAGGGGAAAAAAAATCTGAAAACAACAAAAAGCATTCAATTTCTGCAGACATGTAAATATTAAATGTTTTACCCTATCATGCATACAGTCCAGCATATCCCCACGACAGCAGTCCTCGTGCATGTTAGCAATATCCATCACAAGTTTGTTAACAGTAGCAAAATCAGCTTTGGGGAATTTTTGGCTTATCTGAGCAAGTTTCCTACAACAAAGAAAAACTGTTATTGTTTATATTCACAGCGTGAGACCGTGATAGCTATCATTGCTTTTCTGTGGAGGGGTTATCCGAACTGCTCAGGAAGGGTCTCTCCCTGCTCCCACTGAAGTTAACAAATAAACGTCCCTTGAAGCCACTAGCTGAGATTGTCAGAGTTAGCTAAGGATCCCAGGTGAATTTCAGTGTGAGGTGGTGGAAAGAGTGGTAGGTGAGCATGAAATTACAGCAGCAACCTTGTGTCAAAAATGGCTGAGAGAGATGACTTGTGTTTTTCTCCCAACCTCTCTAACTTTCATCCCAGAGAGATGCGTTCCTTTCACACTTTGGGATTAGATTTTGAAAGCTCACGGCAGTTTGTAAGGAAACGTTGACTGCTGTCATGCACAAATTTATATTCCTAATCTGTCTTCCTTGTTAGATGCTACTAGTGACCTGCACACAAAAAGGCCACGGCTGGTATTTGGGGTCCCTGTACTGGGTGCAGGTGTGGAGCCACCCACAGCTAAGACGCAACATGCCTGCTTCATTTCAAATTAATGATAAACCGTGGGGAAGACTCACAGAGCCTTTAAGGTCCTTTCTCCAAACTTCTTCAGGATTCCACATGTGTGTTCCTGCCTCAGGCCATCTTCTTTTATTGGCTTCACCACCTTCGGGGCCTGGCAGAAAGAAGGTGCAAACCATAAAAGTGGAAGAAAAGACAAGACAACGCTTTATGCTAAAACTATTGTGCTGATGGCTTTTTGAACAGGAATTTTTAACAGTGAAGGGAAAAATGCTGTCCAAGCTGTGGTATGAACTACCCGTTGTGCTTGCTCTTTAGTCACCAGCAGTTACTAAGCAAGTGTTCTGTGAAAAGGAACTAAAAGCCTTTTAGACAATGGTTTCAGTGTTTTTAGCATAGGGGAAGAAATCGTCACCTGGGAACTACCTGACTGGCTCTGCGTTACCATTAGCTAATGTACCATTAACTATGCCATCACATCCGGTGGCAGAGTTGGGGGGTGGGCAACGACGCTATCGCAGGGTACGGGGACTGCCTTGGGCTCCCCCCAAAGCTGCATCTGCCCAACACCCCCCAGTAGGGCATTTTCATTGAGGAGTTCAAGCTATAATACCAGAGAGCATTTAAGTCTGATTTCAGCTTGTTCTTAACTAGGCGAATTGTAGTATCAGGTTCAGATGCTGAAAAAGAAATGGCTGATATCTCTGCTTTGGTATCTGTTCAGCTATAGGAAGTCCCTGGTTGCACATGAATAAACTAAACCCCTGCGATGGAATACCTCTCTCCGAAAGCATTCCTCCAGGTTGTGAGTGGGGTCTTCAGCACTTCCGCAGCAGTTCTTCATCATCTCATCATACCGGAGAGCGACAGAAAGGATTGTTGGGGCGTAGAGGAAAGGATGCTTTCTGGAAACCTCATAGATAAAACTAAAACCCGGAGAAAAATGTCCTTAGTTTTGGAGAAAGCCCCTACATGGAGGTGGCAGCAGTGTTATTGCAGCATCTGCCGTATATTAAAATGATAGCTACTAAAGTGATTGTTTTCCTGTCATAACGACAAGCTGCATAGCGTGGTGTTTATCTGGGAAAATTCTGATGGGGCTGACCTTTTCCTGGAAAATGAAGTCTCAAATCCTGCCAGTTCTGGCTTAGAGGCAGCAAAACTTGTGCTTGGCTTTTAAGGACCGAAGGGAGGAGCTCGGTTTCAGCTGAGCCCTTTACATAGACTACAATAAACTAGGGCAGCTTGTTTGTCACTTGGAACTATATCCAAAGCAGGAGGTGGCGGAACAAGCTTCACATAATGACAATTACAGCTAGATGAACTACGCAAATAAATCATATTAGGAAGAAAAACGAGTACGAGATTACCGAGAAGCTTTGACTGAACTTTTTGGTTGATAGTGCATTTGCTGTCTCCAGGCCCGTAACTGTTACAGTTAAGCAACAAATCTGATTTATTTACTTACTATCCTGTTAATGGCAGTTGCTGCTGTGAATGATTTTTGCAGGCAGCTTCAGCATTTGGCCTTTCAAAAGGAGATATGATCCCTCTCGATGAATTTTTAAGGGAGAGGAAGCAGTCGTTTCTTTCAGGATCTTCTTTAGTACAGCAATCGGTAAACCTGGGCAGGTTTTCCTCCTGGCATATCGTATCGAGGAAAATCCTGTCCTGTGAAAAATGAGAAAAAAAGTTAATTGGTTTGAGGATTGCATTTTATTCCCCTGCTCTCTCTGAGGCGTCTACTTTAAGCCAACAAGCCCCGACTTGCATAACCTCATAGTTTCTCTCTTTATTACCTCCTGCTTTGACTGCAGTGAGAATCAGACTGACCTCAAACCTGTAAGTGATGATTTCTCAGAGTCTCATACCTACTGTTATGCCAAGACAGACTTTGAAGTGGAATGCTTTTCAAATACTCGACACTTACAACATTATTCAGACCTTTTCTTGATAACAACCACGATGATTGTTCGATTTGTATACTGCAGTTCGCAGCGCAGCAGGTTCTATCCTTTTCTAAGTACAGTCGGGTTCGCACAGTGAAAAGTGTGTTGTTTCTTGTTCGTCATTAGCAGTGCTCAGGGCCAGCTGTCAGTCGCGCCTCGGCTGGGAACTGTTTCATTCAGGGTTTGTTTCAGTGTGTCTAACAAATCAGAAATGAGCCGTAACACAGACTGCCGTTCACGTTCCATGATTCAGTCTGCCAGCTCCGAAAGTGTGTGGGAGCAGACACCATCACAAACCAGGAATGTGAGTTAATGGAGCGGAGCAAGTGCCTATAAACATCGCATTTGCTAGAAATGCCTAATTTGGCTTCTCCTGAATTTTGTTATTTCAGCCATAAAAGCACAACTTTCTGAACATCTTTTAGAAAGATACAGGTCAAGGATTTGAAAAGATGCTGTGCTATTTGGGGTGGGGGAAAGAGAGGGGCTTTGTTTGCTTCCACGTATCTTGAGATGCTTTGTAGATTGGAGCTCAGAGAACGAAAGAGTCAGTAAGGCCAAACGCATACACAAGGAAGTCAAGTCTCTCACTAGCGTATTCGGAAAAACGCATACCAGGGCTCTGAAATTACACGTCACTTCTGAAAACGTTTGCCACTTTCGCAGCATAAACGTGCTTACCAAAGGCTTCACACAGTCGGGGCTGGCTCTGGCGGCAGCAGCACACCTTTTGGCGAGGTCTGTGACATCTTCAGCCATTTTAACCGCTTTGTCAAACGTCCCTTCTTGCACATACTGAGCAAACATGATCACGGCACTACGAGAAGAACACACAGCATTAAACCTGTTGCTGGCTACCTAGAAACTAATTATTTAACTTTGACATGTGAGACAGCAAGAGGATCCGTGTGACGCCGGGCTGAGTTTCGCAGGCTGGCAGAACGGGTGAGGGTGCGGCTCACCGTGCATGCTCATTTCCAAATGACACAAGGATGTTCAGTGGCAGCAAATTTGCAAGTAGACGCTCTACCTGGACAACTTACATGGCTTTAAAATTATTCTCCTGCAGCTGAGAAAAACGTCGGCCAATGCTGTTTCTTTCCTCTGAAAGACAAAATAATTCAAATAAAAAACGTTTACGGAATGCTTCATCAAATACCTTTTATTTTTGGTACTGGATCCCTGGAGAAAGGCTGGGGTAATGGCACTGGGAGTTGGAAGGCATGAGATTGAACTCCCTATTTGACTTAAGCATGAGGATGAGAAAATACTTGTTTCTGACCTACAGTGTAATAGGGCCAATATAATTCCCCTGCCTGGCTCGAGTGTTGGGGGGAGGAATACGCTAAAACCTGCAGGGCGTTCAGCTACTTCGGTGATGCACTTCACATAATTAAATAAGCACCTTACAAAGCACCTTTTAACCTTGCCTTAGCTATTTAAAGATGCGCTTCACCACTCTTTAGCTACAGATGAAGGATTTTCTCTGCAGAAAAGATGGGATAAGTTGAGGATTACATCGGTAGGCAAAGCTTCTAAAGAATTCACCGAGCTGAATCCTTCTGTTCGTGTTGTCCAATCTGTGAAGATCCTGTGCAAATATTTTTCCTTTGCCACTGGGCAAACCTAAATGCAATCATTTCTTGAGTTTCTTCTTTGTCAGAGAATATTCTGAGAGATTAATTTTAAAATAAGAGGCCTGTTCCCAAACCAAGATGCTACGGTCTCACCCTCATGTCGGTAGGGCTGAGATCAGTGTAAAAGGATCAAAGAAATAAGCCAACCTCTCCCTCTGAGTAACGCAAGGGTGTCAGTTGAGATGATAACATGAGATAAATAATACAAATGTAGGTTCTGTGTTACACTCTTGCGCCATTTAGCACATTTGGACATTATAAAGTTGAAAAAAATTGACTAATGACAACAGTATGTAATGTGAAAGAAGCATCTGGACGGCACGCTATGGGAGGGTTTCAGTTGTCCCATTTTAGGCACTTAACCTTAGTGAGAAGTGCGGTCATCGCAGGCTCCTTCAGAAGTTGGTGAAGAGAGAGTGAGAACCCTCCAAAGGCTAATACAGAGCAATAGCGCAACTTAGCTACTCCGAACTGCCACCTGGAGGTAGCATCCCTCTTGGGACTCCTCTCTCTCGCTGCCTCGTGAACTATGGAGAGGGGCTGGAACAACTACAGGCTTTACTTCAGTTTTTGGACCTCCTAAAATCAGTGGGGTAACCACATCCCTGGGGATTAAATTACCCTTCAATAGACTGGCCCTCCTGCACTCTACATAGATTCTCAAGCCATAAAAAAGCAACACATCTAAGTTTGATCACAAAAAATTTATACAGATACAGTTGTGTACCTTTCACCCATAAGAAGATACCCAGGGAAGCAAAGCGAGCTACCAAATAACCATGCACGCTAAGTGGCAGCCATCCCTATTATACAAAAAAATAGAGTAAAAGTATAAGATATATTCTTACCTATGTCCCGATAGCTTCTAGGCAGGGCTTTGACTACAGCAAGGCTCATCAATAAAATAACATAAATTATTGTTCTCCAATTCATACTGTCAGATTTCGGCAAGGGCCTGCGGTGAGCTTGGTTCATCTGTGAAAGGCAGAAAGAATTAGGGGAAAGAGTTACTTTTATACTCTCCCAAACGATTTCTGGTTAATCAAAACCCTTTTATTGTCATATATAACGTTAGCCCTTTTGGAATATTCCCACAATAATTAGACATATCACTGTTTGCTCAGTATGATGAACTGACCAGCTTGTTGCAAAGGAAGGACCTTGGAGATTCTTTTTTTTTCCCCCCTGAAATTTAGACAAATAGACATTTTTAAATTATCACACTTCAAACAAGAAGTTTAAACACTCCTCGAGCTTTTTATTGTACTTGATCTCATCTACTTACACACTCGTTCAAAGGTGAGTGCTGGGCAGAAGATGCCTTTGTAACACATTGTTGACTAAAAATGCCACATTCAGCTGTTAACCTGGTATTTTTGCACCCCTCCTTGCTCCCAGCTCCCAAGGTGTCCCAGCGAAAAGGCTGAATTAAGTACCCCCTACAATATTTTTGCAGCATTAACAATTACCGTCAAAATGTCCTTGAATCTTAAAACAAAATCAACCCCAAAAATGTACAATGACAGGGCAAATTCCAGGTAATAATTTAGCTGACATTAAAAAAAGGTACGCTGTAAGCATGAGCATGATAAAAATGTCAAATTTTTGGAGATAGACTGGCTTTAGAGAGCCACAGATATTTGTAACAGAGAGGCAGGTGGGCAAGGACACACGTATTTGGTTTGAAGGAAGAGGCAAAGTCAGACTTTTTATTTCTTTAGAGGAAAAAATGGCAATGCTCCTTGTCCCGTGCTGCAGGACAGCAATGAGGATTTTTCGTTATCACATGCGACGGTATCAAAAGGGAAAAGGATTCGGAGTGGGAAGATGGGACCATGGTCATCAGAGCAGGAGACCTGAAATCTAAGGTGGAACTGTATCTGTTGAGGAAGACACAAATAAGGTCAGTCACACTGTTGACTAGAACACCCGATAGGCAATAGCAAAATCTACTTGGAAGAAAGAGGTCTGGAGGTAATGGACTGCATTTCTACATATATGATCCTCATTAAGTCCATAGAAGCAGATCAGAGAAAGTTTTTCTGTTTCCAAAGGGCCAATTCCCTCCTGCTCTTGGGAGCCAGCGCTATCTCCCACCTGGGAGTTGCAGATTCCTCCCTCCGGCCCCCGGGACTCAGCAGCATCCTGTCGTGAGGCTGCCAGAGCAGAGTCCCCGCAGGGACCATCTGGGGACTCTCCAGTGTTCCTGATTCCCTTTGCCTCGAAGGAGCAGAGAGAGATGCAGATTGATCCTCTCCTTTTCAGAGTAACACCCGAACACAACCTTGTTACTACAAGCTATAAAAATAAAGGGGGTGGGGTGTATTACTTGAGGTGGAGCTGCAGAAACCGCTGAGACACTGATGTCAGAGACTTTGTACAGCAAATTATTCTTTGGCTAGAAAGAGTGTGCGTCAGAGATTATAGAGGTGTAATGTGTTGTCCGAAGTATTTCTGGAAGCTGCGCTTGGCTGCTGCATTTAAAATCCTTTAAATTCAGTTTCTCTACTGCCCTTCTGCACGTTCAGCAAGACGGTTAACTACTTTTCACTTTTCTTTGAAAATACTTGCCGCTGTTCAGATGGCAACCTGCTTATTTACAATAAACGCTCTCTAATTTGCAGGAGAAAAAAGTATGTATAGCATTGTACTGGAAAGAAATAGTGTGGCAAACACTAGAAAAGAGAAATAAAGAGCTTATGTCCTTATTACAAATTCCCGTTGTCATTCAAAGAACCCAAGCCACGTTGACCTGTTCAGTTTTAGACCTACTGAGGACCCAGCTGTTTCCCGAACTTCTTAGAAAAGTGTCTTGTAAAGTCAAGATAGAGCTAAAAGCAGCTGATGCTCCTCAGGGTGTGGAGCTGTGAATTCCCACCAGCTGGGGATGGTTGGTGGGTGGATGCTCTGTACCCTCTTGAAATGCCCGGGGGGTTAGGCTGTTGGAGCCTTTTGCTGCGTCTCATATGCAGCAGGAAGGTGAGTTAGTTTTTATTAGATTTTTTTTTATGATATTTACCAATTTTTAGGGGGAGGTGTCTGTGTTTTAGGCTGGTATGTGTTCCTGAAGGACTTCAGTCATTCATCATCATTCTCAAACTAGGCCAACAAAGTGCGTGTATGTGTGCTCAGAGCTCAGCTAGTTTGTTTCTGCTCTTACTATTGAGTGCAGAATTTATGCATTCTGCTTTTGCTTAGGTTGGCTTCTTCATGATTGTATCAAAACTTTAATCCCTTCTCTTGAAAAAGAAGTTGGAAACTTTATAATGAGGTAAGTTGCAAGTTACTAATGTTTCTGTACCTTTTGTTGCCCCGTCTCTGCAGAAAGCTGCACAGTATGATGAGTGTGTCTTTAACGTGGTGGTTACTGAATCCTTGTTATTCAAACCATTAATCTGCACAACCAAGAAAAATGAGATTTAGATCATTTGTTGGGGAGAGGGGCTGTTGTAGCCAGGCCCATTAATATTCTAGGATTACATATTGCTCCTGAGGTCTTCCTATTTAGACTTACCGCTCTGTTGAGCAGCAGTATGACTGTTTTGCTACTCATGAAAGCTTTATCCACATCTAATTTAGCTTTGCATTTGTAGGACTGAGCCTGCCACTGCCTGTGTTCATAAGGAAGTCTCACAAGTCCTGTCTTACTTTGGCTTTTCGAGAAAAGGGAAGAAAATTACAAAAGATGCTCATTAGATAATGAGGGGTTGCTGATGCAGTTCTTCACTGCCTTCCTGTAAACAGTTGTATCAAAAGATGAAAGTAAATAAATACTTAAATGCACACACACAGAGTGTTAATATGTATACATAAATATATATAAAAATTCTAGCTCTTTTAACTCTTTACTCTGACAAGATTGTAAAGCCGAGGTGGTCACAGATTGCCCTTGAAAAATCTCATCCACAGGAAGTTTCACTCTGTGTTGTTAAAAATTAAGAATCCAGCTGGTGTGGAGGTTGGTTGATACGTAGGGAAACAGCCTGTGTTGTCTATAAGGCATCTAGCACTGACTATAAATATTGTGATTTGTTTGTCTGTAATGATTCCAGCTTCAATATACCCTGGCTGATCAAGAAATTCACCCGACGTGTAAGATGCGGCTTATGCTTGTTGATCTGCTAAGCACGTGTGCCCACGGCGGTGGCAGTCACTGCTAGGCTGGTGGGGGGCAGCTCTTCTGCCCAGAAGCAGAACCTTCTGCCTTTTTAGAAATGAGGAATAACTCCCTGCTATGAAGAACAAACACTTGTAATGACTGGGTTTAAAAATAAAAGGATACAAGTAGTGTTTTAAATGCTAAAAATGCAACAAAGAAAGTCCAGTTCATTTTTGCAGGTTTGCTTTGTGTAGTTTCATTGCAAACCCTGACTCCTTTCCTCTTTGTCTTCCAGTAATTGCTTTGTGGCTGAATATACAGAATTTTCCATTAAAAGCCAAAACTGTTTCAGCTTTTCCATAGTTAACTGCAGATTCTCTAAGAAAACTCAATTTCATGGAACGTATTTGAGTCTTTCCTGGAAATATTTAGCTCAAAAATTAACAGCAGTCCTCTTGTATGTGTGTGTGAACGACATTCCAGGAGCTCTGAACTGGGATTATGCTCAGCTCCTCTTGCTAAAATAGGCTGAATTGACCGTGTGTACTATGGCTTTATGGACCAGACCCAGCCTCGTTTGCCTGAGAGCCTTTGGCTGGAGTGTTACAATTTGAGGCTTACTGAAGCTGAGCAGGGTTTTGTATTTGGCTTTTAGGGTTTGCTTTGAATCTTTTTGAGAAGAGCATAAGGTTTTCTCTTGTGATCCCTTGTGACACTATGACAATTGGCCCTCATTGATGAATCTGCGCCTCAAAACGTAAGGCGTAGCATGGGACATATTCTATAGAACTTTATTACCTTTATATTCAGTAAATCTTTTCCAGTGTATGTAGCCTGGAGGCAATGCAGGGAGGAAATCCGAGTTGTTCACTTCATTGATACAAATGATTTAACACATTATTTGGCAATGCTGGGAAGTCTGATGGTAAGAATTCAGCCCCTGCAAATGACTAGTTATATCAAAATAATTTGTGACCTTCTGTTTGACCTGGACGTTATTTCCTGTTTTGTTTTGTTTTTCTTCTTTTTTGCCAAAAGTGCATGTCTTAACCTGTTTCTGACTATATATGTAGTCCGGAGCTTGTTATTTTTAAAGGCTTTATAAATTCATGGACTATCAGTACAATTATGGCTTGTTTCATCAAAACCAGGCAATTTTTGACATGGTAATAAAGTAGTCTCTTGCTCCCCAGTTATGTCTGTTTGTTGTTCTACCTTGGAAAGATATATGTAGTGTACACAAACAATAATTTGTCTAACTAAAAGGATTATGTTCAAAATCTTTGAACTTGAGGGAATGAAAAGATTCATGTCTGATATCTGGCTTTCTTTTTTTTAGTGGTCCTTAGGTGCTTTGTGTAGCCCCTTGGTTTGATACGAATTGACAGTTTTTCCTTGGTTCCTTATTTTTGGGAGTGTTCACCCTGTGGGTGTATGAGCATGTCAGCACAGGAGACAGGATAACCTCCTGCAGTACCACTGGGAGCATGCCCAGGCCATGCACGCCTACGTGCTGCCATAAGTTGGCAACAAATTCCTCTGTCCTTTGGTTCCTCTGAGTCACTTGGCTGGGAATGAAACAACTTTCCTCACCGCTTTTCTGGCAGCACTTCTCTCTATCCCGTTTGTCTCTGGGCTTGGGAGGACACGTTTGCATTGTGTGTTGTGTCAGAGTGGCGCGTGGGTGGAAAGTGCACGGGGTGCTTTGCGTGGTCCTGATGTGGGACAGGTGTCCCAGCAGGACTTTTCTGTGCGGTGTTGGTGGTGTAGGTCTCAGCATGCCAACAAGGGAGAAAGCTTTGGTTGGTTTTTCTTTTTGCAGTCTGGATCTGTTAAACAAATCTCCCTTTTGAGAGGCAGAAACTGGCATACAATAGACTGACAATTGTAGATCGTTCCCAAGAGGGGGCTCCAAGGAAGTCTAGTGTGAGCAAATGGGGCTGTCTTCCTTTGTCCTGGAGCCCAGCTGTATGACCTAGACCATGCAGGGGTTGCCAGTTGTGCTGTCCATTCTTCAGTGTTAATGCATCTAGGGTCAAGTGCTAGAAATGTTGCCTTGTCTGCAACTTCTTTGATTCTGGTAAAGTTAGTGGAGTACTATGAAGAGAAACAAGAAGGAACACCACCTTTTAACACACAAAAAGACAAAATCTTCATGTACAGGATATATTAATTTGCTTCAGACTCAATAGCCCTCTTCGCGCGGTAAATTCGCATCAAATTAGCAGCCTTTCTTGCTTTGTGACTTCTTTTTTCCTTCATGTGCTTTCTCTTCCCCTTCACTTTTGCTGCAACACTGATGGGATGCTGGAAGCAGGACAGTTGCTCTCCAGGGTGCCTGCCGGCTGTGTAATACTGTGTGGGTACCGGGGTGACAGAGCCATCTAGTTGTCTTGAAGAGGTTCAGTCAGTGACTGATATGCCATGAAAGGTCACCTAATTACCCTAAAAGGTGTGCTTCTTCATTATGCCCAGTGAAGGACTCTTGCGTGACCTGTTCTTGCAGGAATTCCTCCTGAGCTTCTAAGAAAAGATCCAGGTTTCATCCATATTCGAGGCTGTTGTCCCAACTTCAGTTGCATGAAGTGGTGCCTTTCTCCCACGCATGTTGTTAAGCAACAAGAGGGTGAAAGGAAGAAGCAACCATCCCACTGCTGCTGCCTGCTGAAGGGGAGCTCCGTGGCACTGTTCCCACCTCCTCCATGCAGCAGGCAGGCAGCCTTTTACTTCAGTCTTTCTAAGTACAAGATGTCAAGCTTCCACCTGAAGTGCCCTACTCCTCCACATCCACTTAATTCCAGAACCATGTCAAAAGCAAAATACAGTTCTCTAGAGTAGAAAAGAAACATTCTCGTCACTCCAGGAGCTACTGCTCACCTCAGAGGCCATCTCTTTTATAGCAAACATTTTTGATAGTAAAAAAAAAAAAAAAAGGAGGGAAGATAGATACCTGTTTTGGACTTGGACGAATGACACATCTGTGGTGGAGCTGAAGTCCCAGTCTAATTCAAGGGGTGGTGTTGGTGCCAGTATGGCTTCATCAAGAGAACTGAGTGTCTGCTTTTGTTCTGTAGGATGCTTTCGTTCACAGCGTAATGAAATGGCTTCGTTGGATATAACCTGGCTCTGCCTATGGTTAGGATCACTTCCAGGAGAGGCTCTTTCCCTTTCTGTGTTCAGCGCAATGAAAGTCCTTTTGGAGATTCTGGACTGAAGTAGTTTCCACCTCCTAAGAGGGAGGAAAAAAGTAATCATTGATCCTGGGTATTGGGATCTTGCAGCTCAGTATTTAGTGTGAAAGTTTTAAAGGAGTGATGTTTTGTAGAGGCTGCTGCTTACGTATTTGTTACCAACACACTATGCCCTTTATTGGGAAGCAAAGCCTATATGTGAGCGAACTGTGAGAGCGTAAGACGAACCTACAACATATGGAATGGAAGAAGTAAGAAATTCCTCAAGTTAAAATTCTTTGCCCCCGAGCCACCCTCCCCTTAACTTCCTAAGCAAAACACTCCTACTTTTATCTATGTTCCAAATCCCACCGTGGGTTGATTGCAAGTGCACTGGACACAACAAAGTACAAAGGGTGACATTTACAACTTGTCCTTGTCTTTATCTGGCACCTGTAGGCGTGATGGTCTAGCCAAGTGAAACACCATAGCTGAATGTCAAAACAAGTTATCTTAACACGCCACCATCGCTGTTATCTTAAAACAACATAAACTTGGGTTGCAGTGACCTGCTTACACAGCACTTCTGAGTAAGGCAGGGAAATTCACTATATCTGCCCACAGGTAATAAAACAAAATGCACGCACTTTTGAGAAGGCCCTAATGAATTCCTTGCAGCTGCTTTGTGAAAGGCACTGCTCCCAGGACGCTGTGCATTGTACAGCTCAGGTGGGATCTACCGGAGTTTTAGTTTCTGGAGTAAAAATTCCCCCTTTACTCCTGAAGCGAAGTGTCTGGCATTGCCTTGTCTAGGCTTTTTCTTATGACAGACAGGAGTCGTTTAAATGGCCACTCTAGCTGGCTGACTTACCTGATCTAAATGCATTCGCTAATGTTTGCTATGTCAGCTTTTGTTGTCAAGTGGTTTGTAAAGATATGAAATACCTCTTCCCCAAGTACGGCACGGCATCTGTTTGCTTGCAGCATTTGTCTATCTTAGCAGTGAAATCTGCAATCATTTTCTTTACTTGTCCATCTGTCATCTGGGGGTCGCGTTTAATGAGACGAAGAAACAATCTGGAAAGGAAGTCAAATGCACGGTTAGTGCTAATTACTGAAGCTTGACATGTGGATTTGTAATATCATCCAAAGTCTGTAACTGTACAGTATGTCCAGAGGGCAGATGCGGTGGCTGCCACCTGTGGCTCTATTTCTATCTCATTTTATGTCTACTTCTCCCACAACTGTATTATCACTTTCTCTTCCTTCACATTAGAAGGAACGGTGGAATAGTATTCTTGAGCACATGTTGACGTTTTCAGTTATGCCCATCTATAAGACATGCACCTGCTAGGGTACAGGCTTCAGTGTAGTCAACCGAGATACCTACATTGATAGGAAACTCTGTGTGCTATTGGCTAAACAGGTGTTCTCAGTTGCATGTCCCTTCTTAAAGTCAGTAGTGTTTGGAAACACTGGGAACTAAGGCCTACTGCTCTCTAGAAATGTGATCCAGGATGACAAAAAAAGAAAAAAAGACCGTTGAGTTGTACTTACGTGCTATTTTTGTTTGGAAAAAGAGGAGACGGGTAGATGTATTAATTTCCCCCAGAAAACAAAATTGTTTCCAGTTTGCGGGCAGGTTCTCTGAGTCATCCTGCTAATTTTTCTGACAATGTACTCCATCACTGACAAGAACTGCAACTGAAGTACACTTTTGTCACGTGTGACATATCTACATATCTGTTGTCTGTGAAAGACTTGCAATTTAATTTTTTTGTTTTCTGTTGAAGCGATGAAAGCGTTAGGTATGACTCCTACATAAGTAAGTTTGCCAAAATGTAGAAAAAGCATTTCAGTATTATAAGGAATTACCTGATGCTATCTCCATGAAAGAAGGATCTGGATTCAAAAGCTGATTAAATCTAGCTGCTGTAGTTGATACTTCCATAACATTCATTTCAATTTAGGAGTATGTGCTATTCCCTTCATTTACAGCAGCAGAGACAGCTTCAGCATCAGTTCTGTTCTACACGAAATTCAGAAGGACTTTACTCGGCAAGCAGCATCAGAACCGTGGACATGCTTGTGGAAAGTCTTCTGCTTAAGAATGGTATGTGACTTGCAGATTATTCCCTGTCTCTGTTCTCCACCGTCTTTTCAAATTCTGGGAGCGGCTGTCCATGCTGCTTTCTTAAATGGTGCTGGGACACTTAGTTTGTTGTGAAACCTGTCTCTCCAAACTTCTTCAGTCTCGCAGTAGTACTCATGAATCCTGCTTAAGTCCTTCATTCCTTTCCATATGTGAGGAAGCCACAATAATGAGCATGTTATCTATTAAAATAAGCATGTTTCACAAATGAAGAGAGACAACCCCCTGAAAATCTATTTCTTATGCAAGTCTGACATTATTGGTATCTAGAGGGGTTTGATTATTTTCTTTTTTATCATTGCAGCAGGGGAAAAAAATGCATAAGGTTAAAAAAAAAAAAAAGGGAAAAAAACAGAAGTGCTTAAGAAAACCAAAATACAATTTTTTAGGGGATGGAGAAAACTATAATAGCTTTAGACAAGCAAATGCTGGGACTAGGCTCTTTGCAGCACTTTTCTACTGCACATTCATCGTTGATAACCAGAACAAGAGTAGGAGCATCAAGAAACGCAGACCTTCCTGCAACCATAGGAATGTAACTGTAATGAAGCCATTGTAATGCTACTCAAAGCTTCTAAGAAGCAATATTTTAACAAGAAAATAAACCAGATCTTTTTTTGCCTCTGCTAACGGCCCAAATTACTCATGAAAGTCACCATATGCCTCCTTGTGTTTTCAGACCCAAATGGTTATCAATGTTCTGTATTTTAAAACATATATACATGTACATGAAAATATGATGATAGCCAAAGATTTCAAGAGTTACACAGTAGAGAAATCTTCACTCCCATACTTACAATTTTTCTCCTCTTCGTGCTTACTTGAATTCCAGGCTTTTTGAGAGTTGGTATTTTTCCTGGGAAAATAGAGAAGAAAGGAAGGTAGAGAAATTGAGAATGAAACCTAGGGAAACACAGGTGTTTTTACTAGAATATTGAAACCTGAAAATACGTAAGAAGTTTCTGAAGAAAAGTATTTTTCTTCTGATATTTTTTTTAATGAAAAATTATCTGATGAGACAGTAGTAGTGGGTGAAAGACTCCAGTATTTGAAATGCGTATGCAGCTTCTTCTAAGCATGTACCACTATTTCTTCAAACTGTTGTATTCTACCTGACTTGCTGAGTTATGCTTTTTGTAACAGTGCTTCTGGAGATACTGATAAAATGCAACCATGGCCCTGAAAGAGAAGTACTTTGTGAAACAGAGGTACGTTTCAGACTTCCAGGGACTCTGACTTCTGCATTTTAAGACTTCGGCAACTACCTGTAGGGACTGGGCTGGGAGCACAGCTGGCTGCAAGAAGCTAAGTCAAGTCATTGGGACTAAAATTTCCAATGCGCTTCCACGCTTTTGCAGCTTATTGTGTGCATGCTCCTAAGGAAATGCCCAGCAGTGTGAATTGCTCGTTCAAATGGTAGCAGGTGGGCCCAAAAATCTGAGTCCTTCCAGGTTCATTCCCCTCTCTATCAAGTTTGTTTTGTTTGTTTTCCTATCCAGTACTTTATGTTGATGATAAATACTCCTCCTTGTGTACTTCTTACTAGTTGAATCCAAGAATTTTCTAGGTGCTCTGCACTCTTAATTGTTAATGATACTGATGATAAAACATTTTGCTGCCTCGCCACAGTTGGTGATATGGTTTTGAGGGTTCTTTTTGCCTTCCCTTCATTACTAAGATCTACTGGTTAGGATTAGTATTCCCAGAACAGGCAAGGTGTCCTGTCCTGCCCCAGCTGTGCTCCCTGTCACGGAGGGCTACCTGCCGCGGCCCTACCGTGCATGTCGCTGAGGGCTGTGCCGCAAGGATTTGTGAGCTGGCACCGCTTCCCGATTCAAGCAAGCTTTAGGTATTTCTGAGGTGGGTATTTTCTGTGCTGTGGAAAAGCAGAAGCATCTGTCAAAGGGAAAAAAAATTACTGGCATGAGAAACGTTAACTTGATGGTTCACTCAGACTGCTTTAAAACTTCTTCCCTGTAAATTTCTGAACCACTGGACAAAGTCACATTTAGGTTCTGGGGAACAAAGGAAGGAACGGTGAGGCTTTGTGCTGCAGTCGCTGTGGGGAGATGTGCTCCTCTGGGCAATAAACGAAGGCACTCAGATACGGTTTACAAAAATGCCAGTGTTTAACCAAGGCTTGACGGGAGTGGTACCGTTACCTTCAGCTGGTATAGACCAAACTGGTCCTAAGCATGTCACAAATGTCACCCTTTGAGTGCCTGGTCCTAAGGCACGCATGTTTGCTACCTCAATGTCCTTAAAGGCTTTTCCAGGCCCCCAGAGCTCTGTGGTGACAGACTGTCTGTGCGTTTGTCTGGAAAAGCTCAAGCCCACCCTCAAAATGTTTATAATAGAGTTACAAGAAATAAGTGGTGCAGGTCAGCAAGGACTATATACAATTACTGGGTTTGGTTGGTTTTGTTACTGTTGTTTTTCCACCCCCCCCCATGCTATTTCAGCTAACAAGTGTCAAATAAACTCAGGTATCCAGAGTTTATTTGGAAAACATTGGTAGGCTTTTCATTTCGGAGATCTAGAAAATAAAGAACTATAAGATTGGGTTTTGGTTACATTCGATACAAATCACCACCATAAGGTTTCTGTAAAAGATAGGCTCAGTTGGAACTTTTCAATTTGTCCCACTTGAAATGAACATGTTCGAAAAAGGCAGGCCTTTACGGAGAGCGATGTGTATCTATGTGTAAATTTGAAGCCCTTTATCTAGCATTCACTGAAATTTTTACAATATGTAGAAAGCAATTACTAGAACTTATAAGTTAATGAGGATTTCCATACGCTGAAAAATGACATGTAAAATGACGTTATTTGGGGGTTTTGTTGATTTCTCTAAACTTTTTTTACTTAAACGCATTTTTATCTTGAAGTAGTCAATGTCTCATTGAAAATAAAGATTCTCCTTTTTGCTGTCTCTTTTTTTTTCTTTTTTTTTTTTTTAAATGGGAAATCAGAATCTTTAAATAAGTACATATTCTTCCTGTTTGGGTGGGGGAAACCCAACAAATACTAAAACCCAAACAAAAACCTGCAAAACTATAATGTTTAATTACAGAATCACAGAATGGTCAGGGTTGGAAGGGACCTCTGGAGATCATCTAGTCCAACCCCTCCGCCAGAGCAGGGTCACTTACAGCAACAGCAAGTTGCACAGGAGAGTTCATCATAGCTAGCATATTGTATGTATTACACTTGGCTGAAAATAAGGGTGTTTCACTTCACGTTCAATATGAAATACTGCAAAATTAACTCCAACCAGTTATTGACACAGTTGCAAAGCCTGTAAGGACATCGTAAGAAGGAAAGCAATTCAACTAGAATGTTCTTACCTGCATCTCAAGCAAATCTTTTTTGATTTTTGCGTGTAGTGAAACTGGAGAAAATAAAGGAAATAAACAGTATCTGTTTCCTTATTGTAGATTATTTGCAGGTGTAGACCATGCAGGGGAGCTAGGAAACAAAGAAGATTGAAGGCAATGAAATCATTTGTATGCTGTTATCAATCAGTGTCTGTAAACAATTAACCATGCAAATGTAAATTTCCATTAAGACTTGAAGAGGGCTCCCAGCCCGAACCCACCCTCGCTAAAAGGGAGAGTGATGGAATATCAGGTTTGTGATTTAGAGAGGGCAGTTTTGAAAAGACCTTGTAAATTCAGCTTTTTGCTTTGCCCAGCTACATAAGAAATTGTGCACATTAAGAACTGAGTTACAAGACTTACTGTAAAAATATAACTTAGTTTAATCTTAGAACTGTGCTCTCTTCTGCTTCTCCTCTTTTGGGGGGGTCAGTGGTAAAGACTGTATTTGTTGAACACTGTTCTGTATTAGTAATTAATGTCTGTAGCAATCCACTTAGGACTGTAAATCATTAGACAGTTAATTTGGAATTTTAATTGCTTTACATGAACGGAGGTCCAGTTTCCTTAGCACCTTCCCGGTGCCTTACACGCTTCCGCTGAAAGAATTGAAGTGGAGGGTCGGTTTTGTTCATGGGGAAGCCCAGAACGGATCGAATGCGCTTGTGGAGCTGGTTCAATACTTATATCCGGTTAAATTTGGCAGATTCAAGTAAGTCACTGCTGCAGCCAAAGCAAATGCCATGTGCTTTAATCCTGGTACCCCTGGCACGGAGTAGTTTGATGTTAGTTGAAATACAATTTCTGTTAGTATGCAGAAAAGTCACATTCAGTCTTTGGGCAAAGACAGTAGTAAGTCATGAATCAGAATACACCAAAAAAGTCATTTAGACAGCATCGACTACTAAAGGATGCTTACTCATAGTCATCACAAAAGGCATATCCCCTGCTGAGGAGCAAGGCAAGCGATACACTTAGTATAAGGGAACAGAGAGCAGCAGTCAAATTTGTTGTGAAGATTTACATTAAGAAAATGTATGCCTTGATGTACCAGTGGACCTCCTTCTACGTTTGTAAAACTTGGCGCATCTTCAATCTGATGCAGTCAAAAAGGTTTCGCCACACTTATTGGAGAGCAGAAAAGTGCTAAGCGTGCGAGTAACCAAGAGGAATTTTTCAGAATCCCAGGTGTATGCCCTGGCCCAAAGCCCCAGCCGTGCTCTACTGTATTTTTACGAAGGCTGTGTGCTGTGAGATTGGTTTCGTAGCCTGGTACGGAGAGCTGGAAGAACAGTCTTGCTGCCCTATTGTTTTTCTGTTTTGTCATGAACTGGATATAAATGTTTCCAAATGCTCAGGTGAAAGCTGAAGCATGCATTAAAGGAATTCCCACAGATGAAGGCCACAGATAGCAGCTGTCTTAGAAGAGGCACTCCAGACCCTCTCTCCCAAATACCAGCAACGGGGGCCTAAAGGTCATGGCGTGTCATCAACCTCAGAGGGACCGTGAGACATCAAGGAGTAACACAGAAATGCCATTACCAAGAGATCCAGGTTATCCCAGTGACCTAGAGATGACAGCACCTTTTTGGGATGCCCCTAAAAACACCACTACCAACATCTACTGGTTTAAAAGATATTGGAAATTGTGCTTACAGCGAGGACAACTGGCACTGTATGATTCAGGGTGTGGTAGAGGTACAGAGAGGAGAAGGTGATTGAAAGTTCAGGGGTGAAGAAAGTAAGGAGCTTCGGGCAGATGGGAGGGGAGTCTGATGGGTGCAGATGATGTGTGTCAGCTGAAGGAATTAAAGACCGAAGGCAGAAGGCAATGGATGTAGCCCCTCACTCTTTCACACCAGGAGGGGCAGAATAAAGACTTTGCCTTCTAATTGTCTGAGAGAAAAGTAGCATTTCTAACTTCCACATCTGGCTGTTACTGTGAAAACTTTGGAGTGTGCAGGAAGAGCTTCTTTGTCCAGCAACGGTAAGTTGTGCATTTGTTAAGAATTAATGATTTTGTGTTTATTTATTTCTCTGTTGTAGCATAAGAAATCTAAATGTAGCAGATAATTTATAGGAGTTGAGTCTGAGGAGATTTCTATCCATTAGTGTTAATGGTTGGTGCTGTTAAAATTGTGTTTTTTGTAAAGGATGGGTGTGTAGTTCCCATCAGGCTTCCTCCAAAGACTGGAAAATGTGATTTATAGGAATATTTCTGTGAGTATTAGAAGTTCAGCGGTCATGGCTTTACTAATGGTTATAGAGGATATATGAGAAAGAGATACGGGCATACAAAAAAATGAAAATAGAGAAAGTAAAAACTAATGCTAATAGTGATCTTAACAGTTGGCCTTTCTGAAATTTGAAGCCATCATTCAGGTTTGGTAGCAGAAATCTAAATATGTTCCAGGTAATTAGCGGGAGGTTTCCCTGCCTCTTTAGGTGACACTTAAGTGGTAAAACAATACTTCCGTACAAGTGCAGTCTTAGCTACAGCTGTGCTTATTCCCTTTCCTTTTGAACTCAAGACTTTACAAGGAAAAAAGGAAAGTCACCTCGTTACAAAGAAACCCGGATGGACAAAAACATATCAGTTGTGGAAAACCACAGCCCAAAAGAGAGCCCCAGGAATACAAGGGAAATTGCTCAACGTTGGAGCAAAAGCTCTTAAGTAATTTTCAAGACCACATCAACTGTGAGGCTTCAGATACTGCTTGAAGTTCTGCAGCTTGGCTGCAGTGCTCTATCGTTATGCAAACTGACAGACGCTGTGACGTGCAAGAGGGAAACAGGTGGGCTCCTACGAATTGTAGAAATGTTGGTGGAGTGAAGTAAATTCTTTTCACGTGTTTTTGGCATATTGATGTTCGACTTTACTCTCTTGACACGTTACTCTTCAGCGTTGATAAAACGCTAAATGCAGGCTGGAAATAATTCATATTTTAATTCTGTGTCTCTGGAGCCAGCAAAATTACAAACACATTAATTATAAACACTTTTTATATTACTAAATCCTAATGGAATCCTTAACCTGCTTTGTATATGGAATTACTCAACGTGCAGTTGAAAAGCCACACCAGATGTGACAGGAAGCTAACCAGCACGCGTAAGAATCATTACGGTATACAGTCTGGGGATTAGCTGGAAATCTCATGAGAAACCCACATTTTTTGATAGATTTGTGGGGCTAGTGCCGATTTCTATGCCTCAGAAACTTCACCAAACCTCTTCCTTGCACAAGGTTAACTTGTCCTAATTAGCAACAGCTACACTGTCCTAGAGCACGTTAGTTTTAGCTGCAGTGAATGACGGTCAGCTTTTTGGATGGTGAATCAGACAATGGGAATGGCCTTTATAACGTCTGTTTGTATTCCCTTAAAGTAAGGGAAAAGGTGCTTAACTGCAACGGACAAATGATTCTTGCTCAAATTCACAAAACTTGAAATCTTGAAGGAGGTGTTTGTGAACGCTTTGGGGGTCACATAAACTCTTCTAAACTACTGCATAAATATGACTTACAGTGATTGAATGCTGAAACCTTTCTATTGTAACGAGACTGATGATTCTTCATTTTAAATTTTCAACCCAATGTCTCTGAATGTTTCGCTCTGAGTGTACTTCTATAGATCTGGAGAAGATTCCCAGTTCATGAACTACATGCACAAAGAGTTTCAAGGCCAGGAAAACTGCCCTGATGAAATGCCTTATAATGATGCAAGCTTATGCAAGGGTCCTTGTTCAAGTGTAGAAGATTTAGGGGTTTTGCGTTCATGGACTGAAAGTAAATAGGGACTAGAAAATCATGCTGCTTTAGTGGCATAGAACCAAAAAACTTCTCTCTTAGGAGCTTCCTGCAATGAAGGGCATGATTTAGATGGTGGGCTTTTCAAGAGACATCTCTAAAGTCAAAAGCTGTTTTAAAAACAACCTAAGACATGAAAAGAAGTGTCTAAAAGTGGATCTGTTTTCAACTCTTTGCAAATGAAGAGATACTTGATTTGTGGCTGAAGCAAAAAAAAAAAAAAAACCACGCCTTTTTTCTCCTCTTTATAAGAGCTCGTTGTTAGTCATCTTACTTAGACTGAACAGTTCCTTCCAACATTCTCTTAATATGTAATTATGATTGCTGAAGTAAAGCATAAAACGAACCTGTAATTGAATCGGAGTATTAAAGTCTAGCTAAATGTCTTACCACCTTTCATATTCTTTCATACATACTTTCCAAGAGCAAGAAAGAGAGAAAATCCTAATGGAATCCCTGTCCATATATACTACTTATAGCAAGCATTTTGCGTAGGGAGCACTGCAGAGCTTTGCCTTATGGTAGTCACCAGCAGACAAGGACAGATGCAGATTTATAAAGCTTTTATTTATTATTCATTTTTTTTTCAAAGTAATAGAATTGAAAAGTTTCTGGAAAAGCATGTGGTTTGACAAAACACTGAAGATTTATGAAATACTCATTCAATACCAAAGGAAAAAAGGTAATGGGCGGGAGAAGTTACACAGAAGTATTTTTCTTCATATTTTTCCCACTGGCATCCTAGATTGGAGAAATAAAAAGGATTATTTTGTAAAATGATAGCGTACTAGTAGTACTTCAACTTTCTGTATGCTGTGTAATGGGAGATGATAAACCACCCGTTAGAAAAAGCAAATGCTTGGTGGTCCAAGGGAAGCTAGATGCGTTTTTGAGTGGAAGGAGATAAATGGGTGGAAGGGTGGGCAGAGGCGGGTAGGTAGATAGATGACCCAATATATATATGCACTATTGCTCTTACCTACCCCATCTAAGCGCCGATTCCTAGTGTGGCTCTGCTCTGGACTATTAGGTTTGCACCCTAGAAAAAAGAATACAAACAGTTCTGAGAGAGAAACCAAGGGAGCAAAGTATGTAGTGCTTGAGCAGAACCTTTTATAAACTTAAACTTGTGTCTGTATTATGGTTCGAAGGTACTTTCTAACCTTAGAATCTGTAGGCTCGTGTATATTGGGTATTTTTCAATTTTGCGAAGGTAGAAAATAAACTTTTTGTGGGAGTTAGAGACAAAATAATTCCTTCCTAAGCCTTCCTAATATATTTACCTATGCAATACTTTGGTTACAAATAAAAAAGGATTCAATCAATAAGCAGCATAAGGTATTAGTAATACAGTTCTATGCTTCGAATGATAACGAGGTTGCTGTTGGAAACTGTCGTTCATACTTCCTGTAAATGCTTTGCGCTTGCTCAGCAATACGGCTACAGAGAAACTTCTCCTGTGGTTATTTCAGAGACAAGTAAATGTTGAGTGAATGAATGTATTTGTGGTTGATGACATTGGAAAAAGTGGAATGACTGTTGATAGGACGTAATCAGCTGGACTTCCCCTGCCAATAATTTGCTAGGCGTCTCTCATAATTGATCCACATGCACTTTTTACTGGTAAACCTTCAGAGTTCTACAAGAATCTGTAGCACATGAGGAATTTTACGTATGCTAGAGATACACCTTAAATTCTACACATATGTATTTTTCAACTACAGCTTGTAGATATGCAACTCTTCTGGACAAGGCCTTGAAGAACCTTATCTAATCTAGAATTCAGCCATGCTTTGAGCAGATGACTGGACTACGTTACCTCCAGACAACCTTTCCATGTGAAATTGTTCAATGACTATAATCTGTAACTATAATCTGTACAGTCAAGATATAAGTTATATGCTCTGCAGGCAATCTACTGAAAGTGCACACAGACCAGTAACCATAGCGGTTTGCAGTACCGCTTTCATAGTGCATGTTTTCCTAGTGAGTTTCCACTTTCCTGTATACGTTTTGTTTTGTTTTGTTTTTAAAGGAGATAGGAAATACCTCTTCGCCAAAGCATGTCTCGATATCTGATTGCTTGCAGCACTTGTCTACCATGGCAGTGAAACCATCAGCAATTGTCTTTATTTGTTCTTCTGTCATCTGGGGCTTGCGTTTAATGAGGTTGACAAGCAATCTGAAAACAAAGCCACAACACACAGTTAATGCTACCTGTTGTAGTTTGATTTCCCAATCTAAAATACATCATTCTGTGCAGGTACAGCTCATTTATGAGGTTGTTTGGGTTTGGGTTTTTTTTCACGTCTGGAAGAGTCTGTGCCTATTTGTGACTCCAAACTTCCAGTCTACAACTGTCTGTGAGCTTTTTGTTATCCTGGTTACCAGTGGGTAAAAACTTAATGAAATGATCTGTATGTTGTCTTAATTAAGTACATCATGAGACTTGCACTGGCAGTGGACCTACATGAAACTGGTCAGCTAAGACACTGATTTTATTTGAACAAAATACTCTGTTTGGCCTCTTCCAAACTAAACGATGTTATGCACTGGCAAGCTCAGTACAAACATGTAGTTCAATCTGGTTTTCTCTCTGTCGCTAGTGAAGTCCCAGTCAAATGATAAAACACAGGGTTTATAGCTTCCTTTTGACCCCCCTGAAGTGTCACGCTTCAGAAGTTTTTCTGCAAGGTATTTCTTTTAGCTTACTTCATCTGCCCTAATTCCCGTTCAGCAGGAGGAGCAGTGCACAATTTTTCATCAAAGCTGAACATCTCAGGGTCAAATGCTGGAGGCACATATTTGGTATCTACTCCCATGGCAGTGAAACATGGTCTCCTGTAAGCGTAGGAGTCGCTGCAGCAGTGTGAAACATTGTCATTTATAGGTGTAGTCTCCTGTCTCCTGCACATATCCTGAATCACAATGCTCAGCTGAAAAGAGAAGGAAAGAAGGACAAACATCAATTACACCTTCTACAATAACAGAATAAATGTGATGTTTGTGTTGCAATAGCATAGCCGGAAGTGGAAGCTATCAGAGATAAACACCTGCTCAGAAATGGCGTGGTCTTAAAATTGAAAATAAATACGTATTTCTGGAGTTGGGCATTTCTTCATCTGCAAACACTCTGTCCTTTGGGCTACAACCAGTAAGAACGTCTTGTTGGTTGTTTTTTTTTTTTAAGAGACTGTTCAGCTTTCCCAAATGCAAGCTGCCGCAGACCCAATCAACTTACTTTTGCTTTCTGAGGGAAAGCAAAGTTTAGCTAAAATTTTCACAAGCTACCACGGGACAACTATTTAGGTTCTCCGTCCATTAAAAATGAACAGACTTTGAATTCTGTTAGGTAGATGCTTAGCTTGGGGTTTATGAAAAATCATTGTGAGTTTACTATTTCACCAGAATTCAACAATTTTGAGAACAGAAGAAATTTCCAAGAGGAGTAGAGAGAATAAAGACATATACTCACATATCCCTCAGAACAAGGTAGGCGCCTGTCTTCAGGAAGCTGGCAGCACTTAGTACCAACGGCTGTCATTTTCTTTCCAATTTCAAGCAAGGTATCAGTTGAGACCTGAGGCATTTTCTTAGTGTAGCGGATCAGAAGTCTGAAAAAGTCATATCAAAATGACTGTTAGCTCACATTTGAAGAATGCTCTACCGAGCTAGACCACTGAAGTGAAAATAGAAGTGAAGGCCAAACAAATTTGCCCAAAGCAGCCAGCATTGTTGTTTACACTCAGGAATATTTATCAGAAAGTACTTACGCTTTAAGGAAGTCCGCCTCGCCATGGGTAGTGAGAAAGTCACAGTTTGTCTTTACAACATCCTGAGTTTCTTTGATATGTTTGTTCAATTCCTCTTGCTGCAAACAAGTATGAAGTGATTAGTAACGTTAGAGCGGGACATCCTGATAACAGTCATACAAATATACCTTTTGACCTCTTCTAAATCTAAATAGCTGTAAGATAACCATTTTGCAAGGCTCGTCACTTCCGTTTAGCCTGGATGGCGTAGGAAGGACTCGATTCTCATATGAATCTTGAGTTCTAGCAGAAATTCCAATAAAAAGGGAGCAAGATTTTTAAAACTTAATTTAAATTAGTTACCCATTGGACTTACTGTCTAGACAATGGGGTTTTTTTGTTTGTTTGTTTAAATCGGGTCAACGTTTTTCAAGTAAAGGATTATCAACCATGAGGGGAACGTCCTCTGTCTATCCCTTGGCCAAAGCTGTCAGTGGCTTGACTTGTGCTGTGACGTGTGTGCGATTCTGTTGAAGATTAGGAGAGCAGAGTTTAGGCATCTCTATCCCAACCTAATCCGTGAGCAGTCATACTCAGTAGAGGCAGTGGAGCCCATAGAAAAATTCAGCTAACCATCTTCTTCGGGACAAGCAGAATCACTTCTGAGAGACAGAGGCGGGAGACAGGGATTAAAGTGAGACTAGTCTGAAATTTCCTAAGGTGACCAATGAAGTTACTCTGTGATCTGAGAAAACTCTATATCATTGTCATGGGCGCTGGGCTGCTTCATCTCCCATCAGAACACTAACTTCCCCTGGGATTAGTCTCTCAAAACGCTTTCTGTCTGCTCTTCTGTAGGAGCTTCTCAACCCAAGCTTTGCACCTACAGCATTTCCATAGCACTCAGCAGGGTTGTCTGTTTTGCAGCACTTTTCCAGGAGTGTTTCATATCCCTTAGTAATTCTCAGAATCAGCTGCGTGGAGAACTCGGGGTGTCTTCGTGAGTATTCATAAACGAACCTGAAAGACACACAAGCTCGCAGAATTAGAGCTCCCAAATAACATGCTGCTTTCTTCATGCACAACACAGTAATTAACGACAGTTCCTCAGATGAAATCAAGTAAGGTGAACAATGAGCTTGGAATGCTATTTACTTGTTTTAGAAGAATTTTTTTGTCATTCTGTTGTCTGCCAACAGGGCAAACGCGTTAGGAATAAAATAGTTCCCCAGGACAGAATATTTTATAAGTGGATGATGTATGCAGGTATGCACAAAGCCCTCAAATAAAAGAAAGGCACTGAAAAGTTCAGCTTGCGTAAGTAGGACAATGCTGAAGAGAAACATGAATGAGAAACCAGGGATTCGAGTAGGGTTGAAGCTCTCTTAGTTACATTGGACTTCCATGCGGTCATCTCTTTTCTCCATATGCGCTTGAAACACACAAGAGGACAGTTGTGCCAGTGGTGCAAAAGGCCATAGTCCAGAAAAGACAGAGGATCATTTGCAGAAACGTTCAAATATAAGCACGCATACCGTTGGCACTACTTACTCTGACAAGAATTCATCGTGGCCTGCCTCAAAGCTTTTACACACTTCCTTATCTTGGATGTATTTGTCAACTAGTGAAGGAAGATTTTCAGGCTTGTCATCGAAATCTGCTTCGATAATGCACTGACTTCGTTCCACAACTGGCTTCTCACAGCAGTGTTTGATTTTACTTGAGAAAACATCTTGTTTAGAGCAGATATAGGTCATAAGCTCTGCCTGTAAAATAAAAACATATTATCAGACGAGCTACGAAATAATAATTTAAAGATAGATTCATTCATATCTATCTTCTTCAGACTCCTCCCTTTTTGTTCAGGCCACCTATTTACTTAGCACTTTCCTCAAGAAATGCTGTCTCCTTACGAAGAGAAATAATCAGAGGGACGGGCACATTCTGTGCATGTTGAGCATGACATTCACAGGCATGTGGGAGAATGCGGTCCCCTCCCCGATCTTAGAAACCTTGAGAAGACAAACTCTGGAAAGCCAAGGAATGTCATTGAGTGGTCTGTCACTAAGATGCCTGATTTATCTTGTCAGTCCTGTCAGGTGCCGAGCTTTGATAGCAGACAAAACATGAAAAAACAATCAGAGCTTCATAAAGCCAGCACTGGACACCAGCTGGTTTAAAAAGTGAGTCTACGTTCCAGCCAGCCAGGCAATACTTAAATCATGTCACTATCGTACAGTTTTGCCAATCCTCCCACACAAGCTGTTCTTTAGACTTCATTGGCACTACAGGAAAGCTTGATTAATGGCACACAACAGGACAGCAAAAAAAAATGTGGCCTTTTTTTGCATTCTTTATGATTGATTTGAAGTGAGAAAATACCATCAAACAGTCTTCCTGATAAATGTTTTGATTTCAACCAAACACAAGCGCTATGCTGTAAGTAACAGGTCTTTGCCCTCGTGATCTTAAAGGGCTAGATCCGGAACTGGTGTAAAACCTAGTTCCCGTAACAGTCAGCTGAGCTGGCCATCAGTCCTTACAGTCTTTCAGCAGTGTTGAGTACAAGTTCCCTGGACTGTGAATGCATAGCTGCACATTTTTCAAGCGTGTAAATATTTTTTGAAAAAATACTTAGCTTACCCTGTCATCCATGCACTCCACCATGTCGCCTTCACAGCACTCTTTGTAGATACCCTTAATATCACCTAGAATTTTAAGTATTTCTGAGTATGGAGCCTTGGGATACTTCTGGCTCAGGAGAACGAGATAACTAAGTGGAAAAGAAGAAAAATGCACTTGTTTTAAAGCTCTGGACTGAACATAAACCTTGCAAGTCACTAACACTTATGATAGTGTAGATCAGCATTGTTTCAAGTAAATATTCATTCATTCTTCTCATCTAATTTCTGGTGGCTAGAAAAAAAAAGGGCATCGACACCCGCACCAGAAACCTAGTGCTCTGTTAAAATGGACAGAAGGCAACAAGTCTGTGATTCTTCTGTTCTATCTGAGCTGTCTATGTAAGAACCACACCCTAGAACTCCCCATCACTCTTGAGTGACTGTAAAGCATCTCTAGATCACTTAGCACAGGCATATATAGTCCTAACTAAACCTTTAAATCAAAGCTGACTATATCTAGTAAGGTAATGCTCGTCAATGTTAGAGCATTAGAGTAGCCACAGAATGAAAGCAGTTCTCTGCGCTTGGACAGGTGATCCACTTCTTAATTGCAAAAGTCTTAATCTTAAAAAAGCACCTTGGTCAAGACCTGTGATTCTGCCAAATTTGATTGCTTTAAGGTTCAGACTAGCAACTTTGCTGATTACCAATGTGCCTGTCACTCAAAGCTGTAGGCATCAGAATGGGACACAGCTTTGAAAGAATGTAGATTAAACACACCGGAATCTCTGGTGCTGAGTGACACTCCATCAGTCAACCCCACATTTCCTGGATTGGTTCTAGAGACAGTTTCATTTCTCTCTGACTCTCACAGCTGATCTTTTTAATGGTACTCACTATTAGCCCGGAATACATAGGTTCCCCTTTGCGTCTAGACTTTACACAGAAACCTGACCAGAATAAAATTCTACCTTTAAATATATAGGCTAAGAAATCGCTGTCAGCCTAGCACTGAAAGACACTGAAAGACAGAACCAGTGATCTCTATTCTGTTGGACAATGGTCCTCAGCCAAAAGTATGCAAGGAAGGACCATGACTGCAGTTTTCAAACTCAGCATATAGAAGTGAATTATATATGCTGATATTCTCCTCTTGAGTAGTTTCAGGTTTAGGTTAACAAGGCTACTTTTTATAAAAAACTGATTGTAACTTACTCTGCTTTGAAAGTTCTCTCACCAAACTTGTTGAGGATTCCACAAGAATACTGTTGTTTCACGCTCACTTTCTTGGCTCTTTCTTTAATGGCAGTTGCCTATAGGAACAGGATGCATATCATCACATTAAACTGATTACATCTAAAGGACTGAGAAATAAAGCACATCTGAAAATCCCACTTCAGGAGAATTTGTTAGGCAGTCCAAACCAGGGCACAATCCAGCATTTAAGTTCTAGTCTATACACTACACTTTATGGCATGGTGCAATTCTTCTACAGACATGCCGCTGTTCACCAAATACTTCCACTTCATTGAACCCTTGTGGCTTTAAACACGCATAAGTTGTCTTTCAAAGCTCCGCAGTGATTAAACAGAAGACACTGGGACTGAGTTTGAGAGAAAGGGGAAGATTGGTTCATGCCATTCTCATGGTTAACATGAAATCTTGGCTTCAGTTCTCTAAAAAGCAAAGCTACATGGAAGTCATCTGCTATTGCCTCCTAGGGCTAACACATGATTAATCCTGACCCCTCTCTACAAGTTCTTCGTACAAAGATTTGCATGAACAGGAACATTCTACTGGTTTTTCACTCTTTCTCCTCCATTTGCTTAGGCAATAAATAGTGGGAGAATAGGAGAGATCTGTCATACACGTACAAGTTGGATGTGGCGATGGCATGTTAGGCTGCCAAGTGAGATCAGTGTTTCCCTAGTGCCTCTTTGGTAGCACACCTTATCGCTATAGTTTACCACAGACGAAAAATCCCAAGTGCTACCGCTTATTTGGACTCAGCGCGTCTGGCAATACTCACAGCTGCCTGCTAATGTATTAGCAAAGGGACAAAAAAACAAGTGTAATTATCGACACTTTGATTCTTTTGGGTTTTCACTTAAAAAATCAAAATATGAATTTTTTGACCATCTTAGTTTTTACGAAGCCATATACAAATGTTCAGTGAAAACCACTATGGGAAAGCACAATTCTGGAATTGTAATTTAATATTGGCACTTTAAAGTTACTTCTTGCTTTAAAGAGAACCTGCTGCTAAGATCAGAAGAGACCTTTATGTAGCAGACCAGTTGCTTAGTTTTCAGCAACAGTGAAAAATTTGGTATACCTTTTCATCCAAGCAAGCACCGACATCACTCTCTGCGCAACAGCTTTGAAGCGCATGTTCATAATCAGCAGCCAGACTGAGGATTGTTGGGGCATACAGGAAGGGGTTTCGTCTTGCCACAGAATAGATGAAACTAGAAGGAAAAGCAAAACATGAGTTTCATATTCCCACAACAAGAGCAAATGGCCTTAAATCTCTTAGAGCTTCTATAACTTCTATTTCTAGTTTAGAAATGTAATCTACTTTCCTAAGGTAACGCCTACTAGTGTTAAACGCTCTGCTAAATCTCACTGTTTCCTAAGCAGGACTCAATAACAATGATGGAAGGAGGAACTCCTCATATTGTCAGCCACTTAGGTTGACGTTCATATGCTTTTTTAAAATGCATTGTCAAATACGTGAAAATTCTGGGTATGAGTGTGAAAAAAGTAATCTATGGCCATTTCACCGATATCTTATTGCTAACGTTCATTCTTTTTACTGTTTTCTTTCTTCATCCTTTCCAATTACAATTGGGCAAGTAAATTATAAAATCAATACTGGGAACACTGTGGTTTTTCAGGGTTTTTTGGGCAAAAGTCCCCCAAGATTTATAAAAGGTGATCCCTTAAAGCCCCTTTTTGAATGGAAAAACCTGCTCAAGCACGGAATAAAAAATGTGATCAGAGCAACTGTTTTATATATGCAGATATGAGGCTGAACACTTGCAACTTTTTTTAGATGTCCTGCATGCCCACCAACTCCTTATAGCTTGACGATTCCTCCTCTGCACGACTAAATACTGAAACAGTACAAAATGGCCATTTTTCTTACTGTCCCAAGAATGGCACCCGGTTGTCCTGGTACTCCTTGCATATCACATCAGCAGCTGGTCTTTGGTACGGCTGAACAAAGTCTGGTTGGGGAACTTTAAATGACAGGAAACACTCATTTCTTTCAGGATCAGCTTTACTACAGCAGTCAGCCATTGCTCCGTATGAGTCGCGGAGCTTTTCTACTTGGCAGATTTCATCCAGGAAAATGGAGGGCTAGAAGGGAAATGCTGGAGGTCAGAATTATTGCTTATACAAAGTGTAATGTATGTTCTATTTATCTGTAGAAGAAAGCCCAGATTGAAAAGTAAACACATTTTTACTGGATAAGATTTAGACCATAAAGCAGAATAATAAATTGTTTTCAACACAATTTCATGAAGTTTTATTTTATACGGTCCAAACCCAAAACTGTTACAATGCTTTATTGAAAAAAAAAATTAATTATAATTTAAAATACTCTGTGCAAGATGGTGATCTGTTACTTATAATCTGACTAAGCTGAATTTTCAGATTAATTAAAGCAGGATTTGATATTCTATTTGATGATCAGCTTGGGAAACCTTTACGGAGAACTAATGTAGTCATGAATCTGCTAGACATTCGGGGATCCTATGTACTCGCAAACTGCTTTTGTTACCCGACCATAGAGGATTTTTTTTAAAACTTCTTAAATTACCTTGAATTAGCACACGTAACTTTTCAAGTCACCCCAGTGTGAAAACCCATGTGCTTTGGTCTTTAATACCTGGAATTAAACCCATATTTTACAGCTGGGGTATCTGTACTAAACGCTGATGCTCATTTCCAGGCAATGCTAAACTTAATGTGCCAAAGTGCAGTGTTTGGGCTCCACTCTATGGCTCCACAGATCATTTAGGCACTTCTGAAACCCAGAGTTTCAGAACCTGACAGAAACAAGTTCTTCGTTTCAGCACTAAAATCTGAGCATTGGTCAATGACAACAGCAACACCTGAAAGGATCAGGTATAAATGCTCAACGAGAACGATTCCGGTAGCTGCACAGAATGAGGAAAAACTCAATACCAAAGGATTCACTGCCTACCAGTGATTTTGTGCACTCGGGAGCATCCTCATTGGCCACGCACTTCTGTGCCAGATCAACAACATCCTTCACCAGCTTAGACAGTCCGTCATAAGAACATCTCTGGAGATACTGGGCAAATGTGATCATGGTACTGAAATATAAAGCA
Organism: Vanellus vanellus; assembly: GCF_965231255.1. Taxonomy (NCBI): domain Eukaryota; kingdom Metazoa; phylum Chordata; class Aves; order Charadriiformes; family Charadriidae; genus Vanellus; species Vanellus vanellus. The sequence goes on from NC_138909.1 coordinate 1,312,763, forward strand.
CGTATTGGAATACAGAGATAAGAAACATAACACTGAATATTTTTGAAGGTGCTTCTAGATTCAGAACTGTTTGTAGTACCGTATCCCACATCCTTCCTCTTCTCACCACCTTTCTGAAAAAAGGTTTTTAACCTTACTTCCCAAGAACAAAAGTCTTGAGTAATAGATTAGAAACAAACCAGAAAAGACTGTGATTTGAGTTTTCTGCCGCTTTTATCAGCATATTTGTAAATGCCATAAACTAAGCTGGCTTTTGCCATCCTTACAAATGCTGATCTTCAGGCTGCCTTCTTTCAGAAGTAGTTATGTTCCTGTCTGGGCTCTCTGCCATTCCCAAAACCAGTTTCAAAAGAAAATCATTGAACTGTCTCAGAAAACCTGTTGCAGGTTTGTTTTTTGAGGCTGGTGGGTTTGTTTTGTTCTATTTTTTTTTTTTTGTAATGTCTCAATCCAGCACAACTCCTCTCCATCCTAAGGTTATCAAAACTGTATTACTCATGCCTATTTTCTTTTCTCATAAGGAACACAGGTTTTCTCTTAAGGTTTGCATGGATTTCTTCTCCCATACAGCAAGAAAGTCATAGTGACTTTTGCAGGTCTTAAAATATTTGTAGGCTTTGTATACTAGAAGTAAGAAGGCAAACTCGATGCCATGCTTCAGTGAGACATATACACTCTTCACTAGTTTTTTTTTTCCTTTTTTGTCCAATATCAACAGAGATGGAAAACAATCAGAAAATGTAAGGTGAACATTCACTTACACTGCTTTGAATGTCTCTTCCTTCAAATCATTGTAGCGATGGGCAATCTCACTCTTGTACTCTAGGAAGAAAAACAAAGAGAACAATGATGCTCGCTGTCCCGTTGGCTGTGCCAGACCCCTTAAAGAATGCATTCTGGGCACCTCGCACCAGAATTGTTTGGCATTCACCTAGCTCTTAGACTTAAGGGAGTAATATCATTGTTTTGAAACGGACCAAGCTAATGCTGAGCATTTGTAAAGTCCCACCTTGGGGTACATCACCCTGGGTAATCTGTACTGCTTTTTGGGAACTTCAGTCTAAAGCTTTCTCCAAGCCACCTTGAACTCTTTGTTGTCTCAGATGACTGTTCTTGTCATTTGCCTGCAGATACCTAACTCTTGGCCATGCTCAGCTTTCTAAAGGAACCCAAGCAAGGGATTTTTAGGATTCTAATGCAATATTTACCTCTGTAAGCACATTCTTAAACCAAATATTAAAAATGACTGTTGTAGCTTACTATTAAGGGTTAGCAAACATGCCGTTTGCATAACCAACAACACTGTCCTGTCTACAGGACAAACAAAGCAATGCAGCTGCAGGTTGATTAGAACAAGCATTAGGAGACTTTCCTCTCTTTGAACACAAAATTATTAGCTTGGCAGATTGATCTTCTTGTTCCACCCACTGCATATCATCTGTGCTCTTCATGAGAAAGAAAGCAGATAAATGCCTTCACTTGCTTGTAAATACAGGTTGTAGTTATAGCTTGCTCTTGGCGAGAACGTTCCCAACAGCACGGCATACGGCCACGCTAATGAATGAGCTAGAATAAGGCAGTCATTTTGTTCTAGAAATACAATTCAGGAGCATTTAGAAAACATGGAGAGTAATTCCTTTACCTAATGGAATATACCTGCTTTGATAATAAGGGTTTCAGTGCAGAAAATTGTAATTTAAAGGGGTTTTTGCTGCTGTTCACTGGCATTTCCAGTCAGCTCCTGAAAACTCAGTTTTGTTAAGTTTGGGTATTTTCATTTCTCAAACAAAAATAATATATATATCAGTGGAAAAAATTCTAGGACTGCCTCCAGAAATATTTCTTTGACTAAGGTCTAAAATTATATAATACAAGGAGAACTGACACAACGAGGAGTTTTCTCCTAGCCTTCTTATAGCCCAGCCCGAGATGTAGATTTTTGGATTTCTGACCTACTTGTGTGACAACCGTTGCCTTTAATTGGTGAGCAGTTTGCTTAAGAACTACCATTCAAAAGATGGCACTGCCAAAAGCACAGTGCCTCTGCTTTCTCCATGCTGGGAAGTAAAATATTCTGAATAATCACCATCTGTTCACGCACTACACAGATGTAGCAAAGGGACATCACCAAACTTAATTGCTCAGTTAAGTTGTCTGGAGCGTTCTACCCATCTCCTCACCATTTCTTCATTTAGTTTCTTTCCAAATAAACCAAATTTTTCTGTTTTCTTTGATCAGGCTTGCAAGAATCGTTTGTGAAATTGCATTAAAGTCATTAAATTGATATAATAAAGACTGCCAAGACAACTAATTAGTCCTTTCTTACCTGTGTCTCGAGCAACTCTTTGCAGATTCCTGGATGTAGCTGAACTAAAGAGGAAAATAAACGAAATTAACGTTACCCACTTCATGGTTGCAGATTATGATGTGGGCTAAATTATTCAGAAATGCTAGGAAGATTGCAGGGAAAGCATTGGCTTATATACCCTTTCCTACCTGTGTCTGTAATATATTAACCATAGAGCTGGCACTTGTAGATTTCCATTTGGTCTGAAGAAGATTACAAAACTTGGACTGTCCTTGCTAAAAATGAATTTGGTATTATTTGTTTATTATGTGTTACTCCGGGCCTTTTTGTCCTGAAAAGGTTGAACCTTCCAGCACCCAAATAGATAAAGTTTTGCGTAAATTTCCTTATCAAATGACAAACAAGGAGTTCAAGGCATCAGACAAAAAAGTCATCAAGTCTAATCCTATAGCCGTGCTTCGGGTTTGTTTTTTTTTTGCTAATATTTGTCCAGAAGCAAAGCAGGTTGATATTGTACAGTAAGAATTCACGCAGATAGGACTCAGTCCACATACGTGCTTGTAATTACAGATTTTTAATTTTAAATCACTTTATAAAGATGAGATGGCTCATCTAGACTTTGGTATAAAAAATACAGATTGCAGATATTCGTAAAATACAGCCATGAGCACAAAGATACAGGTAAACAGCATCTCCAATTTCAATTGGCTTCCAAATTCTTAAAGAAACAGATGGTAAAAGTGTGGCACAGGTACCAAGGAATCTGAATCTCACAATACACATAGCTCCAGAGTGGAACAATTTCATGCAGACAATGGATCTGTGTCAGTAAGTTGGAACTGACACTTTTACACTGCTTAAGACTGCACTGCACTCCAAATTTGGGGACGTAGGCTTAGGGTAACATCCAAGAGGAAGGCTGCTCAAACAGCCAAGGCCTGATTTGAGCACCTGATTTGTTAGGTCCCATTCTCGTTGTTTGTGGCTACTGCTATTCACCAGGATCCAGAAAACTGCCAAATACACGTGTGTAAACATTTGCAAGAGATGTCATTTCATAATTTCTGCAATCCCTCATTTGTGCTCACATCCTCCCAAGACTAATCCCTTAATTAAGCACTGCTCTCCTCTTTGAAAACTTTCTATTGGTTAGTCAGTAACTTAAGAGATCAAACACAGGAAGAATGGTGAAATTTGCACAGAGCCCCAGGATATGAAATAAAATTTAAAGTATTTTTCCAGAACACTCAGTGAGAGGTTTCAAAAAAAACCCCGAACAATTATAAGGTTGGATCCTTACTGAGTGCAAAGTGATGTAGTTCCACAGTGAGAAATACTATAATTGACTTTTAATTAATTTCTGCCTCAGGTGGCTGGATGTCAACCCATACAACTCTTAGTGCATTGCTGGAGGTCGTGCTCTGCCCTGCAACTCATTGCTTCCACCAGTTTAGCTTAGAGCGAGGTTTTCTAACACTTCCTTAGTCCTTAACGTTCCCTTTTCTACTCTGCTTTTTTTTCCTCAAGTGGGCAGTTTTACCACAACTCTGTGTTATTTCTACTGGGAATAGTATGAGTAATTCAGTTTTCAGTTTTCTGGAAAATTGAGAAAATTTAAAAAAAAAAAAAAAAGGCTACACTTTGTTTCTGAACTTGAATTTTTAAATGTATTAAATAAATTCAAGATGTGTCTAAGCAAAAAAAAACTTGCAGCCAATTTTCATCTAGAAAAATGTCTAGGCAATGAATGCATCTTGTCTTTCAGAAAGACCAATCTGTCCTCCATGAATAACCACATGAAACTTAGATGAGTTTACAGAATAGGTTGATACAACGAAGGTATGCAGGTCGCCCAGAGAAGCTGTGGCTGCCCCATCCCTGGAGGTGTTCAAGGGCCGGTTGGACGGGGCTTTGAGCAGCCTGGTCTAGTGGAAGGTGTCCCTGCCCATAGCAGGCAGTTGGAACTAGATGATCTTTAAGGTCCCATCCCACCCAAACCATTCTGTGATTCTATGAAATTTGTACTAGCTGCTGCTTTGGAAAAAAAAAAAAAAATTGGCATTTTCCCAATTCTGCTGCTGATATCTTTATAGGTGAAAACCAGCGCTCTTGTTAGCGATTTAAAGGAACAAGGCTCTATTTTGGGAATTAAAGGTTATCTGGATAACTCTTATTAAGGATGGTGGGGGAAAGCCAGATTTGCAGAAAAACACCCTGGTTTTGTCATAATTTTAGAAATAGGGATTATTTTCAGGCGGTTGTAGCAAAATCCGAACTTTCTGGAGAACAATGGGAATTATGATGAACAATCTGGACCTTTCAGACCTGTGATGCTTTAGCCTAACAAAATCCCTGGTTAAACACTGCAGTCCGTAATTGGCTTTACTGACCATATATATCCCTCTGTCAAAGAAGAACCCATCACTAACACGTGTCTCTTCTGATTAACCTGTAACCTTCAGGACGGCTGAAGGCTACCTAGCATTTTTTCACCCAGTCCCTTAAATCACTGACATTTGGATACATTAGCATTCTGAGTTTGCAAACTTCTGCACAGATTTTGCATTGATGTAAATGGCGATATGGGGAATGGTGGATACAGGGGCTTAACAGTACTTTTTCCAACATCTCAGATAAAAGGAATGCAAGGAGCTGGCTCAGCAATCTGACAAGTGCCTTCTGACCCGATGAAAGGCAATGTAAAAATGGAATATCACTTTCCTGCCATTGAAATGCTCTCAGGCTGTATCGAAGCGGTCTTCAGAAAATGAGAGCTCAGGACTGAGAGGGGAAAGTATTTTCTGCTACACTGAAATTTAGCACAAGAAAAAGTCTCGATATGTAGTGTTGCATCTTGAAAGCCATCTGGAATTTTCCCCTGCAGCATTGTGCAGTGTTAGCAAGAATACTACAGGTCCCCTAGAGTTAATATGTAAGTTTGTAATACAGGGTCCATGTTTATTTCTAGATATCTTCTGTTGTCTGTCCTGTACTTCATGCCAACATTTCATATAACTGCTGAAAGAGAGAGCTGAACTCCAATGCTGATGTTTGTTTAACAATATTAAATATTATACTGAGCTTCCTGTTACTCAATTCTTCCATATTGCCTTGAGTACACTTTCAACAAAGTCGTCCTGCTATTACAGAAAGGAACATACCAATTGCATTTTAAGATGAATGCATTTTCACACACATTTATGTCTAATGTTACAGATTGTAATTAGTGTTAATTCAGATGTGAGGGACCAAAGGACAGTAATTCCCAGAGCAATCGACCTGGAAAAAAAGGACGCTTCATTTTAAAATATTCCATTATACCACGCTGTGCAAAGTGGAAGAGGAGATACAAAGTGAATGACTTCATTCTTGGACTCCCACTGGAGAAATACTTTCAGGGATACCTATTTGACCAACTTCTGTTTGCATATGGCCAGGCTTCCTTTTGTGTGGTGCGCTCTCTTAAGCGGGATGCAACATAATTAGCAAGGAAGAAGAGATGCCATGGTAGAGCCACAGCTCTTAGTGAATTTCTGAGCCATGAATTTTACAATAACACCTCCTTTATCAGAAAAAACCCCATCCATTCACCTCTAGGTTCAAGTGGTTTGCACTTGAAGGAGACTGCAGGACAGTGCAAAGCATTCAGAAAGTGAAGGGAAAGCTATTCATATTTCACTGGGATTAATGTTCCTACTACAAGTTATGCATATGTGTGCCAAAATCTACTAAAATTGCATGAGGCTTTTGAGTAACAAATTTGATATATCATCATCAGAACAGTTGCCATAGCACTTTTGGAAAGTAACTCGTTTTCCAAGTAATCTGTCAAAAAACAAAGACTATTAGTAACCCTCTAATTTTGTGGCCCTTGATTTTATTTACTGCTGTTTCTTCTTTGTTTTCAAGACCAAAAGTTTTATTTGTGTGAACGGACTGAGAGATATACACCAAACCTCGAGACGTTCACGTACCAGGATCACAACTGCTGCCAGTAACCACACTTCTGTTTCGGAGGTGGTTTTGTTCTTTGTTTTGCTTTGGCTTTTTAAGTATCTAATGATAACACGGAGGAGGGCAGCCAACTAGCAATTTTTTTTTCATCCTCAAAATGAAAAATAGCCTTCTGCCAAAGCTGACGGAACCAGCAAAAAGAATGCTACTTCTCATCCGTCTGCAGGTGGAGACGAGATAATGCTGAAAAAGGTGTCGCCACCTCCTATTTCCAGTCCTGTGCCTACGGACGTGTGGCTTAGCTGTTATTGCTTCCCATTGTACAGTAGCTCATTTCTTAAATAACTGAAATTATCGAAGTATTTCTAAATAAATGTCTGTAGTTTTGGACGCATGGTCAGGTCCCAGTCTTTTCCTGCTCTGGTGCATTTTGTTTGCTATTCTTATCACTGATGTTTGGCTCCCATGTAAAACAAGTCAAACATCGCTAACAGATACGTGCCTTTTATTTGAACAGAGATGGACTCATAGATATTAAATGGGCAAGAAGGCCCATCCGATGAGCAAACATAAACATGGAAAGGATTTGATCACTGTAGCTGAATAGGCAGAGACCTGGTAAGGTATAGCTAACAGCATTCCATGACAGGGCATATTTTCTGCGCACATCCTCAGTTCTGACGCTAAGCCATTCATCTTGGGTGATCAGCCACTCGCCTGCAGTTTTACAGAGTTTTCTCTCATTAAAATAAGCATTTTAAAATCAACTAGAATGACTATTCTTAGTCTCACTGCACCTAAATAACTCAAACACTGAATTCCAATAAGCTCAATTTGTAATTTACTCTTATTCCTGTAGTCCTCTGCTGGAACTGATTCAGGACTGCAAATCTGCATCCTCAACACCAAAATAGTTTTGCAACTTGAACTTCATGCCAAAATCCAGAACATAGACAAGAGCAGCCAGAACCTGCGGTATTCGGTGCTTATTTCAAAGTGAGGGGGAAAGATCTCAGACAGGGTAACATGCAGACCTCACTGTCCCCTCTATACTCTATCATCAAGGCCATCTGGAGAGCAGACATTTTTTAAAATATGCTGAAAAGCATACTGCAAAAATGGTTTTCATATGCATATGAAAATGTTTTTTATATGTACTGTTACGTATTGTGGATGTATGTTTTCCAGATTGCAAAGTTAAGCTTGAATTTAATAAGCTGATTGCATAATTTGACATTATACCTTCCAATACCACCTCTAGACACGCACACACACATAGACAAATGACTCTGCTTTTTGAAGTTATTCCTTTCTTTTTGTTTAGGTAGTCCCCTAATTACTTGTTAACATGGCATTTACTGTGGCAGGGGTTGGGAAAAGGTTCTTTCACACCATGCTAGCCCTAAAGGCCTTGAGAAGGCCTCGCAAGTAGATGGAGAAGCCCGTGCAAGTCATTCTTCTTTCTAAGTCTTGTTGACCAGGTCTCAGTAGGCTGCCTGTTTCACTATACTCCACATTGTCAATGGTACTGTTTCTCATTTACGGGACTATAAAGATTTATAGCTTCATTAAAATGAATTCTGTGCTGCCTTCCCTGAAGAAGCAGGTACCTGCTCGTCAGACACTTAATTTCAAGTGCACAGTTTGAAAAAGATTCATGCATGGTCTTCTGCTTGAATTTTTCCGCTAAGCCGTTTGCCTCTTGGTTACATCAGGCTTCAGACAACACACGCTTTCCCTGTTCTTCCTATTTGGTCCTTTACGTCACTGGCAACGGTAGAACTATTAAGACTGACAGCATCAGGGTTCTGAGTCAGCTTTTTCCTATTCACTGTGGCATTTGTGTATATGGCTTTGTTGCTGTGCTCTTTACTATCCTTTTGAGAAGTTTATCTTTATGCCCCCTTTTCATGTGCAGATCTTCCAAGTATCCTTAGGATGCTAGTAGCAATTGTGATCTTCTGATCAGAGCTTATTCTTATTCTTCCAAGTTCCTGCCTTCAATCTCCTATAGAGTTGCTTTAAATCATGCTTTGCCTTAGGAAGAAAAATGCATTTTTCATAGCTTTCTCTTTATGATTTCTGTGTAGGAAATCATCTGTATGACCTCATAGTATCTCAGTTTTAGCTCTGCTATTTCAAGAACATCATGTAACAGTGTTCTGGGTGTGTGCAGGGTACCTAATAAATACACCTTGTGATTACTTACCATAGTTTCTGAAGACTGTCCTTCCCCACTATGCTGGTGGACCATATTGCACATGCATGTGATTGCAAGATACTTCAGTTGTGTGGACATTTTTCTGTGGGTATTAGTAAAATTAAGTGTAAAAGCTCCTTGTTGCTATATTTCTAGAAACAGTGTCCCAGTCCCCATCTCGGTGGCAACATGCTTTGCAGCTCTCTGCTCATGCACACTGCAGAATGCCACTGAATTTCAGAACGAGCAAGTTAGTCCCTACTCTTTGCTTTATCGTTTAGATGAACTGCACCTCTTGCATTTCCATCCTCTACTTATCCTGGGGGTTTATACACACTAAGGTAACATGGGGAAAAAACATGTTAAATATTATTTAATGAAGTCTTTGATTTGATGTAATAATGTTTTTTTAGATGTGGGATATGTTCTCTGTTGGTTTTAGCTGTTGAAAGACAGCTGTGGCTAAGTTAGCAAGTATATCACGTATGGTGCAGCAATGAGCCAGAAATCACCTTGTTCCTCCATCTTCCCTACTTACTTTGCTGAAAGAGAGGAGACCGAGTTCGTACCTTGCTACGCTTCCTGTTATGCTCTCTTTACATCCAAAATATTCCCCATTTCAACATTAATCTCTAAAGCGTTTGAGTCCTGTTAGTGTGTCTTGTTGTGTTGTCCTGCTTTTCAAATCCTGTACGTTTGATCCCTAAGGCATTCCACCATCCCTACCAATTTGTCTCTGGAAATCCACAGTGTGGTGATGTAGCGGTTATCCTTATCAAGCAACAGCTGCCAATATCATCCTTTGGCAGCAAGTACAAGAATGGTTTTGTTTTGCCGTGTGAGGTAATACCTTACCGACTGTAGGCATTTCATATTGACTCCTCTATAATGCATTACATTGCTTGTATCTATCCAAATATAAAGCCTTCACTGTTTTGTGAGGGCTATCAGCTGGCAAGTTCTGGGATTTCTCAGAATTAGTCTTTTTTCCATATCCCCCTGACTTTTTTTTTCTGTCAATAAAAGCAGGTAATCCACAAAGCAGACGAGGTACTGGCTTGATCATTTTATCCATTTCTAGTTACAAGGTCCCTCAAAAAACATCGGAGTGAGGTTTTGGTCTGACTGAAGTGCACACCTAATTACAAAATAGATGTGGGAAAGAATTATCCTAGGTGCAGTGTTAGTTCATGAAGTCCTCACCAGAAAGAACATTTTGCTTCAGTATTTTTTATGAATTTCTTTGATATGCCACCTGGGATTTAAATTGTTGCGGTGGTGTGACTGATGTTTGTTTCATGATACAACTGTCGGTGGCGATCTTTTTTCTTCCTCTTACATAATTCTCCGGAGGCCTTTGGAATCCAGTACGTTCACTTGTGCCCTAGAAACTTTTTGGCACTCAGTTTCCAATTTCCATGCCGCTGCCTGAGCTTTGCAGCCTGTGTTCTTCTGAGTTTTATGATCCACCTATTTTTGCTGGTTTGTACCCCGCTGATGTCATATCTCCACAGAAGCTCATATTCTCAGTGGCTGCTTGCATTTTTCTTTAAGGTGCCATTTAAAAAGAGTTGGCATAGCGGATATATGTGGAACCATATACATTTCATTAGTCTGTTTTTTCCCTAGCATACGAAGAACTGATTTTGTATAAACTCTTTTTCTTTCTGTTTTTCATTTCCCACCAATTTTGACATATTTTTCATGTGTTTTCATGCTTGATAAACTATTGTTGAATCTGTTCTACTTATTCTTATGTTTAGCTGCGAGATACTTTGTGCATTTCTAATGATCCGAACAGATCTGCTGTTAAGTTCTCTGAAAGTTCTCACTTATAGTCTCTGCGGTTCATACTTTTCACCAGTCTGTCTCTGTCATGGCTCTTTTCTTTCCGATAGCTAATAAATGGCATTCAACCTCAAAGAAATTGTTGGTGGCACTGTGCCTGGAAAAGTGCAACGGCAGTCAACTGTAGCTTGATGGTCTTTGGCAGTATAGAAGAACCATTCAGTGAACACAGTTCAGTCAAGAGCCAAGGTTGAAAGCTTTTGTCTGGGAAGAGATTGTTAATATTTTTTTCTTAGGTTTGAGGTACTTCAGGTTTAGCAACAAAAGAGAGATTGAAAACTTCTGAGGAATGGCAGGAAATGTTTGGAGGTTGTTTGGTTGGGGTTTTTTTGCTTTGAATTCTTTCAAGACATTTATCTGTGAGCTCAAATTGATGAAAAACATGGCTGCAAGCTTTTTGTAAGTGTGAGCAGGTGTATTTGCTAAAATCAGAAGAAAAGCATTTTGAAAATGAACTAATGATTCTGGGGGCCATTGTTTTTGCTCCCAACCTGAAACAACTTGAGTTGAAAAAATGGCTTTGTGTTTAGTGGGGCTGTAGGACTTCTAGAAAATTTCAGAACTTTTACACAGACTCCCCCCTTCTGCAGTTGACATACCCAAACGTTACTGCATCACTGACAGCCTTTGCCTGTCGGCAGTGCTGGCACTCTTACTTTGTCCTATTTTTCATTTAGTTTCATCAGAAACTTACAGTTTTCCCATTCTGGCCTAAAAACTGCAGAGCTGATAAATATTTTTTCTTTCATGTCCATCTCCATAGAAACAGATTCTGTGTTACTGCTACAATTGTTTCCTGATTTTGCGCTGTTTTTTCTGTTACGGCCTCTGGATTTGTTTATGTTGGTTTGTTTCTTGAGAAGATACTAGATTATGTATTTGAGACACCTTGTAAATGTTCAAGCATTAAGAAGAAAAAGAGAGCGATCCTATTCTCATTCTTTCCTCCATTTCTGAGTAATTCCTGAAGGTAATGTTCTCACAATTTTGAAAAATGGAGAGTAATTTTAAATGATGCCCTGGAGCAGAAGCAGTGTTTCCCACCTCAAATCTCCCCTACTGCCTTTGGAATTTCTTTAGCTGAGAGTCAAGGCCTGAACTGGCACCTTAACGGGAGAACAGAAGTTTGTAGAGCCGTTTGTATGTCCTTGTTGCTGGGGGAATGTTTATAGTGCAAGAGAGACAGACGAACGTGTAGGGAAGAATCCTTTCAGTCCTGTACATACTGAACAAAGCTCTATCACAGTTGTATCCAAAAACATTGCTCCTTTCAGCACTCCTATCCAGAACGCAGGTTTTCAATTTCCACAAAGACGGTATCTGGACAGAGGTAGGACTCACCTCCTGACATCCCATCAGGGAACGGTGAAACTCTGAGAGCAGAGGGGTAGGGACAAACAGGAAGAAACGGAGCCCAGAGCTCTGCAGCCTGCCAAGCAGGCCTGCGACCGCTAGGACTGAGCCTCTTCCATTCTTTCGAAGCAGGCAGGTTAAGAAATTTTGGAAGTTGGCATTGTCATTTATTCACTGACATAAAAAGACGAGTCACTTCTGCGTATTACTGTCCTATAATGAATTCTGAGGCTCTATCAATCAAACCTGAAGCTTTCTGTCCCCGCAGGTGAAATCCAAAAACACAGTGAAAGATTTCAACATTTTCGTCTTAGCCTCAGAAGCAAAGTTCAATTAGTCAAACCTAAGCATGTGTACTCTTCTGTCTGAAAAAATCAATTGTTTTTAACAGCTAAAAGCTTTTCAAGCAGCATTCAAAGAGGCCACATTTATTAGGTGATCTGTGGCTTGCAGTTCCAGGTCCAGTACTATCTTAAACGTGAATCAAACTCCCAATGATGTTACCAGCACGTCATGATCTCTTAGAAGAGTATTTGATTTCCAGCAGCAGCAACAAAAAGTTGTCTTTCTTCTGGTTGCCCTTTTCCTTCATATGTTCTCCTTTACCTGTATTTGTTACAATATAGCATGTTATACTGGAAACCTCGGATTCCCAACGTTAAGGAAGTGACTAAAAAATAGTATGAAACCAAGGAAATGTTGCTTCATTTGTTTGGTTTTTCTTTAGAGTAGTGCTTGCAAACTCTGATTTTCAAAGTAGACAAGTGATTTGGGGTACCTAATGTGAGAGCTTTCAGGAAGACCAGATTTTAAGAGAGGTTCCTCAGTACATTCCAAGAATCAGAAAAATTTCATCTGAGACCAAAAAGTGTGATTAAGCTTAGCAAAGGTCCATAAGGTTCACATGGGTCTCTTCAATAAGTAATAAAAAGGAATTACAAAGAGGCACCAGAGGTAAAGTCTGAATAGCTGTGTTGATTTTTTTCTGACTTGAATGCTAACTCGAGAATTCTTCTCAAGTCATGAAAAGAAATATTAACAAATTCTTTGCACATGAAGCTTTTAGTGTTGTCTTTTGGATCAATTAGGCAGCGGCTATACTCGCTAGGCCATTCCTCTATACTGCCCTCCAACCCCATGCTGACAGTCCTTGACATTTGCTTTCTGTACAAATGCCTTTTATTCTAATACCAACAGTGGTTCAATATTGCCAATCGAGCATATTCATAATCTATCTATAGGTCTCCAAAATAACTCATGAAATTAAATTATAAGAATGAATTTAGAACTGCTCTTCTCTGGCTCTTGCGCTTTTAAGTGAACTCAGGTTTCTGACTTTTCTCCATGACTATGACTGCTGGAAACACTAAGTGGGATTCATCTTACTAAGCTTTGGGTGTCTACAATACAGGCACCTGAGCTATTCTCACTGCACAGAGACTCGAGGCTGCCTGTAAAGTCAGTGGAGATCTAGTCAATACAGCCGTGGAGTGAAGGACGCATGTCATCTAACCAAAAGGAGGTGCTTGATTTATAAAGAGAGGAATCCTGCCCGGTGTCCCTTACGGTAACAGGAGGGATCCCCCCGTCCCTGTTCATAAATAGCCAGCCGTGTTACCCAATTTATGTATTATATCTGCCGCCTGTGTCTTAATAAGTATTTTCCATGCCAGGGTTGCCTAAGGCTGCCAGATTCCTGGCTCCCTGGGAAGGGAAGTTGGAAGCTGTGCAAATTATGTATTGAACCAAATTTCTCACAGTTCCTTCTGGCAGAGCGGAGAGCCTAGTGCTGAGCCAAGACCCAGGACTAAGCTCCTCCTGAAAATGTTGAGAGCCTGACATGAACCGAGTGTCAAGGTCTCCAAGGTCCTGCTGCACGGTCAGGCACTGCTGTCAGCACTCTAAGAGTTTTGGGATGGATGCTTTGACATCCCAAAACACTGACGGTCTTGGCCCTTTTGACTGGGTTCCCCAACGCTAGAAATCCTACAAGCACAGGGCCTGCCTCCCTCCAGGTTTGTTAAAGCCAATACAGTTCTGTAGGAAACATAAACTTTCATGAAATCCAAAGTTATCAGAACTCTGATGTTTCAGATGCAACATTTTGGATTCAAGTAGTTGACATTTTATGTGAAAACCGTGCAATAAATAGGTAGACCAGGTCTACTTTATCTCATAATGGTTGCTTGATCAGAAACATCACCAGCACATCTTTGCTCCTGCTGAAGACAACAGTAAAACTCCCAGGAGGACTCTGAACTATGGTAGCACCAAATCCATGGGAAATTACCCTTCTGAACGCATTCATTGTCCCCGGGGATGATGTTTTGTCATCTACACCAAAGCAGTTCAAGAAAGAATGAAGGTTTAAAATGTTCAAACCCTTCAAATGACAAACATCTTTGAATCTGCTAACCCTGACCTATGTCCAATAAAAATTCAAAACAAATTACCAAACTACAACACTGCTACCCTAGAACCAGTACTCAACTATGACCTACACGGACAAATGCCCATTTCTCAGACTAGGAATGCCAGAGTCCAGCTACTATGCCTGACCTTCATGTCTCTTCTCAGAGACCAAGACTGGCTATTTCTGACAGACGACAGACTTAGCCTTTTAGAGTGGTTATTATTTTCCTCTTCAGACTTCTAGGAATGTGCAGATTAGTTTGTATTAATCCCAGTGACAGTCTCAGACATGTAAGCCCACTCCCACTGCACGTCTTCCAAGCTGTAAATGCAAATCTAAGTGTCGAATTTATCCTACCAATCATATGGAACAATCTTAATTCTAAAAACTTGAAAGGATTGAAGTAGTCACCCAAAAGATGATTAATATAATTCCTGGAGATCTTACACTGAAAAATATACAAAGTTCAATATGTCTTAAAAAGATGAAGCGTCATGCTCCTTATGTACTTCATTTTTGTCAGAAAATCTCTATAAAAAGGAACACAACATACACAAAACTGGATGGGCATGAGGAAGTGTGGTTTCAGCTAAAATCCTGCATATGGAAAGCACAGGATCCATCGTTATTGGCAGTGTAATTTCAGAATGTTTGGAACTGCCAGTTCCACTTATACTAAACAGAACAACATTTCTGATCCTGCAGGCCCCATTACGCTGACTATCCCATGAAAGCAAATGAACAGAGACTAATGCAACATGAAATATACCTGCAAAACTGAACTGTTTTGGTAGGCGCCCGATTTCACACAGCAGCCAGATGAAAATAGGAAGATATCCTGTAAAGAGACCTTCCATTAAAAATATGACCATCTGAACCAAGTATAAAATCAAGAGAACAAAAAGATGCCAGTTTGCCACCAGGTCTGCCTCTAAAATTAAGGCATCATCTCTATGGAAATTCAAAAATTATTTTTCCATTTTTAAGACCTACAGACCCAGACCCCACAAAAGATTTGCAGTTGTCATGGTTTCAGAATAACAAATGCGGAAGCCCTTGGCTAGTTACCTTCACTGTTTTACTGATAACATGTATTTTTATCAGTCCTCATGGCATTTATTCATGAAACTTTGCACTGAATTTTCTGTTCTTTGGAAAAAACACACAGTTATTGTACCGTGTGGCAACAAACAAAAACTCCACTGACGTGGACTTAGGTCATTTTACCTTGCCGCCCACAAAAAGAAAACTTCGTGATCAATCTGGTCATAAAATTCAATACAGAACGATGTAACATTGGAACTAAAAATTACTGTGTGGAACTAAAAATTATTGTGGGAAATTTAGACTAGGCCTCCCAAGGAACTTCTGTTTAGTTTATTTTTATCTTTCTTTCAAAGAAAAAGAAGTCTATTTTATTTGATTCCTGGTTATCGAGTAGGTAATCTATCTACTTCCACTTCTGAAAGGAAAATCAGGTACTCCCTTCCTCCTTTTAGTATGTAACTGCACTTTAAGTTGAGTAAGGACATATTTAAGTGAGACAAATCAGAGACTCCTGTCTATTGGGCACTCATATTGCCTAAGTAGCTATTTGAAACTCAGTAAGGTTATCAGGTCCTCAGTGTAGGATTTTGAAATGTATTCAATATTGGCCTAATTCTGGTCATGTTGAAGTCAGTGTTAAAACTCACCTGACTTCACTGGAAACCGAGTTAGATAAAACCGTGTGCTTTTGAAAAGTGCACTGCTTATTTACCACAGTGACCAGACGACTGGATATCTAGGAAAAGATGAGAAACTGCTGAATAATCAAGCAATAAGCAAACGGGTTTTTTTAATAAAGTAACATCTAAAATCACAGATTCATTCATGTCAGGTCAAAATTAAAATCTTTTTCCTGCCATGAGGTCTGTCCAAGCAAGCCTTTATACCAGTGGATCTTCAAGGATAAGAATTAGAGGTACGCTTAATTGCGTGCACAACATATAGTCCCACTAAAGTCAACAATGTATGCAAGGGTAAGCTCTAGCATGAATGGTGCAGAAACAGTTTATTTTACACAAATGGACACAATTACAAGCGGGATGCTGTTCTTCATGCAAAAAGGCTTCTTATTAGGCCTTGGTTTTGGAAAGCAGGCATTTAATTTACAAAACTGCCCAGAGATACCATATCTTGGATCTTTCAGTGTGGACTTCAGACACTTTCTACAATAATTTAAGGTAGGCACACAAATATTTCTAGTCTGGTTAGCAGAACAGTAGGACGTGTCCATGTCACACAGCAAAGAATTAACAAGGGATTAATTACCTCCTGCATGTGAGGCCAAGCAACCCACACAAAACTGCAGGTGAAGAGTAGAGCAGATGGAACAGTGGTAATAGATGAAAATGCTGTTGCGATGAGCTGCGGGAAAAGTACAGGCTGGGAGGAGCTCTGGCATAAATGCACTGGGCACAAGTATGGACAGTAAAAAGCAGCTCTAGCTCAGGTTATATTGAAATTATTCTAAAACGGATGTTCCAGCCCAATCCTCTCCTAAAAGAGAGCTCTGGCAGAGAAAGCTACTATGTGGCCCGAAGCAAACGGGTATCAGCATTTGATAAGATTGATTACCATGCAGGAAGCCTTTCCCCAGTCCTCAGGCGGGAGAAGCGTGCCACCTACCGTTAACAGAACTCTTTTGCAGAGAGAAGCTGTGGACCTCAACCTTAAAAAAACCCTGTAATGTTCCTGTGGGCAATGAAAAGGCTATTCTTTCAGTTAATCAAAGACATCATTGCTGCAAACTATTTCTATTTAGTGACTAACTAATCCAGGATAAAAAGCCTGTGAGGCGTTTCTCCTCATGAGAGTAAGAATGCCTCGGGAACATCTAAAAACATTTAGATATCAATTATTTGTGCTAGTTTGACGGTACTACAGCAGCTGGGCCATACTATTACTCCAGGATATGAGTTTGCTTTCTGTTAATTGTGCTTTCTTCCCTCTTTTATTCAGGCTGCTGTAAGTAAAAACCATTGAATCTGTAATTGCGTATTCCAGGCAGCTAGAAACGATCCGACCGATGCTGCTGAAACAACCCCGAAAGCTATTATAGAAAACGGTCAAAGGAAGAAGCACAGGAACAAAACCAGAGAGAAAATGCATTTGCAATGGATAGGTCCCATTCTTGGCTTGGCCATTAATGTTCTGTGTGGCCATTTCTACTTCACTAGATCTCTTTGCATCTGCTTCCTCTCTTAACCTGTATAAGATTTATCGGTCTATAGCACAAATCTTTGTGGCCAGGACTGCCTATCAGAAAGGATCTGTATGGTGCCAACAGAGAAATCCGGTGGTGCCCGACAGTGTTCTCAGGAGGCTGATCCTTTCTCATATTTTCTTCATTTAACAACTTTGCAGAGATGTTTGCTACCTAAAATAGCTATGTTCAACCAGCATCAGATGATGCTATTAGGGGCACGACACATCAATGAGATATATAAAGATGGTGTATCTGTGCAATTTCCCTTTTCTTATGGAGCTGGCAGGGCCTTTGGCATTCTGCTTGCTGGCCGTGCAGGGAGCCAACACCTAGCAGCAGCCTGACGGAATAAGTCTCCTTGAAGGAATGCTGTCCATTCTTCAGTATAAAATACCACTTCAGTATGTCATGATTTTATCCATTTTTTTTCCTTAGGGAAAGGATTTAAAGAAACGTAAATATTGTTACTCTATCTGAGGTACGCTGTACCTAGGAACCACTGATTTTGCCTGTATTGTTTTATACAGGTCTGCAGAGCAGGCGATTCACAAACCACATGGCTCTTACCTGTCTGTCTCTGTGAATATGCACAACACACACAAATATACAAGTAGTCAACGTCCCTGTCATCACAGCATCAGTTAAAAATGTGGTCACTAAGGGATTAACGGATATCTTAAATGACAGAAGTGGAGCAATGTGTAGTGAAACTATCATTCATATCCATCAACTCCTGCATTTGCTCTGGCAGCAAAAACACTTAGCTTCCTCTTGTTTGGCATTGGGGAATACACACAGCACAAGATATTTGTCAAACACCGAGCAAACAGGGAAGCATCTGATCTTTTCCTTAGCTCTAAATCGTCGCAGTTTCTTTTACAGCTCAGGTGTCTGAAATTGAACTTTATTAAAAAATTGTAGGGAATGATCATGTGTTGGTTAGAAAATGAAAATGAATTCAATTTGAACTACAAAAATAGCATATACAGTTAAAAGAGAGGCAAGAACTGAAGGATTCAGCTATGAGGTTGTTGTCTGTTGATTTCTTAAATTGTCTTTCTTCCAGCCAGAAGGTGAGATTTTCTTTTTGATTTTTAAAAAAAAAATTTAAAGAGCTGCAATTTTGGCTCAGACTGCTTTCTCAAGCTCAGAGTTCTCTGAATGCATAGATGTCACAATTTCATTGGCAAAGTTGTCACCTAAAGATTACAATTATTAGAAGCCAAGTGTCATATTGAATGCCCCTAAACTCAAATGCTTTATAGGAGACATCATATAAAAAAAGTTACCCCTACCACATAAACTGTTTTTTTTTAATAATGTACTCATTCCAAATTTCAGCTTGCAAACACCACGTTTGAGTCAGGTACCATCAAATGGCTATTTCACAGTACGGACAAAAACTGTCCGTACGGACAAAAACCTCTGTCCTTGCTGGAGGCTGAATGGCAGCGTGCAAAGTTTGGAATAGAGTCTTCCCTAGCTTGTGAACAGTCAAATCAAATCGCAACACATCAAATGTAAAACCATTGCGTTGAATAGCATGACTATCTCATGCTAAAAAGGTATTATTTTTGCAATAGCTGCCTGCTAAAAGTGGATGTCTATTTGTTGGCATCCAAATATAAAATAAAAGCCAAAACTAACAGTACATGGATCTGTCAGCAATACATTGAAGTTGCAAGTTCTCTAACACATACAGAAGCTGACAAGAAATGAGCAGAACATAGGAAATAATTTCACGACAGGTTAAAATTCAGAGTAGAATAGTCATTAAGCAAGCAATTTCTTATGAATTGTCTCTAACGTAATCTGTTTAATAAAACTGTGGGTAAGTAATGTACCTTATTTAGAATATTCTAGCACACAGAACAAAAAAAACCACACATCCAACATTCCAGTGACAGTCTTAGAAAATTGCCGTGATGACGTATGTAACAGAGAGATCAGCTGTCACTGGAGTTTTGATTAATAAGGAAGAGAAAACTTGACTTGTGCGATTTATTTGGTGCGCTTATTGCAAAGCATTTGTGTAAGACTTTTGGAAGTACTTTTATTGAAAAATGTTTTCATTGTCCTTACACGGGTCTTTTTAAATCCAAGAAGGATTTTCAAAATATAGAATGTGAAAAGTTCTTTAAGATACTAGGTAACGCTGACAAAGCATAGCATTCCAAAAATTCTGAATAGCTTTTCTGGCTAGTAATAGTGACTAGCTAACAAAGAGGTGTGCAAGATTCGGAATTAGGGTGCATAAAGGTTACATGTAAAGTGCTTTGCTGAATGCAAGTAGGCTGAAGCAGATGTTTTAAAACTCACTGAAGTTAAGTGGCATTTAAAAGCTTTGCTGAACATGGAGAAACTGTAGTGATGTCTGAAGGTAAGCTTGTGAATTTCTGTTCAGACTCACTTCTGGAATACAATGTTAAGTACTGAAAAGTAATACCTTCTGTATAATTGAAAATCACACACGTGAGAAAACAAATCAGCTGGTTTAGGCTGAGCCTTTGCATCAAAATTCATGAATGAGAATAAACGATCCAGATTTACTTTTCAAATCGCTCACAAGTTCACAGACCAGACATCTATAGGTTAATGAGTATTTTTGACTTACCGCAGCCCTCCTTTCAAGTAATGTGTAGTGGCACTTCCTCATTTGGAAATAGAACTGAATTCATGTTTATGAATGAGAAAATAAGACAGTGACAGGTGACAAAATGAAAATTTACGCTGCCAGGATTTTTCCTCCCATGTACATGAAAAGCTTATTGAAAGGGACACTAATTCAGGACCACAAAGCAATTCAGGGCAGCACCTAACTTTGTAATTAGCTTGCATTAAAGTCAGTGGCCTTGTAAATGTCACACAAGAAAAAAAAATCCCTGTTTAGCCTGCTGGAAATAAATGATAAAAAAGAATCGGTTTATATTTACTGTTGAATGGAAAAAAATATTTTAGGACATATGTGTTTAAGAATCAAATGCTTTAGTAAAATTTCATTTCCAGAATGTTGGGAAGAGTAAGAATTTGTCATTCGTGGCCCTCAATTCTGACTTGTTTTAGATGAAGATGGATTGCCAGATTCTAGCTCCATCTACTGTGTCAAACTGAAACAACAGAAAGACTGATCTTTCCTCTTTTGTATAAAAACCGTATCCCAACCTTCCCCTAAAATAGGACATCAGGAATCAGCAATACATAGCTGTTGAAAAGAAATGCCTTCAATCGAAGACAAAATGGGCAAATAAGATGAGCCAATAAGTAGAACAGCATGCAGTAAAAAAGGTAGGGAAGGTTCTGTTTTGAAAAACAAATGCTCCATGGGATCCTGGGAAGATTAGATAATTTTAGACGATTGAGGGCTTTTAGACAATTTTTCTAGTTATCATTTGAACTCTGCAAAAAATGTTTTTCTTCCACTTTACATACTTTTTTGATAAATCAAAGAAATTTCTTGCATTGCCTTCACCGAAACCAAGATCTTAAAAAGTTTTACACAGAGATTCTCACTCCCTTGCTTGTCCAGAGATAAACTAACCTGGTAGTACAAATATTTTCTAGGCACACTTTATATGGAGATAGAAAAGCAACAGCTTGCACCTTGTTGTTCTGCGTACCAGTGGAAGCCTGCTTGCATTAAGATATCCTGAGCGGCACAAAAAAAAAGCTATTTCAAGGACTAATTTCAGAACTAATCAATTGTTTACTTAAAAAGTGGTTACTATAGAAATTATCATTATGGACTCGCAGAACTGAAGCAAAACATAAAATGTAAGAAATGTTTGACCTCCTAGCTGATTCTTGTGTAGTCTACAGTGGATGCTACCTTAAACATCAGTAATAAAAAACCCCAAAACATTACTTTGACAAGTAAACTTTGATATTCAAATACAGGTGGTTATGGCTTGAGAGGCTGCATTCACAGTTTTGGACTATAGATCCGTTATACATAAAATACACAAAACCTTCTCTTTATCTTATGATTTCTTTTAGTTTTACTTCATTTTTATCTTCTACAGCACTTGCAGAGGATCAGAAAGAAATCCGGGATCTCATCCAGATGCTATTTGCCTCAATTTGCCATGGCATTTTTCAATTTTATACTCACAAAGGGTAAACGTTTTGAAAACGTGTGAAGCAAATTAGGAACCTGAAACCTACTTTCAAAAATCATTTATCCATGTAAAAATGTTAAGTCTCACAGAGTACTAGTAAGTTTTAGGATTCAAAGTGCTTAAACCATTTCTTAAATAAGATATAGAGTCCCAAAGTACTAAATATATTACAGAATAAACATCTTTCTAGCTTAACACTTCAGGTCAATTGTTAGGTAATCATCTCTTTAGAATTTCAGGTCCAAAATAGTGCTATATGCTGGGTAGTACTGGGACTATAGAGAAGGGAATAAAATAGTGACTAGCTTGTAAAGCTCATCATGAAAAATACAAAGTACAAAATTACATCAAAACCTTAATTTTAATTCAAAAGGTATTGCTTCCTCTTGCCTCATCAGGCTGAGTATGCCTGCCTAATGCCTGTCCGGGGCCATCAGTGTTTCAGCGCAGCCTTCTGTCAGAGTCAGTCATCTTGTATCATCTACACCGTACAAAGATTTCTCAGGTGCTGTTTTAAACTGTAGTCTTTTGCTCGCGGTACTCCTACAGGAAGACTGTTTCCAAGTTTCCTGTCTCTAAGTAGAACTCTGAATTTCCAGCCCCAAAATAGTGGTGGTGTATTATAGATCACTACTTCCTCTTGTGCTGTTACTGTAGTTTTAATGCTTGCCAGAATCTTTTGAAAAAACGAGGCCAGCACAGCCACAGGTAGCCAGCTCACTGTTTTGTTAACATGCGTGACTCTGGCCAAACGCTCGAGCTAGAACAGCAAGCTGAAAAAACTGCACCCCAAGCTTGGGAGTGCTTTCCCTCAAAAACACACCAGAAGCAGCAGTGAAGAAGTGCTACTAAGCTATCTAAACTAACTCCAAGTGTACTGGTAGACAGCATCTCATTCAGACCCTAACCAGCACTATTTCGTGCCAATGAAAGTCTCCAGCACTCCTACTGGCCTCCCAGCAAATGCCACGGTATCAAAACACCACTCTGGACGTGGATGTCTTGCGAGTGGATGAATGCAACTGGCAACACTCCTTGAGATCTAGTTTATCGCTTCTAGTGATGATATCATGAAGGAACAAGGAGAAAGTTAGTCTTTGTTAGCAAAGACTTAACTGGATGGAATGCCATCGTTTCCTGTAGAACAACTGTGCTTGTTTTCTTTTAACAAAGCACTTGCACATTTCTTCAGCAAATCAATCTTTAAAAGGTTTTGCTTTCTGGACTTGTTTTTACTTTCCCAATCCTCCCCGTATGGAAGCGCTGAAAGCTGGCATGATGTTGTATTAAGGTTTAAGGGCAACTATCGGAACATGTAATACCAGTATCTGAGATTGAAAACAAATAATTTTCAAAACATTCAAGCAGGATGTATATGTATTTCAAACTGACATCGATGTGGATAAGTGTAGCAACTAGCAAAACCACCTGGCTTACCATGCCAAACGTAGGCAGAAGTCACTCCGTAATGAGCCTTGGTACTGGGTGCATTTGAGTGTTAGCATTAATGCAAATGCTTTACCTTCTGCTTGTACAGAGGTGCCGTCCCGTGATGAACAGGGCTGCTGTAACTGCAAGCAGTTCTTCCAGGCTAGCACCGCTCTTGTTGAATTCTGAATCTGTCCGGATTTTCTTAACTTTCTTCACTCGGAAGGGTACACCAATCGAGATGCTCACAGGAAACTTGCTGTAATGGAGACATACAGACATTAAAAAAGGTAATTTAAAGTAAATGCCGTGACCGCATAAAAACAATTTTTAATCATTCTTCTCCACGTATAATTTACAGTTATTAAAACTGAGTGTTTTAGACAAATCTTAAATGTCTCAGAAAACAGAACTTCTCTGAATGTAGAGACGTTTTATGTTCTTTTCCCTCCTTCTCCCTTTGACTTGCTCAGCAGTAGCTGCACAATCGCTGAACAACTTCAATTATTTCTGTTTAAAATAGTTAATGATGGTCTAATTCTAGTTTATCTTGCCTCCCATTTCAGATGGGCCTTCTCTTTTATTTGAAACAACGCTATGCTTCAAGGAGGTTCAGCGAGCCAGTCCTTTTGCTACAGGTGTTGAAGGAATATAATCATTTGGGGTTCAGAATGCCCAGAATGATACGGACAAAAAAACTGCAGCACGTACAGAAGGTGCAACAACTGCAAAACTGTTTGCATCGATAACCAGTGAGAACCGCATGATTTGGTTTTTGGATTAATTTCATAGCTCATTTGGATAATCATCTCATTTGGAGATGTATAACTTCTGTGCTTCTCCTATGTTCCTCCTACTCTGACAAATATTAAAACTAGACGTATTCACTCTTGACATGAAGACACAAAAACACCAGGACAGGTGTGAAGTTACGTGAGTGTGTTTGTCGGAGGGGTTACTAAAACTCAAACCAGCAATAACTTTTTTCATTTCCTGTATAGGTTATACTTGCAAACAAAACTCAATATCCCTGTTTCCTGACTCTGGTGATGATACTGCTTTCAGCAGTTATAAATGAAACTGAAAGCAGAGCCATACAGATACTTACTCCACAGCATAGGTTTAAATATGTGAATTGTCTCGTAGACATTTTTAAGGACTCTGGCACACACGAGACAGTTCCTGAAAGCATTCACTGGATACAAACCCCAGGTTTTCCCACTATTCATATTGAGTGTTTGGTGGCATGATCAATAACCGGAAGGGAATTAAATAAATACTGAAGCAGAAGTCACAGATCGAAGAGATAACGAAGGATTATTGTTTTTCTCAAGATTTCCTGCAGCTTTATGCCAGCAACAAAACCAAACGTCCAAAGTTAATCAACCTCACAGACTCTCAAATATATTTGTTAGGTATTGCTTCCCTGACTGGGGCCTCCACTGACTTTCTACGACTATGTAATCCATTACTTAAGAGCCCTATGAACAGGAAACACAGCTTTGGGTCATGCACCCGTACAGAAACTGGGATACCAAAAAAAATTATCTTACTTATTTAGTTTTTCATTATAATCCTGTCTTGATGATTATCAAGGTATCTGCAAGAATGTTTTATTTTGGGTTTCTACAATATAAAGCGCTGTTATGCAACATGGAGAAGTTTCACACCTCCCCAAGGTGTTCTCTCATTCAAACCATCACAAGATAGATAGCTAACTTTCGTTAGCAGCTTTTGCTAAAAAGACTCTTTTGTCTCTTTTTATGTGGTCTCTAAAGACCACAAGTGCTTTTATTCCTGTTGCGCTAACAAAAGGCTCAAACTAGTGGGGGTGGTAGGGAGAGCAGGTATAAACTGTATGTTATGAAAATGGAGGAAAATGACTTGCTCCACACTGCAAGATTAGAGGGAGCAACTCTGATCAGAACAGAGGTCACCATCATAAAAGAAACTGAACAAATAGTCTCAGATAGGCCGTGCTGCCTGTGCCAACAAAAGCAGTGTTTTGTAACTACTCCCTCTGATTCAGGGCTTGAGAACACAATGCAGAGTGATAAAAGAATGTGGTTGCTTTCATGACCAAGAAACTCCACTAGATAGCTCAAAATATCCTTTCCAAGCCTAACAACTTAAACGGATAGTTGAAGTAATGTGCACATGTTGTAGCCCAGTATTAAAATGCACATTTGTAACACAATCAAAGTGAGTGTTACTGCAGCCCCACTCGGTCTCGATCAGCTCAGCAGCGGACCAACCCTTCAGTGCCATTTCCCAACCTTATGCTGCACAGTAAAGGGACAGAGAGACCAACTCTTTGCTAACAGCTTAGAGGGTAAAATCCAGTTCTGCAACCGCCCTTCCTGAATCCAAGCGGGTGAATTTGGTGCATCGGGACAACCTGTTCCTCTGGCGGGCTGCTTGTGCAGCCAAAGAAATCTAAGATATGTTTTCTTTAGACGTCAGTCACCTCTCGGATCAAACAATGAAGACGAGGTCACTTTTCCAGGCTTATCACTTGAAAAAAGTGACATCCTTTTCACACGCGCACCATGAATCTCAGGTAAGGCTGAGGTTACCTAAATTCACTTACAATTCTGTTTTCTGACTGTTGTGATTACGACCAACAACAAATGTTTAATTTGTGCTTGCATCCTGCTATAAATCAGTAAAAATCAATGTATTTGACACAGGAGGACAAAAGCATTGTTCTCATGGATCTGCTGTCATGGATCTGCACTGTTTTGTGTTTTGAGATTTTTTGTGCAGTCATAACAGGAATTAGTAGGTAGGTGGCTGGAATATTCAGTTTATTCCTCCTGGGTCACATCAAACTGTCATCTACAGAGGTGTTTATAAATGTATTGTTCGGTTTAGACCTTGTACCTGAAGATTAGAGGTTAAGAACTACAGTTATAGCTGGATGACTTAGAAATAATGTAACTTAATAGCGGTGCTGTTACCACTAATGCAGTCCTTTTATTAAGAACATGTACAGGCATCTAAGTGAAGTAGGTTTTGGTGTGATCTAAGGAACATGAAGATTTGGGGGGAAACTGCAGACTTGCTTTTGTGATGAGCGTCAGTCCTTTGCAAATCTTTTTTAAAAGCAACCTTTCATTTCAGAGGTGCTGCAGACATAACTGGTGCTTTCCAACATTATCCAAATAAGACAAAAGACAACACTTAAGAGTAAAGTAATCAAATAAGGACAAGATCTTTGTTTTCTTTCAAATGTAAGTGGAACGGACACTATTGGCTTGAAACACCAATTCCAAAACACCCGTAGCATATCAGCGCATTAGAGCCATTACCAATCTCTACAACCATGTGTTTCTGTAGTTCATTTCCATTCAGTCTTAAAAAAAAATGCTTTAATGAGCATGCATCCACTGCATATTTAACTGCCACAAGCCTTTTGTTACTGCAGGACCTGACCTGCATCGATGCTCCATCAGCATTTTTCCAGAGAAAAAATCCCGGTTCAGACTCATAGAACGGTTTGGGTTAGAAGGGACCTTAAAGATTATCCAGTTCCACCTCCCACCAGCCCAGGCTGCTCCGAGCCCCGTCCAACCTGGCCTTGAACACCTGCAGGGATGGGGCAACCACAGCTTCTCTGGGCAACCTGGGCCAGTGCCTCACCACCCTCACAGTCAAGAGCTTCCTCCTCCTATCTCATCTCAATCACCCCTCTTTCAGTGTAAAACCGTTCCTCCTCATCCTATGGCTCCCCTCCCTGATCAAGAGACCCTCCCCAGCTTTTCTGGGGCCCCTTTAGGTACTGGAAGGGGCTCTAAGGTCTCTCCATAGCCTCCTCTAATACAGTTGAATATTTGTGTCCCAAGTGCATGTTAGGGATGAAAGTCTGGGGCTGGAGACCTGAGGGAGGCAACAGGTATCGTGACAGGATAAGGGATATAATTGGAGCATATGTTCAAAGTGACACAGGCATCTTGACATTTCATACTCTTTTACTGACATTCCACCAACTTTCTTTTAAAACAGGCCTTTGGAGGTTGCCTTTGAATGCTCAGCGCCCACGGTATGTCAGAACCCCACTTGTAATTGGAAATATGTATATTGTGGTGCCACCCACGGCGGTGTGGCGCCGAGGCCTCAGCCGTGCGTTGGCGAACCCCGCGCCCTGCGCCCGCTCCCAGTCACACCGGGCCGGCACGGCAGAGCGGATCCACAGAGAGCAGTGCTTGACAGGGCCCAGTCTTACCGCTCTCCCGCCATTTACTTGGACGAAGTAACTCAACCTCAGGCCAACAGCCACACGGGCGGCCTGGCCGCCGCTCCGCCTCAAGCCGCCCTGCTCTCTTCGCCGGGGCCGCAGCCCTTCGGGGCGGGCCGGGGCCGGCGCTGTCCGCCATTCCCGCCGAGGGCCGGGGCCGCCTCAGCGATGGCGGGGCGGGGCGCGAGCGCTGAGGAGAGAGCAGGGGAGGGGCCCGCGCGGCGCCGCCGCGGCGGTGGGTGATGACGTCGGCGGCGCTTCCGGCGCCGGGGCGGTGACTGAGGCACGCACGGAAGGGGTCGCCGCCAGGAGGGTGCCGCGACGGAGCGGGCGCGGGAGGGGGCGGCGGAGCGGGGCCGGGCCGCGGTTGGGGCCGCGCCGAGCGGGCGGCGGCGGGGGAAAGGGGTGAGGGGGGTGTGTGTGGGGGAAGCTGCGGGGCGGCGGCTGCGGCGGGAGAAGCGGCCGGCGCTGCTGGAGGCGGCGGCAAGTATCGCGAGAGGTGGCGCGGCGCCGGCGCTAGAGGTGACCGAGACAGCGGCGGCGGCCCCGGGTGCCTCCTCCTTCTCCTCCTCCTTCTTTTTCCTCACCGGGCGCCGGCGCTGAGGCGGGCGGATCGGCGGCCATGGAGAAGGCGGCCGGCGCGGCGGCGGCGGCGGTGGATGGAGGCGGTGACGGCGGCGACGCCGGTAGCGCCACGGCCGGGCCCGGTCCCCCGGAGGGGCTGAACGG
Source organism: Vanellus vanellus (assembly GCF_965231255.1). Taxonomy (NCBI): domain Eukaryota; kingdom Metazoa; phylum Chordata; class Aves; order Charadriiformes; family Charadriidae; genus Vanellus; species Vanellus vanellus. Next base: position 1,340,598 of record NC_138909.1, read on the forward strand.
CGGCGCCGGCACTTCACCGCCGTCGTGCCCGCCCGGGGCGGTGGCGGCGGCAGCGGCGGCGCCGCGGGGGCTGGTGCGGGTGTGCGACCTGCTGCTGAAGAAGAAGGCGGCGGCGCCGGCCAAGGCGAAGCGGAGCGGGCGGGCGGGCCGGCCGGCCAGCAGCAGCGAGAGCGGCGGCGGCGGCAGCGAGAGCAGCAACAACGGCAGCGAGGAGGAGGAGGAGGAGGAAGACGAAGAGGAAGAGGAAGAAGAGGAGGTCTCTGAGGTACCGCGGGGACGGGGAAGGAGGGGTGGGGGGGTAGGGGGCGATGGCCGTGTGTCGGGGCGGCCCCGGGGGTTGCCCTACTGATCCGGTTTCATAATTCCTCGCCGCTCCCGCCTCCTCCGCCCCCGCCTCCCGCGGGGCCTCTGCCGCAGAGGCAGGAAGGGGGCAGCACCGCGCCGCCCGGGCCGGCCTCATGGCGGGGCGGCACCGGGGGGGGGGGTCCCCGCCGCGGGGAAGGTTGGGTGGGGGGTGCCGGTGTGTCCCCCCGGGGGGGGTGGGGGGGAGGCCTTTGGGGAGGGTGTGGAGGGGGGGGCCGGGGCTCCCCGGGAGCCTCCACCGGCGGCCGCCGTCGTCCCTGGTGTGGGGCACGTGGTTTTTTTTCGGGGGGGGGGGGAGGGGGGGAGAGCTCCAGAAATGTCGCAGGTGTCCGTCGAGGCAGTGTGTGGGGTCTTAAGATGTGCCATGTGGGAATTGGGATGGGCGCCAGGAGAGCGTAAGGGTGGGAACGCGACCGGTGCGGCCGGGCTGAGGTTTTGGAGATAGGCCTGAGCTCTGGGCGTGCTGCGAGAGAGCCTTTCGCGCACCGGAATAGATGGTTTTGAAGAAAAGCAGGTGAAGGTACAGGTAAAGTCGAGGTACAGGTAAAGCGAAGGCTGCCCGAGAGCCCCCAGCGTCCCGCTGTCGTCCGACGCGCTCTCTGAACCCGACAGCAGCCACCCTTCCAATGTAACGCTGAAACCAGCACAAGGAAGCGTTGGTAACTTGCTCTCATTGAGGTTTTTCAGGTAGGTATGGGCTGGAAGAGTCCAAGCGAGACTTGAAGCCCCTTCCTTATTTGCATATCTAGTCACGCAAGGGTTGCTTTGCTGAGTGCTTTTAATTCTGTAGCCTTCGAAGCTGAATGCTCATTTCTCCTTTTTTTGCGTAGTGTTCTTAAAAAAAAAAAAAAAAAAAAAAATGCCCACTTCAAGTTTGTAAGCTTTTCTTTGAACTTTATTTCTTGGTGGTTTGGCTTTTAAGTGGTATATCTACTTTTTGTGTTAGAAATTAAAATGAGCAGGAAGAAAGGGAAGGAAGAGTCTGAGACGGTTAAGGAAGGGCTGGGCTAAGATGGTGATACGTTTTTCCACGGTTAAGAAGCGCTCTGCATTTTATTTCTGCAGAAGTTGATACCAGAGGCATTTTATCTAACTTCTGCGAGATAAATTGCACACAAAGCGTGTGTCTCGGTTAACAAGTAATTATGGCTGGCGTTGTGTTTCTGTAGTGTTTATTTTTAGGAAAGTGAGTATCATCAGGTAGGTAGAACTTTTTGAGGTGTAAAACTGGTAAGATAGGCAGCCGTGGTTACGTGCTGAACCATGGTACCTAGCGGTCCTACAGGTATTTGGAGAACACTCTTACTCTCTCGAACAGAGTCCGTGGAGTTGTGCTATGGTTGTGTGTAGCAAAGGGGTGAAGGCCCTCCAGTGACTCAGAAGATGCTTCAGTTGATAGTTGAGCGTTGAGATGAGTTGTATGTGACAGCAGCCTTCAACAGGATTCGTGTAAAGCGAGACTTAATGGCAAAATCGTAGGCAGATTTATTTTGTGGTCCACAGCCATTCTTCCAAATGGCTGCTTATACTCATAGCTTTCAAACAGTATAGTGTGTAAGGCATGATGAGAAAGGCAGAGAGAACTGAGAAATACATGTAGGCGTAGGTGAGGTGAGCCTTTGCCTGCACACCGTGCCTTCCATAGCCATAGGTACCTATTTAATGTGCTTTGAGACCTGCAGAGAGGGGGGAAAAAAAAAAATCATGAAACTATCATAAGGCAGCAGAATAATACTTGATTTTTTTCTTGATAGAATGACATGTGTTGTAGATACCAATAGCTGGAAAGGCAGTTTTGGCATCTGGAAGCTTCCCTGATGTTTTCATGTTATGCGTAGTAAGTGAAGGCTTTCCTAGTCTGGGTGGTCTGGGGTTAAATATTAAGCAGGGGTAAGTAAGTCATAAACAAGTTAATAATACTGAGTTTTTAGAGTTCAGGGGAGCATGCATTTTGTTGTTTATCAGCTTCATTAATAATAATTCCTTTCCTTGATAATTCAGGTTGGTTGCAAAAAAACCGTTCTGGTCTTTCTCCCACCAACTTGAGGATGAAATGATGCAGCTTAGTGGAATATGCACAGCTGAAATCACAATTTTTAGGAATGTGAACATGAGGATGGCCTGATTAATGGAGCAGAGGATCCAACTTCAAAGTAGTTCCCAGCAGCTCCTGGGGAGGAAATGTGTTTTGAGTGTTCTCAGCAAAAGCGAGCTTTCTTTGTCTGAAAGCAACCTGATGTTTAATTTTGTCTTTTAAAATCTTTTTTCTTTTAAGAAAAAAAAAAGTTTGTGTTGCTATTGTGGGATTTTTATTTGTTTGGTGTTTAAAATTTTCTTTAGTTGAGACTTTCTTGAGATGTGCATAGCTTGTGTGGCTTTCAGCAGTTGGATCCTGGTCTTCTGACCACTGGCAGTCTGGAAGGCACATAAAATTAAAACCACAAAGAAATCTAAGTTTATGGTTTTGCTGTAAATGGAAGCTATTGTGGAAACACTGCATAAGATGGTGTTCCCTCCCAACCATTGAGTTCTATATATCTGTAAACTTTAGACAGTTTGTCTTGGGCTATTTTTTCCCTTCCCATGCTTTATACGTTAAGAGTTTTCTAATCTCCGAAGTGAAGTACTTCTAGATTTGACTGCTACTGAGACAGCTTCTAAAAATCAGGAGTACAGTAGGAAGAAGTCAAAGGAATTAGAATCGGAAACCTGGCAGATACTAAAAAAAAAAAAAAATCAGTGGAAAGACATTGTTTGGCTCAGTTGTTGCTGAATTGATGGAATGGAATAAAAAGTTGTAATCAGTTATTTTCATCTCAGTCTGCTTCTAACCTCGGTTAGATTTCAGTGTGGAAGGATAGCCACTGGATAGAGCTTTGGGTGAAGTTAAATTGAAATCTCAGACCAACAACTTCATGAGCTCCTACTACAATGTTCGTGGCAACCTCCAAGGTTGCGTGTTGAAATTGCAGCAAATTGCTGCTTGGCCAAACCCCCAAGATTCTAGGTAGCGTGGTCCAGTATTGTCTGTAAATGGCAAATTGCCTTTTCCCTAACCACCAGTTAATAAAAAAAATGGCAACTCTTTTCGGTACACAGGAAGAGGAACCTTCAGGTAAGAGAAAAATGACAGTGGAAGTTATGTACTGGGGAGGTCAGCTTGCACGCTTCCTGGGAGAATTCTGGCCTTAGTTTAGGAATGATCACGTACAACAAGCGAAATTGGGTGAGGAGTGTCGCTGAAGACGACTATATTCTGGGGCAAGTCTATTCATTGTATCCCTAATGGGAAGCTGCTTTTCTTTAGTGGGGTGTTGTATGGGGTACCCTCCATCCCCCCTTTAATGTGGCTTATTGTTGATAAATAAGTATGTGAAGCAAATACAAAGAAAACTGCCGGTCAGATTTGTGCCTTGAGTCAAATCAAACGCCTGTCTTCCGAGCTTGACAGAATGATTTTCAGGACATGAGTCAAAAACTAAGAAGGTGGAGGAGGGAACAGGTTAGACAAATGAAAGCTGACACATGTGAAGCTTGGGAACGTTATTGTTTGAGAACTTTATTATTTGCTCTCAGGTGGTTTTTGTTGTGAAAATATGTTCTAGCAGTTCCTCTGAATAGGCTCAGAAAAAGGACATAAATATGTAGACTTCTTGAAAGGGTTCTTGTGTGTACCGGTTTTGCTAAACATTTGTCTCGAATAAACACTAGAATAGTGCAAAAAATGAGCAAGTCTCAGTAGCAAGTTGCTACTTAAAAATCTGCATTAGGGCTTCTCATTGCACAGAGAAAGGTTTAATTGTATATTAAAAACCTTGGTTACAAGCTTATTTCAAGTCTTTGAACTTACAGGATGTTTGCTGCTGGCCGTGAAGTTCATAATTGCTTTTCCTACTAACATATTCATTTTAAGAGTTTGTAAGTTCAGTGTTCTCCTTGAGCAAAGAGTCTTGTGATGATTAGATATAGCTCAGTCTCGGAATTTTGTGTGCTCGTTTCTGTTCTTTCATTTTTTTTCTGACTGGTGTAGTTTGTCACTGGGTTCTCATATGATGTGTAAATTAGCTTTCTTAAACATAATCCTCCATGATGTTAGCCAAGTGCTGCCCTATGCAAAGGGTGGTTTTGAGATGTTTTGGCTGTTTCTAGAGTATTGATCAAATCAGAGAATGGTTTGGGTTGGAAGGGACCTTGAAGATCATCCAGTTCCACCCCCCCGCCCCAGGCAGGGACACCTCCCACCAGCCCAGGTTGCTCCAAGCCCCAGCCTGGCCTTGAACACCTGCAGGGATGGGGCAGCCACAGCTTCTCTGGACAGCGTCCCACCACCATCAGAGTAAAACATTTCTTCCTTAGATCTAGTCTAAATCTCCCCTCTTACAGTGTAAAACCGTTCCCCCTTGTCCTATGGCTCCCCTCCCTCATGAATAGTCCCTCCCCAGCTCTCCTGGAGCCCCTTTAGGCACTGGAAAGGGCTCTGAGGTCTCCCCGGAGCCTTCTCTTCTCCAGGCTGAACCCCCCCACCTCTCCCAGCCTGTCCTCCCAGCAGAGGGGCTCCAGCCCTCCCAGCATCTCCGGGGCCTCCTCTGGCCCCGCTCCAACAGCTCCATGTCCTTCTGCTGTGGGGACCCCCAGAGCTGGAGGCAGCACTGCAGGGGGGGCCTCCCCAGCATGCAGCAGAGGGGCACAGTCCCCCCCCTCGCCCTGCTGGCCACGCCGCTGGGGATGCAGCCCGTTCTTGGTTTTCACTGGAGCCTCATAGCTGTTGTAAATAAAAATTGTTTTGCTTTTTTCAGCTGGAATTGAATTAGTAATTGAACTGAACTAGTAAGATGAAGTAAATAAAACAGCAAAACACCACCAATCCTCTAAAATTTGTTCATGCCGAAGAAGCTACCCTTAAGTTCTTTAGTTCAGATAGAAGTGGTTAATCTGAGCACTCGGGCTTACTGGTGTGATTTCAAGAGCATTGCACACAGTTGTAATACTTAAATTGTAAAAGGCTTTAACAGTTTAAGCAAGCTGTTGATTTGAAAAACAGAATTTATTTTATAATTTATTTTTTTTTTTAATCCCAACTCTTTTACTTAGAATCGTGGATTAAGGCCTTTGGATGCTGCAGGGCTGCTAAAGAGGCAGTGAGTGTAGCTTGGCCGCTGTGTGATAGGTTCTCTGTACTACCGTTACTTTCATCTCCTTGCGTCTTCAAATATGTGACTGCACGTACAACTAATTGGGCTCTGTCCTTGCGAGTGTGTGACATCCTGATGTACAGCTCGGTCTCCTCTTCTGCCTCAGTGTTTATGCTGAAATTCTTTTCTTTCTGTCTACTTTGGCAGTGTTTTGCCTGTACCATTTAGTTTCTTCCCTTCTAAAGAAGAAATAATAGTGAAATCCCTTAGGAAAAAAACAAACCTGTGTAAGAGCTAAGATGATTTTGGCATTCTCCTCATCAGGATAGTTAGTGCAATGTATGGCTTGGTATGGCGGTGGGTGGGAATTTTATTTTATCTTGCGTGGTGGGCATGGTGAGTCTGATGTAAGGTAACTGTCAGGAGTTAACATCAATTAATTGTCTCTCGAGATAAGTAGAATTGGAGATGGCCTGGAAGCGTGAAAGGCTGTTTCTCAAAACTCCCAGAAGTAATGGGGCCGGCAGGGCTGTTGGTGGGTGAATCCCCCAGCCAACTTAACGATGGTGAAATCTGCTGTGTCTGACCCCAAAAACGTTGAACCTCCCTTCCTTACTGTTCTTTAGACGAGCAAAATCAGTCTGGAAAACTGGAGTAGTGATTTGGCTGGCTTCGCCATGCCCTGCGAACCACCCTTCGGTCCTCGCTGGCGTCGCCCTACGGATTGTGAGTGGCATGTGCCCCCTTAGGTAAGGGGGTGACATTACTGGGGTTCCGGTACTAGTTAGGAGATGGAGCGTACAGTTAACTGGCGGAAGTGGTAAGCACAGATTAACTAGTGTCTTCATGTGCAGAGCAAAGAGTTTAGGTATGCAGAGCTGGTAAATGGTGTCTGGTTAGACCTAGTGCATATTTTTTTTTTTAAAAAATCGTAAATATCTTTTTTCTTTGTCTGCTCTACATAATTGAAGTTATTAGTGAATCTCTGGGTTTAAAAAGAAGCCCCCTGTATAAAATGACCACTGCAGAAGGTGGGGTTAGGTATTGGCGGCGCCACCTGAATTTGTTTACTTCCTCTGATATTTCTTCAGGAAATGTGCTTATAAACATAATTCTTGTGTGCAAGCTGGAGCCAAACACCTCATATTTTAAGTCGGTAATTTAGTTCTTTAAAGAGAACCATTTCTCTGGAAGGGTTTTAGCTGAGAGAATTTCCTCATCTGTCAACTTTGAAGGCAAATGGGATTATGTATGTTTGGTTTTTTTCTCTATCTGTGTTTTAAAAACAAAACTATTTGTGCTTATTTAGGATATAGCTGCTTTGGAAATTGGTTTTAGTAGTTGGGAAAATCAGTGCTGCAGATCCAAGATAAGTAAGAAGGCTGTGTTTCCGAGGTTAAAGAAAAAAGCCCTTTTAACTTTGTGTAACAAAAAAAATTTACACAAATGCAATATTAGTGTTTTGGGCCATTTGAGCAGTATCCATGGCTGCCTTGGGAGACACGCTGCTTTTTTCCTGAAAGGCTGTGCTTCTGGGTTCTTGATGGCATGGCGTTTGAGGTGACTAAGTTGAAATAGCATCTCGAAGATGTGCTGCATCTGTAGAGCTTCTCTACCGATGTGGCGCTTGTGTCATGTCTATAACTTTTGATGTTTGAAGAAAGAACATTAATTGTAGAGGTGGGGAAGGCTTTAATGCGAGCAAATGGCTTGGATAAGGTCATTTAACTAACAGGTGTACTTGGGAGAGGGGAGGGAAGTCTTCCTTAAAGTGTGGTTAGCCATACCAGCCAATGTAAATACGTCTTGGTGTTAGTGTGTGAATTCTGGTGAGCTCTGTGCAGCCACTGCGCAGTGTCAACAGCAAGAGGTGAAAAAAAAAAAAAAAAAAAAATACATGCGTGACCAATGAAGGGCAGCGTTTCTTCTCTCCTGTCGCTAAGCAGTTCGTGCTCGGTGTTAATCGGTACTCAGAGGGGTTATCTCAGTATTCCAGATGGTTTTCAGCCACGTTTTCCCCCCCCCCATATGCAATCTGAAGCTCATAACTATGTGAAGAGCTAAAGCTGTGTGGAGGTATTACTTAACTGTTGTGTCACCTCATTTTCACATTAGGTAATAGTTGTGTACCAGGCTAGAAATCAGCCACAAAACGAAGCGTGTCTTTAATATATCTTTGTTTGTGCTTGCAGTATTTTCTTTTCGGCTGAATGTTGTAATTATGATGATTTTGTTGGCGTTACCCAAAGCATTTTTCGACAAATTCAAATTACTGGTGTTTGATGTGCAGGTGTCTTTCCTCTGCTGCATTTTAGCTGAATCCTCAAGTCTTCGGAGTATAATGCTGTGTTCTAGGAAACGAGCTGAAATAAACCTTGATTTTACTTTTTTTCCCCTGCCCCACCCCGATATCTTAGGTCTTTGTGTTGTTAATCATCAAGAATGGATAATGAGTCCAAATAGGCAGCTCTACCGATGCTAGAAAAAAGTTTGGAGTATTCACAAGCGTGATGAAATGTCACTATTTAGCATATCGGTTTAGGTTTTTGGTCTCCATTCTCTTCAAGCTCAACTTCAAACAGACAAGAAGTGTCTGGATTCTTTTCTTTTTCTTTTTGGGTTAAAAATGAAAGGCATCTTGCGCACAGTAATATGATTTCTTCCTACTGCTGAGGAGGCTGCCTGGTAGCTGAGCGCAGGTTTGTTTCCCCTCGCCCTAATAAAAATTCCTTCTAAGCCTGTACGTCTGTCCTTCTTTGCAGGAACTCTTTTGTGTCTTACAGCCTTGGCAGAAGGGGAACCCCTGAACCCTCTCTCTAGGACAGGGAGGCATTCAGAGATAAGAGGAGGAAGGTCGTTTTTATCCTCCCAGTTTTTCCCCCACGCAAGAACAGAACTAAAACATGTTCTTTAGCGAGAAGCTGGAGATCCTCAGTACATCTGTGTTTGGCAGCTATCTGGTGACTCACGTGTTTTCCTGTCCCCGAGATTAACCGTTTCAAAACTTCAGGTATTTCTTTCCTTTTGTTCAGTCTTGTCCCGAAATGCTTTGCCAGCGGAATTTTCCTTTTTATGCAGTTCTGCAGGTGTGAATTGTTCTCCTCCACAGAATGATGAACAATGCTTAATTAAAGTTTAAAATTTGAAGTCATGATGTGACTTAGGGTGTTGTGTTTTTTTTTTGTTTTTTTTTTTTTTTCCTCAAGTGCTCGGTATTCAGCCGCTGTCTCTGCGTGGGTACGAATCCCACTGAAGTTGAGGGAATGGGGGTTGTAGGAAGGTTGCAGTGAGCACGCTGCTGCCAAACAAAAAAAAAAGAAAAAAGAAAAAAGTCATTCATTGCTCCTCCCAGCCACTTGGGAAATGATCTCGTCGAAAAAAAAACCCTCAGCAACAGAAAAAGCATGTTTACAGTTGATCAGTTCCCTCATCCAGATTGTTGGGCAGTCGCACAAGAGCTTGTGCTGACACAGCGAAGAGCCCGGAACTTGGGCAGGGAGGAGGGATGAGGGCTGCCTTTTTTGGTGGAACTGTTCATTTAAACGCCTGTCAAAGAAACACTTGCATTGTCTTTGAGGAGTCGTATTGTTAAGAATGCTACAGATCGGTGAGAATTTTTGTATAAAAGGGCAAAGTAGTCCTCTTGACTCTTCCTTTGGATCTTCTATTTGAAAGCGGCTGGCACAGTCCTGGAGAGAGAAATTGGCAGTTTTTAAAGCTGCACACAAAAAAACCCAAACTTGAAAGCTTCTTGAGATAAAATCAGCACTGCCTTTTTTAATCTCTGGTATGGTTCTTGAAAGCAGCATACTGAGGATGGGGAGAAAGAGAGGAACGAAGCAGTAAAACATTGCCGCACTTTTGACTATCGCCATCGCCGCTTTTGCGTCATGTAGTGCAGCGCAGCAACGGAGTCGCTTCGTACACTGCCTCGTGTGAAAGTCACAAAGCACAACTGGGATCAGTGCGGTAATCCCAATACGTACAACCAAGCTAGTTTAGAGAAAAAGAGCACTTTGAACGTAACAGTCTGCTAGATAGATGAGCATATGCCTTCTGTCCATCGCAGTCACTAACAGAAGTGAAAGTTGGCATAACAGCATGCTGGTATTTTTGTGAGGCATCAGCTTGATAAAGGATCTCCTCGGTGATAAATATAGTGGCAAACTTTCTGTTAAACTTTGGAAAAGGCCTTTTCTGAAGCCTACGTGTGGGGGGGAAATGTTTATGCTTCTACACAACTTCTGTGTAAAACCGCTCTAAATGTACATTGTGTCTTTGAGTTGGGAAAACGTACCTGTGAGTTTGAGTTGAGGTGGGTTTTTAGGAACACGCTAGTACGTGCACCCGAGGTGGATAGGGGATGGCATAACGGGATGAGTTGATCTGATGTGTTTCTGTAACAGCTTCCCTCTGGCCCGGAGCTGTGCCTTAGCCCTGCTGACATTTTGCCGTCTATCTCTGTAGCAGGTCAGGGGTCTGTCCTCTCTCTGCCAGGTGCCGAAGGGGGGGGCAAAGGGGGAAGGGGGAGAGCTGTGTGGAATTTTTTTGTTTGGTTGGTTTTTCTTTTGAGTCTGCAACTGAGGTGTTACATCAGCTCAGGATGTGCCTTATTCATCCCCGTGGAACTTCCTATACCCTCTTTAGCCTAGCGTTGACGGCCCAGCTCTGCCAAGCGCAGGGCTTTCTGTCAAATGGACATAAGTGATGGGTCCTCCTGTGCTTGGGAACTGGCGTGTGATGGTCTGTGTAGGGCCAAAACCTCGGTTAGGTTGCAAGTCTCTTTGCCTTTAACTTTATCAACGTTACGGGTTTTGAAGAAGCGTGTGAAGTAGTGCCACCTAGTAAGCGCTTCTTTGAGCGCATTGGACTTGAAAGAAGGTTAGTAGTAGTACTACCAATGAACTTCAATTAAGAAAACCTACTTCTACATCTAAAAAAATCCCAAAATGTTTTCAAGAAAGGCAGATGTCTTTGGTGGCTTTCATCGTAATTCAGAGCTGGGTATTGCAGAGTATGCAGTCTTTTCAAACCACTGGAATACTTCTTAATAGAAATAACTTCAGCACTCGATTTCATAACAAAAGTATTGTGCGCACAGTCTGGGACATATTTAAATTATTTTTCTGTAACTTTTTGTGAACTTCCAATGCCTTTATTAAATTTTGTCATAGTAAAATATATCATACACAGAGAGCGTAAAGGAATTAATTTAAATGCCAGTGGAGGGGGAGAGGTTCTGCTGTGGGAGGGAGGTGCACATACGTTGGGTTCAAATGGGACCTTGGCTGCCAGGGTGGTGAGTAGTCTAGCTATGCTGTTGAAGACTGCTGAAGTTAGGTTTTTTTTTGTTTTGGACTCCTGAAAGCCATTAGGGTTAGTCTAGGGCTAAAATCAACCTCTTACTGTGAGTGCATCTTAAATTGAGAAAGGCAAATGTTTGCGAGTTAATTGTTATGTCTTTCTTCTGGTAATCTGAGCTAAACTGAATGTGTGAGTTTAGTTTTGAAGATCCAACAAAGAAGAGATGGGGCTACCAGGAGGTGTTGAACTCCAGCAAACAAGCAGTGTTCAGGCAGAAGTATTTCGGTCTCGCAGCTGGTTTGGCTATGCTGATAGTAAGTGCTGTGAGTTCCGCTGTGTGCTCCCCACTCTGTCTTCATCTTCTGAGTAACTTCAGATGAAACAAGAAGTGAAGAGCCATGCTAAAAGAATATGGAGACACAAAAGTCTCTCCCTGGTTTTATTCAGTGTATGTATTTTTCCTTCTTGGGCCTTTTCTGACAGCGTGCTCTCTGTTAAGTTCCAGGCTTGGTATTGCTGTCGATGAACAGAGTAGGTTTTTCTGGCCGGATTAGTCTGTGAACTTGAAGATGCCAGTTAAGCAACTCTGATTATTCAGAGCTTTGTAAAAGGAAGAGACATGAAATACATTGTTATGGGTCCTGCTTGTTTCCATAAAAGTTAGGACAGGTCTCAAAATCTGGTATTAACCAAGCCCAAATTCTTTTCAAACAGCCTGCCTGAATGTAGAGCTCTTGAAACGACTATCAGGTTCTCAACTGGGAAAAGGGAGACAGGAACATCCTGCTCCAGCAGATCCTGGATTAGAATTTGACATGGAAGTACTTTATTATCAATGTTCGCTTAATTGGATTATTATGCGTAGAAGAAAACGATGGACTAGGCCACTTAAAAAGGAGGAGGCTTTGTTCTAGAAAGGTTTTTTTTCTCGTTGAAGGTTTCTTAACTCTTTGCAGGGAATATATCTGTACTTAAACTATTCAAGAGCTTCTAGTGGCTTACAGCTGTTACCTGCAAAAAATACTTAGATTTAAAATATGAGACAGGTTCCAGTGTATATTCATTGTAAGCTTAATGACCAAAGAACTGGAAACAAGGAAGTAACCTCCCCCATGTTGCATTCAGTCCTTTTTGTGGTTACTAAGTCTTACGTGATTATTTGTTCATTGTGTTTTCTGAGTGGATAGCCAAAATTGCCAAAAATATATTGTGTTACAGCAGGTGTAAGAGAAAGCGTCTATTATTTGGGAGCCTGCGTACCAATACTAACCGGGTGAAAATAAAGAGCAGCTTCTCCCGAAGCAGGCACACTCTCCTGCTTGCATATCAAATAGAGTGCACAGGTAGAGCCTGTGTTAAATGAGGATGGTTTTGACCTTGTACTCAAATTTTTGCATACTAATGTGAAGATATCATGGATTAATACCTATCTTAGAATTCGAGAAGCGTTAGTATGAATGTTGTGGGACTGTATGTAACTCCTACATGTGAAAAACAACTCTTCTTTTTAGAGGCTATTCCAGTGCTGCTTACATTATGCATAACTTTCTTGTCATCAGTATCGCATGTGTGGAATGAGAAAGGAATACATTTTAGTTTGTTTGCAGAAGGATCTTCCCAGTCCCAAATGGTTGTCTTATTTGAACGTGTTCTCCATCTTAATTGTGTTCAGCCCCAAACTAGATTTCTGTAGTGCGTTGAAAGTTCTCATACTAAAGGCTCAGAACATGGTATTACCCAGTGAAAACATGGACTGCCTAAAGTGGAGAACTTAAGTTCTTTTATAGAAAGCTGCCCATAGACAAATACTTATGCCAGTAATCTTATGCTTCTGATGGAAAAAATCTTTTAAAATGCGTATGTAACGCTATGTAGTTTTGTTGCACTTTTGCACCTTTATGTCAGTTGTGTTTGAATTTGCGTTGGGCGATTCCTCCATAGGGAAACCGTAGAGGCTCCTCTAATAAGAGAGGAAATTCACTGGACAAATGAGAAGGCAGAACCGCAGGAATGTGTCTTGACATAGTTGATTTCTAATGATGTTCTAGTGTAGTTCATCTTCAGGGCAGTGCTATGGATGAGTAAAGATATTTTCTTTCCTCTTTTTTTTCTGTGCTTGAATTTGTCTTACAGAATTGAAATCCAAAATAATAGGGCTGATGTAAGCACTTAGTGGGGAAGAAGGCTTTTTGCTGATGAGAAGGGTTTCTCTCACTCCGTGACGGAGTGCTGCTTGCTTGCTACGCTATAAAACTCTATTTAGGTGTCAGTGTCATTGAGGCATAGATGAAGACTTATTTCTGAAATAATATTTTTATATTGTGCATCTGCTTTCTGTTTAGAGATGGGTGGTGTAAGAATAAGAGGCTGCTAATAGAATTTAAGACTATTACCGTATGACTCTTGACTTCAGTGCCGCCAGCTCGCTTTAGGCAGAGCCAGCTTTTGACATCCCCTGTCTTGGAGTTCCTGGAACCAGTGCTGTAAGCTGAATGCTTTTGCTTTGAGCCTGTGTCTGCTGTTGCTGAATCCTTATAGTTCCATTATTAAGGGAACTATATAGCGTTATAGTGCGAACTTTTTTTAGATGTCCAAGTGATTGCCTTTTTTTACAGACCTTCGCATGAGACACCTTCTATGAAATGGTAATGCAGTGTGAATGCTGAAACCCCGTCAACCATTACTTGGAGGAGATAATAGATAATTGAAAAAGGGTTCTCTGGGTACGGAGTCATCATCTTACCTGATCCCACCAGAACACGGTAGTCCATGGGAGCTGCCAAGTAGGCTTTGCTAGCATGGTGCTTCTGCTAAGAACAGAACAGATCTGAGGAGGTTTGTGTGTAGGGAATCGGGCAGCTTTATTCCATCAGACAGGTCATAAATGCCTGAGTCTGCTGTCAACAGCCAGTTTTAAAACCTTTTTAGTATTATGTGACCTTTTAAATTGACATTAAAAGCTCAGCATGCCTTTATCTTTGCACTTTCAAAGGTAGTTAAGTACGGATGCCTTTCTAAGATACTAGTTTCCTTGGAGCCGTGGAGAACCTAGGTCTCAAGAATACCATGGTAAGGCCCCTTAAGCAATAGGATTTCATCCTCTCCAGCTTTATATGCTTACCAAAACAGGTAAAACTACATGAACAGAAAATACGGAACGTGGCAGAAGGCTCTTGAATGCCTTGCTGCTGCCCTAGGCCAAGTGAAGAGTATGCTGGGCAGCGATGAAAGATCTGTCTTGGGAGAAAGCTTGGCTTTTGAGTGGGAAATAATCTTGGACAGGCAAAAAAATTGCAACATAGTCGTTAAGAAAAATATGTGGATTCATTATAGAAGTTTCCTTATCTGTGGGAGGTAACAGAGCTGAGACAAGGGTGGTGGGATAGTAAGGATGGGCAACAAGGATCATCTTGTGAATGCTCTGCTTCAGTTTTTGGCGGAAAAGTCTGAGCTACTCAGGAAGAGACACTGAATTATAAGGTTAAAGGAATAAAAAGAAATTAGAATAAAAGTATGTGTTAAAAATGGTAGGTTTTGTCAGGTAAAGACCATCATGCCCCAATAATAAAAATAAAAGGAAGAAAGCAGATTTCTTTGTTTTGAAATTCATTAAAGCACTTCCCTGAAAGATGTTGGAAATGCAGTCAGGCTGATAACTGCAGAGGTGCAATTGCTGTAAGAACTGAAGAACAAGAAAACCATATATTGTGTGAAAATAGAAAAAGCAGATGAGGATCTTGGCTTCAGATGGTTCCTGAGGTTTGGTTTCGGACCGACTTGATTTTATGTAATCACAAACCACTGAGGATCAAGAGTCAGGAGTGGGATGAATCTCTGTGGAGAAAGAAGCTGGAACAGTAGGTTTAACGCTCTTTTTGGTGTCGACATAGAATGAAGGGTCTAGTGCTCCAAGCGATCGTTGATGCAGACTACTATGGAGTGGAGGTTGCGCTCTTGCAGTATAACAAGATTTTTGTATTTAAAACAAAAACAACCGATGGGATGAGAAGTAGCAGAGAAGATGTGTGTCCTTCTGGCTGTCTGAACTGGTTACCAATATGATGGAGTCAGGAAAGGTATATGCACAGGTGGGGATGTGGTTCCTAATGAAGGTTGATAAATACTAGAATTTTACAAGGCGCTGAGCTTATCTGGAGCAGTGTGTACCCTTTGGGGTGTCTGTTTGGGGAAGCATTCAGTTCTGACTTAGTTGTAGTTGATTTTAAAAACTCCTTTTTTCACTTTTAAGAGCAGATAGGAAGAACTTGGCTTAGTCCCGCAACATGAACGTGGGTAGGAGTATCATCGCTGCCTAAAAAAGGAAGAAACGGACCCAATACAAAGCTGAGAGCTAGCATGAGCAGAAGGAGGAGGAGATGTACATTAGATGGTGGATAATTGTACTGTGTCTCCCAATTAAGTCAGGTTTCCTGCTTTTTTTCTTTTCCCTGTGCTATCCTTAGGATAATTTTGATGACTGCATATTCTTTAATACAGAATAGCTTCAGTAGTTGTGTCTGTTCTAGAGGGACATGGGCTTCCTAGATTTTTTTATGAGGTTGTTGCGTTTAAAGTGCTGTTCTGGTGATGCACTTCTGCAGCCTTTAAGACAGAATAAAGGAAGTCCTGGCTACAAAAAGTCATCCCTTCGGTGTGAGACGGCTCGTGAAGATACGTGATTGATTTTTGTTGATTATTCTGTAGGTGATTCTTGTCTTAGGCGTACCTTGCTCTCCCCTCAAGCAGTAATAGGAGTGCTCTCCCAGTACCCATGATCCGGATGGTGTCCTGAGCTTTAATGGGTTGAGTTCCGAGGTGCTACACCACCATATTCACTGCTTTACTACTGCTAGCTTGGGTGTGCTTCTCACCCACTTAGTCTTTCAAGTATGAGTTTGAAGCAGCCTTTGAAAAAGCTATCTGAATACTACTTGCACATTGAATGTTTCTCTAGCTTATAAACAAGTGCTCCTGCATCTTATCTTTTTGAGGGTTTTTTGTTTCGTGTGAGAAGATGAAGCTAGGTCATTTGAAAGTTTTAATGGTGGAGTTTTCCCCTTTGTGAATTAATTGAGTTTTCTGATTTCATGGGTATTTCTAATCCATAGGAAAGGACAGTCTTCTCTTTGCAATTGTATCCTGGCATATTCGACATCTTCAAGGACATTTAATTTGCGATATAAGCTGTACTCTGCAAGGTATTTCCTGTGACGATGGTGGTATTTTTACCTCTTGGTGCTCTGCGCTTAGCAGAAAATCAGAATGTCACAAAATTTTGGTGGAAACCCACCCTGCTTTTTGATCTTGACTGTCTCGGGAACTTTCTGATTCTGTCTGAGGTCATCTTATTAGGACTGTCTACCTGCTGCCGGAGAAAGAAATACTTGGGAAAGCCGTGCTGAAGGGGATCACTGAGGGATACTTTGTACTGTATTGAAGGGCTATTTTCAACTCTTTGAGATGTAAAAAAAAAAAAAAAAAAAAAAAAAATTATTTGGTTTTTTTTTTTAGTGATGAATGCACTTGGTGGTTCTGCTGAGTAAGGTGTTAGCATCCACGTGGGACACGGTTTGAACAACCCAACCTTGACACTGAGCTCTGTGACGCTGAAAACACACAAAAAAAGTGTGTTTATATGCTTTGGGACGGTTGGTGACCAGTACTGCTTGATCAGCTCTAAATAGATAACAATGTGCTTTTGTGATATAAGAGTGGGAATTGTCTGATCAATTGTTCAAAAGCGTTTGTTTCTGGGTGCCAGAATCTGTCTCGGATCAATTGTTGAAACGCTTGTGTTTCGGGGTGACATAATCTGAGCGATGCCGGTGCAGAATTCCTGGTGGCCTGTGTGATGCAGGAAGATTGAACTAAAAATCTTTTAGAAAAAACCCTGAGCACTGTCTAGCTCTTGAACATTTATAGCTCCCGTGTGTGTGAATAACTGGGTTCTTGCGGATGCTTTTATTCTTGTTTTGGTCAAATCGTATGCTTTTTGCTTAGTTTTAGTTCCCAGTGCTCTATGGGGAACATAGCACAGAGCAAACCAACCTTGGTTCGTACTCATCCCTGGCTTTGGCTTTCACAGAGCGCTATCTCAGGATTCCCTTAAGTCTAACACACTTCAACGTAGCTTGAAATAGGTCTCTTTTTTCCCCCTGTTTTTAAGCAGTTCCGTGCTAAGTTTGTCTCCTCAAGCTGCAGTTCAGATGTTTCCTCTCCCACCTTCTGTGTGGGGAACATAAGGGCTTTGCTGTGCGTCGGGCTCACAGAACGTAAGGATGGATGCATGTGACTCGGACGGCTGCTTTGTTTTAAGGTACCGCTTGTTCAGAAGGCTGTGTTTTAGCCGTGGATAGTAGTAGATGAGAGTGCTGATTAGATCACGCCCTTCAGAGTAAGGCAAAAGAAAGATAACGAGCTTTCAAACAGAAGCTGAGATGTTTCAAGAAGATAGCTGTTTTTAGGAAAAAAAAAAGTTAGTTCAAGTAATTCATAGCACTAGACTTGAAAGCAAGGAAGAAATGGATTTGTGTTCAGTTTTGCAAAACTTCCAGATATGTTTCCTGACCTGTGTTTAAACACCAAAATTGCACAGTAGAAATATCAAAGAAATTGATCATGGACGTCTAAATAGTTTTTTTTTTTTTTGTTTGGCTGGGTTTTTTTCCCCCCTTGATACCTCTTTTTCTCGCAGGAAGGGAATGGAAGCCTGCCTTAAAACCTTTACATTTTACCGAAGATCTTATAGTGGTGTGAAGTCAAGTGGTGGGAATGGGGCTTTTGGAATACGGTATTCCAAACCATAAATGTTTTTGAAGCACTAAGTGAAGTAGTGGATGACATTTGGCAAACAAGTGCTTCTTTCTAAGCCTGTCCCAGAGGGCTGCAGGTGAAGGTGGGCCAGGAGAGGAGAGGAGTGAGGGAACAACAGGGGCACGAAGGGCATTGGGGTATCAGGATTTTGAGTGTGAAAGCAAACAAACGGTGAGTGTGGCTTGCTTTCAGTGGGATATTAGCTGGGTAGGTGGCTTGCTGCCCTCATTGCTCACACGTAGAACCTGATGGTGTAGCACAACTTGAGCAGCTGTGAATTATTCTTTTGGTTACAGTTTTGTAAATGAAGTTATGTTGTTGCAGACAGAGCTCTTTGTCGTCTTCCAACTGGGATGGGAAATGGTTCAGCTTTTCAGGTGAGCTTGTTTCTCCTTCTCCTGAAAATCTTGCGCTACTTCCATAAAAATGGAAAAGGTGATGCTATTTGGTTTGCGTTGCGTGGAACAGACAACTTCTTTTCTTCCTGTGCTATGCTGTCTTCCCATTTGAAAATGTTTTCAGTGTTGTCATATGTCAAATATCTTAATCTCAGCACTAAGTTGTGTTTTATGCTTTTTCTTCTCTGTGTGTGTGATAGAAGGTATCTGTTAATTCTTTCCGATACTCGGAAGACTGAATAACTAGTTTTTTGAGACATGAGTGTTAGGTGGGAGGTGGTGGCTGGTGGTTGGGTTTTTTTATATATATATATATAAAGGAATCCTCCAAGTTGGCAGGGATAGCTTTGTACTTGGGCTAACATCTGTGTGTAACTGCTAGGTTGCGTGTATGCAGGATCATTTGGAAGGGGCTGCTAAGGATATTAGAAATGCTGACCTAAAAGCCCTAGTCGAGACGAACCATGGAATTTTGTCCTGTGGTTCTTTGCACAGACAACAGTAGAAAGTAGACTGTGATATGTAGACGTGTGTATGATTCATTTACCTCAAGGCAGCTCAGACTTCTAAGGATCTTCTTGTCTATGTAGCTTTAGCTGGCTGAGCTTGCGTTTCCGTGGGCATGCATGCCCGATCAAGCTTGGTAGGAAGTCAGAAAGGCATTGTTAGAAAGGATCCTGCAGGAAGTCCTGGTAAGACAAACCAGAGAGGGTTGAAGTCCACGGTAAATGTTGGCAAATGTTAACTCTTCCAGTATAGTGCCTTAGAAAGGAAACCTGACCAGCTGAACAGGCAAAGTTCAGGCAGGTATTTGACGAATAGTGTAGAAATTGTTCCGTGCCATGAATTACGTAGGACATACTGAGTTCCAACAGCAGGCTCGAGACAAGTTATACAGTGTCAAAGATGAAGGACCCGTAGAGTAGATGGTCCTTGGATGAATTCTATCAAAATAGTCTTAAATCTGGGGTGTTCCCTTAAGTGGAAAGATAGTATGGACTGCCTGAGCAGGTGTAGAGTTTGCGTAAAATGAGGGACTTTCTGATAGGTGAGTAGGACATATTTCCCACTTTTGGAGGTTAAAGATCAGAATTTTTAGCAGAAGAATGTAGCTGTGCCTAAAATACAGGTGATCAACTAGAAATTCTCTTTGTGATGTTAGTAGTCAGCCAGGTAAGATGAGTATTGCTGTTACGAGAGTATTTGTTACAATTAGAGCACTTTTTGGAAATGGGTGATGTTAATTAAAAGGAGTGATTACTAGTAGTGTTTGTTCAAGTCAAAATGTGAATTTAATTCCTTTGGCCACTAGACACTCTGTGCTCTGCTAAAATGAGTTCATGAGAGAGGAGATTTTTGTGGGGTTCACAAGATTTACTATGCTGTATTTTTTTAACTGGAAAATGAAATACTTTAAGAGCTGCGAATATGATTGCTTAATGATTTTTGACCTGCTGTGTGCAGAATGGATATCGCTGTCACCCGGTATTTGAAGGAGTGTGTAAAATCTTGCTTTTCTTAGTCCAACTTATCACTTGTTTTTGGTGAAGCAGAGGAGAAGTGTGGAGATGATGATGGTTCTCAAGACTACCTTGTGGAGACTTTGCTTCATTGTGGTCAGTACCTTTGTTATGGGTGTCGCAGGCTGCATCTGCAATTCTTGCCACGCTGGGTGTCCCTGGAGCGGTGGAGGAGGAAAGGATGGGGTGGTTGGAAAAGCAGGAGTTGGCGGTGCAGCACTTGAGATGGCTTCATGGATTTTAGGAGGTTCTGCTGTAATGGGTAGTCAGATCATAGCATAAAAAAAAAATGTGGGCCATGCCGTAGATCTGCTTAATTTAAGGGTTGGGTGGATGCTCTTAATGTTTTAGAGGAGTGTGTTTTCTTACCAAGAGTGGTCAGCATGGGATGGCAATAAATAGGCCCAAGGAAAACCGCCTGAAGTGGATTTGTGATCTTCATTGCGTCAGGACAAGCCTGTACCTCAAAAGTGTGGCCCAGCGCTGCTGATGTGCACCCAAAGGGTTTGTCAGACCCTCTCAGCATGGCGACGCTGGCAGAAGATCCCTGTCCTGGGAGGAGAGCTCCTGCTGGGGAGGTGGGGGACCCCTTCCTGGAGCTCCTGCTGGGGCGGTGTGGGAAGCTCCTGCTGGGGTTGGGGACACTCCTGGAGCTCTTGTTGGGGAGGGGGGGGTTGTGTGTGTGTGTGTGTGTGTGTGTGTGTGTGTGTGTGTGTACACCACCTGGAGCTTGTGCTGGGGTGGGAGACCTTCTTGGACCTCCTGATGGGGAGGTGGGGGACCTCTTAGAACTCCTCTTGGAGCTCCTATTGGGGATGCACCTCCTGGAGCTCCTGTTGTGAGGGGGGACACACCTCCTGGAGCTCCTGCTGGTGTGGGGGGACCGTCTTGGAGCTCTTGTTGGGGGCACACCACCTCCTGGAGCTCCTGTTGGGGTGGACCCTCCTGGAGGCAGGTGTCTGAGCCCTTGCTCCCAGCGTTGGGGCCATGGTACGAGCTGGTGGAGGCCTGGGGGGAAGCTCCTGGTGATGTGTGTGGGAGCTGGGATGGGTGGGCTGCGGGCAGGCGGAGCCGTGCCTGAGGAGAAGCACCGGCCAGCGGGTTCCTGGCTGGGGAAGGGCGGGCCCGGCCCGGCCCGGCCTGTCCCCCCCCGCGCCCTGTTGGTAGGCGCCCGCCCCGCGCGGGGTGGAACGGTCCATTTCCTGTTCCCGTGCTGACAGCGGGGGGGGGCGGGAAGCGAGCGTGCTGCTGCCGGGCGGCCGGCAGCCCGTCCGTCCGTCCGTCCGTCCCGGCGACGGCGCGGGGGGTTGGTGGGGGGGCGGCCGGCGGGGAGCGGGGAGGGAGTTGGGGGCGGCGAGCGTGGGGCGTGCGGGCATGGCCGGGCGGTGAGGCGGGTCGGAGGCGGCGGGCGCCGCCATGGAGGCGTACGTGTTGGAGGACATCCTGGAGGTAGGGGCGGGAGAGGGCCGCAAGAACAAAGGGGTGCGCGGGGTCGGCGGGGGGGAGGCGGCGGCGGAGGTAGAGCCACCCCCACCTCCCACCCCCCCCGGGGAAGGGCCCGGGGGCGAGCCGAGGCCTAGCGGGGCGGCGGGGGATGGCGGGTGGGGGGGGGCTGCCCGGTCTGCCTCCCTCAGCCCTTCCCGCCGGGGGCTGGGCTGGGATGCAGGCCTAGGTTGCCCCGCCGCCTCCGGGGCCTGCTGCCGGCGCGGCCTCTGGGGGCCGCCGGGGCTGGGCCCCGCCAACGGGGGGGTCGGAGGGGGCCGCACACACACACACAGGCGGTTCTGGGGGAGGAGAGAGGCCGTGGGGATGAGGGAGCGAGTGCCGGAGCCCCGGCGGGCGCGGGGAGCTGGCCCTGAGGTGGGATGGCTGGAGCTCTCGGCCCTTCTGCACCACGGCTGGGTGTCATAACTCTCCTTTTCTTCTTTTTTTTTTTTTTTTTTTTTTTGGTGTGTGTGTGCTTTTCGCCAGTGTTGCCGTTTCTTGCGCCGAGTATGCGTTAGGCCTGTGTAATTTCTATTGCTGTGTTTCCAGTCGTCTTATCTATAGTCCGATTTTACAGAAGTAGATCCCGCATTATGAAATAAGTGACAGTATTCCCTTCTTGGGAGTGAAACCTGAATATGCTATTTCAGCCAAGTGCAGAGACGCCTGCCTAGGAACCGTCAAGTGAAACTTCTGTTCAAAGTGACACACATCTCTATGCCACCATTAGCCCATTCAAGGGAATGCCTTTTTTTTTTTTTTTTTGTTGTTACTCTGGTGATATTTCTGATTTTGCAAGCAGAAACATGGTTTCGTTGCCAGATGACTGTTCAAAATACTTGTGTCTATTCTTTATTGTAACAAGAAGCATCTACCCTATTAGCTGCTGTCAAAATTTAAACAAAACAAGCGCTTTCAGGGATGCTTGTCCTGTAGGGTTTTTTTCTTAATGGCCGTGCTTGCGTTGTTCTTGATGTTGCTCTAAAATATAAAATCAATAGAAATACTTGGTGTTGGTGTTAACTTCCTTGTAAACTTTGGAACTGTTTATCATAATTACACCAAAATGTTAACACAGCTGCTCGGTTTCTGCTTAAGAAACTGGTACAGATGTATGAACAAAGCTTTTTTTTTACCAGTATCTATCTATGTGGCTGGCTTTCTGGGGTGAGGTAGGAAGACCAAAACTGAACTGGGCTTTCTGCCATCAGACAAACGTTTTGGTACTACACTTGTCTTATTGTGTTCGTTCTTTTTTTTTTTTTTTTTTTTTTTCTTAACTATAATTGTTATGTGCAGCTCCATAATATGTCAAATGAATAAAATGCTTGGTGTTGATTAATATTCTTGTTTGGAAAGGCAGTTAGCAGGCTAATTGTGTCAGTATAGCAGTGTTTTGGGTTTGTATTTGTGAGCTAAGCAATTATATCTTGGTTCTCAGAGTAGGATGTGGAGGTTTTAATTTTGATAGTTTAATTGCACATTCTTTTCCTGGTTGTGAGACCAACTGTATCCAGGTAAAACATCTTTAAAAATAACGTATGTCTTGTCTGACTGGAGATGTGCGTGAACAATGACCGAATCAGTTGTTTGTGAATCTCTGAAATATTCTGGTAGCAGCAGAGGCTGTTCATGATTTCTTAGTGCATCAGTAGAAACAGTATAATTGTCTTGTGTTCCCAGTATGAGTCTGGAAGTAAAACTTGATTCTCTCTAAACTTGTTTCTGTTGTAACTTTGAACAGTATGTTTACGCTGTGTGTTTTACTTTCCCATTTCAGGGCTTTTTGTCTCCTGTGGAGCAGTTTCTGATGTTTATTCAAAGACAGCAGCGTGAAGATTGAGGGAACTGCTCTTGCATAAGAGTAGAATTTATGTTTGGTCTTTGTTTTATTCAACAGACTTGGTACTGCTTAGTATTGAATTAAATTTGGAGGGACCAGTCCTTGCCTGTTAATGAAATCTTCAAGAATGTTTTCGCCTATAAGTTGGTTGTAATTTAAAATGGGAAAAAAAGGCATTTTCTGTAGCGTACTAATTACGTTGATGAGGTAGCATGGAGACGGAGGTTCAAATTGTATTAGAATTCCTTACTGCAAGAAGTGAGTGGGTGCTTCTGGGGCAAAAATCACTTCTGCGTTGAAAAGGTAGATAATAATCAAGTAATTGATAGTTCACATGTTCTAGCTTGCCCTAGTGTGAAGGCTACCTCTTCTGGGAGAGGAAGAAACAGGATGAGGTGAAAGCATAATTTCTGCTGGTTTCATTACTAAAGTTGCAGGACTTGTAGAAATATTTTTTTCCCGATACTTCTTTCCTATCAGAGGATAAAACTAAAATAACTCTTCAGCAAGTTTAATGCAACTGCAGGCAGAAATGGTCATGAGCCTAGAGGATTTCATGCGGCGTCCTGCCATGTACTTAATGCAGAACTTGAGCTGGCTTTGCTGCCGTCAGCTGAAGGTGAACATTGGCTCTGTTACTTGAATCTGGTATTGAAAGCGTGGTGTGGGAATGCAGTTGAAAAATATGGAAGTACTGTGGTGGTAATCTGCAGTTAGCTTCAGCTCATTTGGTTCTTCTGCTAGGTGTGTCCTGGCCATACCTACTTCATTGATGTGTGACCTAACTGACAACAAGGCTTTTTTTGTTGATATAACTTTTCAGGTTTTGGCTCCTAGGTGTTGGTGAAGGAATGATTATGCTACAGGAGACCTTATTATGGTATTCAGAGAGAGGCATAAGCCCGTAGTTGCATTTTTGATGCTTGAGTTAGTCAACAGAAACTTGTTCGGGGTTGGGGGAAAAGGACATATGTTTTGTCCTGACAGATGAGGATGTGGTCTGTATTGTCATGTGCTGAACTCAGACTGACAGCACAGAAAACCTCTTAGGAAGCTTATGACAGTAGAGGGGTAAATTTATATGCCCTGTGTTGATTTAAGACTTTTGAAAAGAAGCAGCCAGGTGTTTGACCTTCAGGCTCTTTGAAAGCTTGTTTGTGCTTAAGAGAAGCGGACTGGAGTATAATGCAAGCACGTATGTGGCGGTTTATTTACATCCTTAGAAAGTGATTTAAAAAAAAATAATCCTTTAACTTATTAGCTTAAGGTAAGTATATTTCACCTACATTGAACTGAAACTGAAAATCATTGTGAACAAACCTTCATTTCTTATTGTGATATTGCGAGTGTTTCCTAACTGTGGACATTTTTGTCTTTTTGTACTGGAGCCCTGGGGATATTGTAATAACCCCTAAGATCCTGCCTCAGTTGATTTGTATGTACCTGCCACGGGTGTCAGTAAGAGGCAAGGTGATACAACAAGATCATCTGTTAGACCTTCAACAGGCTGGTGGAGCCACAGTGCAGACAGCGCTGCATAGCTTATATGGTGGCCAAAAGCTTTATATAGCATGGAGACTGCTTTGCTTCAGTACACGGGTGCTCGATGAAATAACAATGGAAGGAAGAGCCAACATTAACTAGAAGAGCAACGCTTATGATGCGTGCTCAGAGATCAGGGAGGCCTCTGCAATGCAATTTTTTTTTAACAGGCCAAGGCTTTTAATGTTTATAAGCCTTGCAGTCTCCTGGTCTGAAGATGAAAATCAGGGTTATATTACAGTATTTCTGTTATAGGCATTAGTAACTTTCCCACGTTCCAGCCCTTAAAAAGGCCAATCCTTTCTTTGTGTTCTTTCTCTCTTTTGGTTATCTTGTCTGTTCTACTTTCTACCTGTTTTCCCATCCTATGAAGTCAGCATTGGCTACTGATGTGCTCCAGCATTTCCTAGGGATTTGTTGCAGTTGTCTGTCGGAACAACTTCTTTGTGTGTTACTTTCAAGTGAGTCAGAGCACTGCTGTAGCTTTCTTCTTGTTAAGGCATCATTGCTAGTCCCTACCCCAGGTGATGAACACTGGAAGCTCATGTTCCTGACTGGGTCCAAGATAGGATTTGTAAGGTTAAGTCTTAAGAAATACTGAGCTAACGTTAACAAGAGAACCCCTGCTTCAATGCTGGGAGGTCGTCCTCCACAATGATAATTAAAATGTTTAGTTGAAGCTGGTGGCAAGGCAGCAAGAATGTATTGTGGTGCGCCCTAAGTACATCAGGAGCTGGACTCTTACTTGCTGCGGAGCTGTGAAGTTGTGCTGTTGTCTGATAGTCTGAAGTAGAAATGAACTTTTTATCAGGATGTGTATACTGTTTAAGAGTAGGCGTGACCTTATATTTTGTTAGTCATTTGCATCTGGTCAGTGTTGCACTTGTGTCTGTCAGTAGGTAGCTGATCATGTTGTGGTTTGCCCAAACTTAAAGAAAAGCAGATGGTTTTGGTTGCTGTTTCAGAGTGTGGGACTAAATTGTTCTGAGGTGAACTCATGTTCCAGGAGGACTCTGGGTGAGTGAGAACTGAATGTAGCTGAACATGTCTTATCTGAAGTACTGTTCGAGGAGGAAAATTGATCTGAAGGAAAGCAAGCTGAACATGCTAACAAAGAGGCTAAAATTCATCAGCCATTATTCAGGAGGTGGCACTAACACACCTAGTGATGTGACATGAAGACGAGTAGGAACAGTCTTAGTGAGGTTCATCCCGCAAGGAAGAGCAGGATGCTAGAACTGGTATCGAATCCTTGTCTGGCTAGTAGTATCACATGAGTTTTAGGAAATTTTAGAGGAAAAATGCTGCTTTTTTTTTTTTTTTTTTCCCTTGAATCAGCTGGAGAAGAGGGTCTTTGTGGGCTGGGGTCTTTGTGGGCTTGCTGGCTGAGATATTTATGCACCTTACTGATCTACTATGCAACTATTTATGTAGCGAAAAACTCCTTGTGCTGCCTCTTTCTTCCCCCGGCTGGGTGGAACTGACAGAATGGTGTCAGTCTGACAGAGCAGCAGGGATGGCAGTCACTTAGGCCCTGCCAGCTTCTGTGTTTGCAGCTTCCCCCAGGTAAGTGGAAACTGGAGTGAAGCTGCCTGGCAGGTTCCCAAGTGCTCTTTCTGTATCCTCGTCTGGTGCTTTCAGGCAAAACATAGGAAGGTGATTCCCTTTCCCTTGAAACTTGTCTTCTAAAACTTCCTCCTCTGCTCTTTTGCCGGTGGTGTGAGGCAAAGAGCTTAGAACAAGTGTGTATGTCAAGTCTTCTGGAAAAGCAAATCCTATCTTTGTTTTTTTTTACTTCCCCTCTTCCTGTTAATTTGGTGAGATGGTTTTGCAGGGCAAGGAGCTACTTTTCAGCTGCTGGGTCTGGGTTTTCTTGTGTGACAAGCAAGAAGTAAAAGCTGGTAAGTGTGGTTTCTTTGGGTCTTAAGCTGTTTCTCCTTGGCTTGCAGGAAGATGTTACAAGCTTGGTGGTACAATTGGAACCCCTTCTTGTTATTTATGTTTTATTGCTTTATCTTTTCCAGTAACAGTTTGTTCTTGGTACAGTAATACAAAAATGCAATTACAGTGTGAGAAACCTTTAAGGCAGTATGTGACTTGGTACTTGGGCAACTGCTGTTGAAAAAGTCAGCATTATTCAGTGGTGGTGTCTCCTAGGGATTGTCTTGCTAATTGGGGTAACTTAACCAAGGCCTTGACTAGCAGGTGGGATCAGATGGTCTCCAAAGGCCTCTTCCAACCCAGACTCTTCTGTCTTTTAAGCTGTTTGTTCAAATCAAGTACTTAATCAAAAACAAAAAGGCAATTGAGATAAGTGTTTTAGATGGGTGAATTTATTTAGATTTCCCCCCCACACACATGTCTTGTCTTTGAACTTTTGCAGAAATGCGTAAAAAGGTTCTTTTCATGACTAAGGTACTTGTCCCTTTTTTCCTGCTTGTACATAAAATCTCTTCAGGTCTTTGCCTTGCTGGAATTTGCTGGCTGTGTTGACTGATAGGAAGTCACATGCTCTAAAGCTGTAACCCACACTCAAAACAACCTGTTACACTGCCTCAGCATCAAAATCACGGGAGAAGGAAATCTGGCTAACTGGCTAGTAAAAATAGTGGTTCTCTGTCACTTGATGGCCACCACTTCCCATGCTGCACAGTTCTTGCATGGTTTCTTCAATTTCGTTGGAGTTAAAACAGCAACATTCCTGCTAGTAGGTGATGAAGTCGACTTACATGCTGTTTTAAGAAGAATTGTCTTGTTCCTGTCTCTCACTGCGGAGAAGCGACTTGTAATAAACTTTGTACTAGCAGTTTTATCTATGAAGGTAGGTTTTGCTCGGGACGGAAGGAGGGGAAACGAGTCATGATGCAGCTTGTCCTACTGAGAAGCTGATATTGGAGCTATGTTCATGTAAACATGGAATAAATATGCTAAAATGTCTTCATGGAAGAGACGTGATTAGAAGCATTAAGGAGAGAGGAGAAATTAAAATTGTGATAGTGACTTGAAGGAATTTGGCACAGGATTTTTATATGTAGCAGGCGAAGCAAATGGTGAAAAGGAAGGACTCCACTCAAAATTGCTGCATTTGCACTTAAACCTTGATTTATTTTTCTTTTAATAAGACCTCCTTTTGTATAAGAGGCAATAAAGGTATAGTTGGATTTGGTCAAATGCTTCTGCGTTGCTTTAGTTACGTTCACAAGTCTGTTAATTTACCATATGTTAAAAACTGTTCAAATGTGGTCTATATGCAGAAGCTTTCAGTTGCCTGTACCAAATAGAGAAAAAAAAAAAAAAACAAACCCAAACTTAATTCATGCATTAGATATGCCTAACAGTGGTTTGTATTGAAGGAAGAATTCAGTGACTATCAAGCTTGTCCGAATTTTAACCAAATGAGTTGAAATTATTAGAAATAATTCCTTCTGTGCTCAGTTCCCCAGGCGGTAACAATAGGAATTCTGATCACACGCTGAACTCGACTCTCTCCTACTGTAACTTTATCCTCTCACTTCTCATCAGAAGAGAAGATTGGTAAACTAGGCCAATTTCTTTTATTGAAAAAAGAGACTTCAATTGGAAATGCCAAAAAAGGAAAGGAAATACACATTGCATTTCAGTTGGTTCCATTTCACTTTTTTGTTGGGGTCAATTTGTGTGTCTGTAAGAGTGGTCAGTTGGTTAGGGACATTATGGGACAAAAATAAATACCAATAAACAACACTGGAATGACTCAAAGTAATGTCAAAGCTCTTGACCTAACTAGTCATATCTTGCCAGACTTATTTTTGTTAGCTTCATAAATGTCTCTACATAATAATTTGTATTGGTTTTGCTGCATGATAAGAGATACTGGAGGGATATCTCAGCAGGATAATTACATGGAGAAAAAATAGGTGTCCTCTAAGGACCTCTAGTTTGTACTTTCCCTTCCCTGATCCTGATGGGTTAAATTGGAGGCAGGCGGCAGAATTTCTGGAAGCAGTATACTAGCAAGCTCTTAATTGTCATCTTTGAAAGACACACAAAAAAAAAAAAAAAAAAAAAAAAAAAAAAAGGGGTTTCTATAGTTTGCAATTGAATGGCATGCAGTGTTTGATTTGCTTGAGATGAAAACTTTTCACTGGTCTTGACTTAAAGCACTTCCCTTAAGGAGGCATTCTTCAGTCTCCCGGCTCTGCTGTGATGGTGAATTTTAAGCAGTAGCAGCGTGGCTGGTCTCTGCTGTTTCCTGGCTTTGGAGGTTAGGGTAGGAGGGCATGGCAGCTAAACCTGCATATGCTAAACAGAAGGGCAGTTTGACTTTGGGACTCTGGAAACAAAATGGAAAAATTTGGTATGTCTTAATCTTTTTTTAATTAGTAGAGAAATGTTTGAAAACTCTGTCCTTCTAGTAACTATAACTTCCTATGTATTGTACCACTTTTGTTGTTTCTAAGGTGCATTAGTGTCCACGTCTCTTGTCTGTTGGTCACTTAGAGTAGTATGGCTTGACTAAAGGAGCATCAAGAAGATGACTTGTGGGACATGCGTAACATTTCTTTGGCTTTTTAGTTCCTGGAATAGCATATTGTGTTAAGACCATGAAGAGAGGGACAACTTTGTCTTAGACTTGTGCAGTGTTTTGTACAGTGGAGTGATGCTCTAATCGTGTTGATGAGGGCAAGGGAAAGCTGTGACTAAGCTAAGCCGCGCATTATGTTACTTGAAGAAAAAAAAATAGTTGTAGCGTTCCTGCATTTTGTTTTACATCTCTGCACACAAGTTGATACTGTATTGCTGTGAAAAAGCGCGTGCACACATCAGTGTTTCATTCACACCACGGGGAATTCTGAGTTGGACTCGAACAGAATAGCTGTTTGTGCGTTCATCCTGTCCCTCCTCCACATGTCCTCGTTCCCTCTGCTGCTTCATCCTTCGTTGCAGAGCATTTGCTATTGCGAAGAATAGCTGAGGAAAACTACTTAAAGGGAATGATTTCCTGCCAAAATTGTGTAAGAAAACATGTGGGCAGCTTAAAACTATTTCTGTTTCAAAACCAGCTGGTGTTGTGCATTTCAGGCCACTCACTTTACTGTGTTTTATGCTCAGCAGCCCCAGTGGATGATAGAACAAATTTGTGTGTCCTTTTGGTGATTGTAGACCTGATGCCTGAAATGCATGTGTCGGAGTATGTGCAAGAGTGATCAGAATTGAGAATCTGAGAAGAATTTGGATTTTTTTAACAGGGACAATGAGAAAGAACTATGCAGCTTGGGTGAAAATGAGCAGTAGTGCTGCTGAGCATCATTCATTCATTGAGAGTAGTGAAAATACTGTTCATCTAAAATGGTTATCTTTAATTTTTCAATATTTTTTTTTTTCTAGGCTTTTATTCCCTGGTGTTGTCTTACAGGAGAAAAATGGTTCTGGAGGGAGTATAGGTTATACACAGTGGGCAAAACAGGCAGACTGGAGTGGGAGGCAAACAGCTTTTATTTCTTATTGTGCTGGGAGAGATGGATGTCTGCCATTGACATGTCTTTTCCTCTGAAGTAGATCTTCATTTTTCTGAGTGCAAGCAAAGAGACAGCCTGCTGCCATGGAGGGGATGGACAGCGAGGCCTTAGGACTGTGTTGTGTGACAGTATTTTTTTGTAGTACACAACAGTTTTTCTTCAACCTCTGATAGTATTTTGGACTCCTTGTTTTGATTTGTCCCCTCTCCAACGTGGTGGCAGAGAGCTGGTGGGTCCTGCGGCGTGCATGCCTCACCTGAAGCTGAGAAGATCTCTGCCACCCTTTGATTCCTGTGCTTTGTCAACCCACTGTGCTACTACCACAAAAGGCAGTTTTGCTGCTCCGAGGTTGGTCTACCATCCTTAAATTGGCAAATTTCAAGTTGGCTGTTGTTACTGAAGCTTTATGCTAACTTTAGTATCGGCTTCTATTAAAAAGAGAAAATGAGACGCTTTGGGGGGAAACAAGTTTTTTACTGCTCAGTGTGTTCCACTCGGAAATGCGGTTTTTGGTATGCACCTTCATTACTGAGCAAGTGATTTTGTAACAAGTCCGTGATGGTTATGTACAACGGTATCGGTATAACTGCCACAAGCTTTTCTTAGGCCTTTTAACAGCTGATGTAATGGAAGCATGCAGTTTGTGATCTGTGTTAAGATAAGCCCTAAGCACTTTAACCAACATGTTAAAGTAAATAACTGGAGTTCTTGCAACACAGTACCACTAGTGCAGGTTTGTGAAAATCATCTGAAAAAGCCAAGACGTGTTGTGCCTCTTCTGGACAGGTAGTCTATCTGTACTGCTGCTGGTTCTCCTTCTTGAAGGGCAGTTGGTTTCAGGCAGGACACGTTCAAAATACGACACTTCTGCTGTGATTTCTCCAGGAAGCAGTTCGTGTAGGTGCCTGGTATATATTCTTGATCCTGACCAGGAAAAAAGAAAGGAGGGAAAGAAAAGCTGTGCTTGTCTATGTTTCTTACTTGATGGTAGTCTGATGTCGTACGAGGGTTTTAAATGCTTTGAGCCGCAGCCTTTGGGTGACCCCCTCCAGCTGTTCTGACTGAGGAAAACTCTCCTGATGGTTTTTAGACATGAGAGGGAGTTCGATATGCCACTACAGCGGTAGAACTGGAGTTGTTCATGCAGCAGGGAAATTGCTTTTCCTTAGTTTTGCTGGTCATTGAACAGCTTTGTGGTTGGGACGGGAAAGTCTCTTAAGCATCAGGTTTGTGTGTATCCACAGATCCAAGTTAAGTAGTAGCGTTTTACAGTACACTGGTGTGATGGACAGAGCCTTTTAAGTGTGTGTTGGGTTTGCAGAGGTTGATCGTGCTTAATCCTTTGTTTCTGTTCCTGTTATTTCTCTTGTCTGGTGATCTGATCAGTCTACATATCTTGGTATCTGTGTTTGGGGATGAAAAAACGTGGACAAACACGGATCGCTTGCCTTCTGATGTTAAGCAAATAGCTGTTGACTTAATAGCTTGTCTGCATGTCAAAAGTTTCAGGGAGTGGAGGTCTCTCTGTGCGTGTGTATTGTGGCCAGCGCAATAGAGGAGTCTGTCTTATGTTTGGAGGTTTTGTCGGATAAATGAGCATGCGAGCTGCCCTCAGTTTGGGGCTTAAGTTTGGCTTTAACATCAGAGTTGAGCAACACACAGAAATAAGTCAATTGACAACAGTCAGGGAACAGGAGCAAACTCCTGGTGGGAATTGTAGCTGATTTACCACCACTGTAGTCGCTTGCAAATGCAGGGAGGAATGAAGCCAAGCTGACTGGGCTAATTTCTGCAAGACTGAGAAATGCTTTCTGGCAGATTCAGCATAGCAAATCTGAAGCATCTCTTCGTGAAGACTGGGAAAGTCGGTGGTTTCCCTCTTTTTAGCCTTACAAAGGGAGCATGCTCTGTCAGTGAAGACTCCTGTGTAGTAGTGTTGGGGGGGGCTTTCTTTTTGGAAATTTATTTTGAATGGGCATGGGATTCTGCTGTATTGAGAGATGGGAGGGTGGTCTTGCCTACAATTGACAGGAATAGCTATAAATGCCTCCCCTCTTTTTTTTTTTTTTTTCTCCTCCTCTCAGAATCTGCATAGTCTGCTAGGTTCAACAGCTTCCTTGGCATGGAGTAGAGAGAAGCTGCTTTGGGTCATCTGAGGCCTGGCCTCATTGCGAGAAATAAACGTGTGTTCAGATATGAGAACTGTTCTTGTATTAACAGGCTTCAACTATGCTATTAGAAAATCTGGGTGAAGGCAAGGCCCCACAGCACTGTTCCTGGGTAGAGCTTTATTGCTGCTAGCTTTGTCTACATAGCAGTTACGATGTCGTGTTTCCATTGTTCAGCTCTGCTGATCTACAGTCCTTAGAATAACAGCTTGTTTCAGCTGGAAATGGATGGGTGTGCACAGTTCTGAACTGAAACTTCAACAAAATGCATCCAGCCAGTGCAATGGAAGAGGTGAAAAATATTCCAGAATAAGCGCTTGTGAGAAGTTGGCCCACCTTTAGTTGTGCTAAGCTGCTCTGAACTCCCTCGTCAAAGGATTAGTTAAGGGTCTTGATCTGTTACAACAAAGCCTGAGAGTGACAGAGAAACCGCTGCTGATTGAGCTGTGAAAAGAAAGCTCAAGATAATTCTCCTTGAAGACTCTTCGGGCAGCAAACATGCAGACAAGCCCCCTGAAATTAACCAGCAGTAAAGATAATAAATCACCATTGGGATTTCAAGCCTGGCTTTTGTAGAGATAGCAGAGATGAAACAATGCATTCGTGCTTTTATCAGCTCAGGATTTTATTTTTTTTAGTTTTCACCTTTTCCTTAGGTGTTATTTGAAGTGAGGATGTTTCAAGGTTCTTAATCAGTTGATGTGGATCTGTCAGTATAGCAAGGAACTTCATCGGGGGCTTGGAAGTGCTTGTGTTGAGAATGCATCCATTAAATCTACCCTTGGAGTGTATAGTCGAGGCGAAAGGTGAGTCTGGTGGAAAAGGAATGTGCCTTTCCTTTACTGTTAGAGACTGTTAGAGAAGGATTTTCTCTTCCTTGTGAGCTCACCTTCCTTAAACAAGGCTTAAGAGAATAATTAGTCCCTTGAAAGTAGGGCAGTGAGGAATAGGATGTAACAGTGCACAGCAGGACTGCTTGGTCTTTTTTCGGTAGTGCACACTTTGTTCAGAGATGCTCGTGTTGCTGTGAGTCGAGGTGCTCTTCAGGTGAACATCCAGAATCTTCTGTCAAGAGCAGACTGACGCTTAATGTGCTACCCAGTTTCTACATATTGAATGGCAAAACTGGAAAGGCTCTGTTGGTCTCTACTTCTTGTGTCCTCTGTATTCCTTAGTTCTTACTCCCAGATCCATCGAAGCTGGCCATGTCATGATTAGGGGTCAGTCTGAGTCTGCGGTGATGGGCCTCAGGTTGTGCTTTTAGTGCAAGCTTATCCAGAGAGATGCAGAGTCCTTGAGCTGTCCTTCAGCAGGAGGAGAGGTGGGGAAACTCTAAAATGCCATTTATATAGCTGTGAAGGCTTGTCTTAACAGAGCTTGTGGTGCAGTTCGGATGGAGAATTGGCAAGGTGGTCAGAGGCAGCGTAACCCTTGTAAGCTTTTTACAGCTGTAATGAGTGGGCTCTGGTTTGCGCGGCCCTGTAAGTAACTTGCTAAGTAGCTTAAGAGATGCTTACCTCGGATACTTGAGAGAGAGTCTTAGGGGGCTGCAGTTGTTCTTCAAGTGTGACATTGGGGGATTTTGGCCACGAGGGGAGGGGGTGATTCTGAGAAGCTCAGTTGCATTATCTCTTCATGGTTGTTATGTGTTCCCTTTATTGTGTCTCTCAGACTTGTATTATTCGGGAAGACGTGACAGATTACTGAGTAACGGCAGCAAAAACTGCCTGCGTAGGGGCTGGCTTTTTAGTATCCTGCAGTTGTCAGGGTTACTTTGCAGAAAGCCATTTCCTTTTCGTTTTTGTGACAGTATGGGAACAACCTTTGTTATCGGTGTTACCTGTTTGTCAGCGGCTTTGATGTAGACCACCACATCTCAGGGTTGGTTGAGAGGCAGCACCAGCCTAAATGACTTATATACTGTCGAGGAAGTTTTGCTTCTATGGTCAATTGTTTCCAAGCCCACTCTAAAAGAGATGGTTTCTATCAAACGTTAATATACAGCTTCTTTCTGGGGCTTGAAGGGAGAGTGAAGGTGCGTACCTGTGTTGAAAGTGGTTGGCTTGGAAATGTGTCAGCTTTTTAAATGTTAATATGAAAGTATTGTATAAAGCTGAGCGTTCAGAAGCATGATGGCAGGCAGTTTTAGAGTAAGGGTTTTGCTGATTTTTTTTTTTTCCGGGGGAGGTGTGTGAGTGATTTTTTTTTTGTGTTTTGTTATTTATGACAGACTAAAACTGGTAGTTTTTTCCCCACATAAATGTGAAACTGGAGCAGGGAACTTAATAAGGTAATGAGTTGAGGTGTAGTTATTTTCATGTTGGCATCACATTTTTCTCACACGAACGATTGCAGCTGAATACCAGTTAATGCATAAATTTTTTTAATGTGGAGGTATACAAAGTGTTTGGAATGAAGATGTGAAATGGGAGAAAAATATTAAGCTGAAGGTTTTTTTCCCTTGTAGTTTCACAACCTTCTTGTAGTTATAGATGTCAGTCTGCTCGTCTGTCTATTGTTTGCGATGCTGGGGATACGGACTACAGCGGAGAGGAGAGCATTTGCCTGTGAATACATCAGCACCTGTCTCGTCATCAGAAACACACTGCAGTAATAATGCAGGTGTCCCTGCAGCAGAAACTCTGTCAGTGCCAGTTACGAGGACGGTGTTATGCCATTTCAGCAGCATGGGCTGTTACTCTTCTCCCCGTTCTCCCTCCTTCTGCCTTCCTAATTTTATTTTTTTTTTTTTTAGCAGCAGCGAGAGAAATGGTGTGTATAGGTGACGGAATAAAATGGAACAAGATACTGTTGAGATGATTCAGCTGCCAGACTTAAGTATCTGCTGAGCAAGGCGTTTTGGTTTGGGGAGGGTCATTGCATGTTTGAAAGACAGCAGATCTGATGGTGTATCCCAGATAACTGGAAGCAGTCCTCCCTGAATGGGGAAGAAAGACTGCTGCAAGACTCCGTGTCGGCAGTGAAAAGTGCTGCTGTAGTAGCTGGTAGGGCAAGGGAGAATCACACGGCTCATTCCTATTTCAAAATAGATTTGAAGAAAAAAAAAACACGAAACCTGCAAGGCTGAAATTGAGTAGGAAAAATAGTCTGCTTCACTTGGCTTCTGTGTACGCTTTCCCTTTCAGGAACCAGGAAGCTGATGCTTACCTAAAGAAAGTGGTCTTTTTTGTAAATATCGGGTAAACCATCACTTTCACCTCAGAGCTATGTCATACAAATTAGGTGGCCATGATGTTCAGTTTTGTTGCCACAAAAACATCACGCAATGCCAGAGGCTTGTCTTCAGTCAGGTTTTGAATGGGATTTTTAATATAATACATTATTAATGCTATGAAGATCTACATCTTAAAATGGCTTGAAACCTGTGTTAACTAAATGGTAATTTCACCTGAACGGAGGTAGCTGTAGATGAAAAGGTAGAACCATGCACTTGGCTTTTATATTTAGTTTGATAAAGACAAAATCTATTCCCACTGTTTTATTTCAAGACGTGTGTAAATTGATAGTGTTGTCTTGATGTTTCGGATCAGAGTATTTTTCCAGTGACTTTCAGCTGAGATGGGTTAATGTACTTGTGAAGAGTAAGAGGTGACATCTCGAAGGCTAAAAGGTAGCAGGGTATGGGAGAGCAGCCATGAAGTTCTTGCTTTAGTATGAGACATGTGAGGGGCTGAAAAAATTTCCTACCTTTTCTTACACTGAGCTGTGATCAGGAAGTACAAAAGCTGCTGTACCTTCTATGAGTGTTATGAACTACCTTTGGAATAACGAGTGTTTTGTCTTTCTAAGACTGCAGATGATTTCTTGACACTTAGAATTGAAAGCTGCATGGGAAGGCTTTGATAGCCCATTAAGGTTAAAACCCCAATGCAATTTGCAGAGGTTTTGGGTTGTCGATTTGTATGTTAGGTTTTGGATGCCGAAGTGAAAAAACGGTGCTTGAAATACTTGGCCCGGTTTGCCGCATTCCAAATATATCGTTGCTTTGTTTTGAGTCACTCTTACCTCACAAATCCCTTGAAGTGTGGTGAATGTTTAGATATAAGATATTGAAAATACTCAGCAGTGTCGTGCAAAGAAAACTTAACTAGTTATTAGTCAGAGTCAGACTTTGTTCTTGCACTGGGAATTTTGTTTTGTTTCCTCTTGCGTGTTCCCTTTGCAAGGTAATAGTATAAAAGCTGCTATTTCTGTGTCAAACAGACTTGTGGAATATATTCATGAAATGAACA
The DNA here is from genome assembly GCF_965231255.1 of Vanellus vanellus. Classification (NCBI taxonomy): domain Eukaryota; kingdom Metazoa; phylum Chordata; class Aves; order Charadriiformes; family Charadriidae; genus Vanellus; species Vanellus vanellus. The sequence goes on from NC_138909.1 coordinate 1,376,917, forward strand.
GTGGAAAATATTTGATTTTTAAAGAAACACTCACAAAAATAGTATGAAAGGTGGAGATGATTTTTTTTTTTGTCGTCTTTTGATGCAGTATCTTGCAATAACTTGGAACAATTTCCCAGTGGTCCCCAAGGCTGGGGATCAGCAGATGCTCACTGGAACGGATCAGTAGCTAAAAATACTTGGGGGCTATTTTTCATACAAGAACGGGCAGAAGAAAATCCTGCTGGGGCCCTGACGCCAGGCGGCAGGGGAGTTTGTAGGCTGTGGTGGTTGAGAGAAGGTCCATCTGTGCCAGCCTGGTGCCCCCTCCCTGCCCGGCCAGGCCTGCACGTTCCGTGCTGTACGTCTGGCTCTACACATGGGAATGACACTGGCTGTAAAAACAATCTGTTGTCTCCATGAGATGAAGGACAGGGACAGAAATAATTAGCTCTCTGCCATTGGAGGTGTGAGAGCTAAAACCGTTCCGGAGCGCAAGCTGAGATGATCTTGGATATGAGTTGCTAGAGCGTAAAGGGAATGTTGTGCAACTGTTGCGTCGGGCTCTGCTGTTTACATCGGGAGTTCCTCGAGGAAATTGGGATTAAAACTGCTCACTGCGTGTGAGTCATTTTAGCTGAGAAAGTGAAGAACCTGAAGCTTCCTTGCTCGTCAAGCCAGTAACTTGTCAATGTAGTGGGACTAAGTTTATTGACTGACTTGGTAACGTTGTTTTGGTCTGACGGTGGCTTTGAGATACCTGACGGACTTGAAAATCCTTGTTAAATTTCGCAGTGTCTTTAAAAACATGCCGCTGCTCTCCAAAAATTTTGGATCTGAGAAAAATCAAGTGTTACAGCACTTGCAAATTGGCAGTAAGTCCTTCTGTACCCCAGTAAGAAATAAGGCAAAAGGACTGTCGGTTAAGGTTGTCTGGAGGTGCGGAAGTTCGCTACGTGGCAATAGTCACTAGCTGTTCCTTGTACGCTAGGTTTGGCGGAAAGCCTTGATTCTCATAGGATCCACATGGCACCCTCTGGGTATCAAACACAAAAGGTTCAAGTGCCAAGCTGAAAATTTAGGAAGTTCTACAATTGTAATCAGTGGCTAGTAATATGACACAAAAGTCATGGGAGTCATCTGACAAAAGCTGGCAACCAAATCTGCTGTTGGATTGTAAGCCTAGAAAGTAGGGGCCGGCTCCAAGAATAGGGAAAATATTTTTTTTTCATTAATGATGTTTTTGGGGCCTTTTAAAACCCCTGTCTGAGCTGGTGTGGTTCATCCAAATCAGGTTTCAGATGCTGCTGTTTACGGGGCTTAAAAACACTGAAGCTTAAAAACATTTCATCCTATTATGTTAATGAGTGCGACTTCTATTTCACAGCCTTCCAGATCTGTTGTTTGCAACCTAACTGCTAGACGCTTTAACTGGATTTCACTGTTTACTCGATACTTTAGGAACTGTTTACTACTTTTATTGAGCGTGTCTTCATGTAAGGCTTGAAGACAGAGCAATATTATGTTGTCTCTTCTTCTTATTACAAACAGTGCCTGAAATGCAGCTAGGAGTTCGTGCTGCTTCCAGGAAGATGTTGCTGGATGTTTGGCTGTGGATGCTCTTCAGGTTCTTAGGAGCAAGCGTTTGGGCTGGGTTAATGACACCCTGTGCCTAGATGTACCATACAATTAAGCAACTGTTTGCTGCCCTCCATCTCTGTGCGTGCGCTTTCAGATGGCATGTGGTACAGTAATATGAGGCTAATTATTGTAATTTACATGGAATGTAGGGTCTTGGATAGTTACTCGGTGTTAATTTCTGACTAAATGCTGGAGAGCGGTAGCACGGAAGTACTATGTGAATGCAGGATGGCCTTCAGGAGAAGGACTATGGAATGGAATCGGCGAAATGGGCTCTTGGGTCCTTGAAAGCAGCCGGGGAAGCTGGGATGCAAAGGAAAAAATAGCTTTTAACAGCTTTTTCTTAATGCCCCTGGGTTGTCCTTATAGCACAGCTGTGATTGAGGAAAAACTGTAAAACAGTGATAAAAAAAGATGCTAGAGATGCTCTGTAGATTAATGACCAGAGCTATTCATGGCAGCTCTGTACTGATTAGATGGATGAATAATGGGCTTTTGTCATTCTGCAGTAAGGGCTGTAGTAGGTGGTGGATGCTGGAAACAAACTGTTTTCTGCCATTGTTCAAAAATTATTTTTTAAGTCTTTTTTTGTTTTGTTCTCTATGATTGGTAAAGTTTAGCTAATCATAAAGCTCTCTGGTAGTGTTTTTGGGCAACTATATTGATGTAAAGTGTAAATAAATAGTGTTAGATAACTAACTAGATGTAAATGGTAGATGTTAGATGTAAATAAAAAGTGTTAGATACGCATGAAAAGGGGGAGTTGAGACACTGAACCAAGTGACATTTTCAAGGTACCAAAGTCACTGGTGTAACAAAAAGGCTTAGCTCTTGGGTTCTTTATTGTGTAGCGTCTAACAAGAATAGAGCTTCTTATCAGTGCAGGTGTGTGGTATCATCGGAGTTGAATTGTGTTGTGGTCAGATGTGTAGTACTGTTTCTTATGTTTAAGGGTTTTCATACTAAATTGCCAGTGTGTGGCAAATACTTGTGCTGAGAGTAAGATTAGAGTTGCTGTCACTTCAGGCTTGTAATGTTAATTTAGGTATCGTATACCAATTTTGGTAGTGGAGAGACTTTACTAGCTTGATACCTTACTTGGTGATGTGCTTCTAGAGGAGGTGCTTGGTGTTGACGACTGGATTTCTATCTCATAAGTGCAGAAAATGTGTGAAGAGACAGTTGTTTGTAGGTGGTGTGTATCTTCCCACCTCCCCCCCTCCCTGCCTGGCCTGACATAAAATTAGGAACATGCTAATGTGTGTTCACCCTTATTAGTACTAAAATTGAAATCAATACCAAATCAATTGAAATCAAATTCAAGTCTAATGCATGGAGGGGTATTTTTGGTGGTTTGGTGTATTTTGTGTGTGTGTGATGGAAATTGTGGAAAGAAGTTATTGACCTGAGTTTACATCTGTGTGTGACCATGTGGAGGTGTCTGTATGGATGTGGAAGACACTGGTATGGGGATGTGGGGTGATGTTTACGTCAGTGTGTTCACGGTGGGATGTATGCTGATGGTAGTTTTATATGCGTATCGCTTGACGGTGAGAGGCTGATGGGGTTTGAGTTAGCGTCAAGAACTGGATTATGTCTCTAGTTGATGAAGCACCACATGGTGGCAAGAGCCAAGTAACTCAGTTGTGTGCTAATTTTTCTGCTCTAACCTGGCATTTACTAAAAAGTACGTTCAGTGTCTAGTATTTGACAGTCAAAACATAAAATTGCTGCTGTCTTGCAGGGCTGACTTCAGGGTGTATAGGTGTGACTCCTGGTGGATCAGCTTCTACCTGGTTGACATGTCTGTACGTCAAGGTACCAGATGGCAAAACAGTACTAAAAAAGCAGAAGTACTGTTCTTAACATAAGAAAAGACACAGCCCTGCCTGCAGGATAGTTTTTGTAAAAAGTCACACCTCCTCGTTCTGGTCTGGTGAAGAGGAAATCGCTTGATGTTACGTTTCCTACTTAATAGAGAAAACCAAAGGAGCAGACAGATCCCTCTGAGGTTGGAGGAGCAAAGACCAGGTGGAGGTTTGAGTCTGTGTTTCAGGAAAGGGCAAGAACAACAGGCATAGGGCTGTGGGAGTGCGTGCACATGGTGGCATGCCTTGCGGGAGCCTGCGAGCGTGCAGGGGGACACGGCCAAAAGGGGTGAGTGTGCAGGACCCAATGTGATGTTGTTGCAAAGCTCAGCTAAGTGGCGAGGAAGTCATCTTTCTAATAAGAGGTGACAAAAGCACGTAACATAGAAAATTTAAGTTCAGTCTAGTATTCCAATGCTTGGAAAACTGAGAATTACTCTTTTGCCTAGAAAAATACTACTCGGAACATATGTTAAGGTACTTGTAGCATGAAATTTCCTTGAGGTTTGGCTTTATACACATGTTAATGCTGCGCTTTTCTAAGCCATTTTTTAATTTCTCTCTACAGTTGTATTCAACGCATCAAAACGGTATGCTGTTCTGTTTGAGAGTAGTCAGAACTCGGTGATTTTGTTCTCCTAGCATCTTTTTGATTGTAGAAGCATCAAATACACTAGAAGTGATTATGGGCAAAGTAAACTTGGGCAAGTACAGAGCATGAGATTTTTATTGCAGGATGAGAGAGGAGGAGATATCTTGTAAAAGGCCTTCTGTTGGGGACTGTCTGAACAATGGGATTATGTCAGAGTATTGTTTGATCGGAGAAATGCTGACTGAGAACCCAGATTAAATATTCTGATATGTAAGGTGGAGCATTTGTGCACTATTCTACACGTTTTTTTAGTTAAGGGAGATGAAATACATCTGAAGACCATCAAAGGAAATGTCTGTTTACTTGGCCTGGTAAATGGAAATGCTTTGTCTTTAGTTCGTAGCTTCTGTGAAGAAGGCAGTCTTTTCTGAGAAACGAAAATGGAATTTTCGCTTCTACCAAAATACGATGTTATTCACTGCTGTTAGACACCGTCTTTTATCACTGTCACCCTGTATGGTATTCTGTGTCATGTAGAACCAGCTGAGAAGACAAGACTGTCCATATAATGAAACTTAAGCTAAAAGGCAATGGTGAGAATATGGAGGAGCATAACTGGAGGCTTGATGAAAAGTTCTACAAGCCGCAGGTTGAAGATCTCTTCCTTCTGCCTTAAAAAAGGAAAATGAGCTTTATGTAAAGTGATAAAATAGTCTAAATTGGTTACTTAAGCTACTTTATTGAGATGTTCCTCTGAAATGGTTTAAATGACAGCACATAATGTAAACATTTTCAAAATTTTACTGCAAGAGAAGTTCTGTCCTGCTAAGTCGTGGTTGTCTTGGTGCTGTATTGTTTGTCGGTGAATTGCTTTTTCTCCTCCTTCTCCTTGTGTTATAGTTGGTTTTTTAATCATAGCACGATGATATTCTTAGCTGGAAGGAAAATGGGAAATTTTTTCCACTTGAAACTTAAACTGCATAAAAGGCGTAATTTGAGGGGACAAGATATGAGTGGGGAGAGACGTTTTCATATTTAGACTTTTTTCTTAGCAAATACTTCATAGTGTTAGGAATAACCGCAACCAGCTGTTAAATATCTCACTCGGATGAGATTTTTTCAGGTAGTATAAGTAGTAGGGATTTTAAATGAGTTGGTTGAGCCAAGAATCCTTCCGACTGCTCAGTTGTTTGTCTTTCCAGCGGTGAAATCTGTCGCTTGGCTCTCCCTTGCTGCTTGCTGCAGCAGGCTTTGTCCTCTGGAAGAAGACAAACAGCAAGTCCTCAGATGAACCAAAACCGGCCTAAAAACGGCCTTGTGGATGCACGGAGCAGCGCTGGCAGCGACCAGCCAAAGACCATGGCGAGGCAGGAGTGAACTGTTCCTTAGGACTGGGGAGGAAACTAGGAGTTGCCTTCACCAGGTTGCCAAACTGGAAAGCTGCAGCCTGTGTGATGGTCGCTTGGAAAGAGCGTTGCAGAGAGGCAGCATGCAGGACTGCAGGACTTCCCTGTTGGCGACGGTTGTTGGCGTCGGAGGCACTTCCATCAGAAGTTGGAAGTCATTCCCTTCAGCTTGCTGTGTTTGAAGAAGGGCAAAGAGACTTCAAAGGAGTGGAAGGAGGCTTCAAAGATGTCTGTGAGATGTACACTTGTGTATTGCCAAAAGCTGTCTGACAGGAGGTTTTGTTTATCGACGGTGTGGTTGAAGTGATACACTGAAGTCATTTTGAAAGTAGTTCTCAGCCTACCTTCCTAAACCAAGCAGATGTTTAGGTTCAAGCTGTATGATGTCCCAGTAAGTTTTGAGCTGGAAGCAGACTGCGGAAGAAAAAGCCCTTGTGTGAGCTCTTCACTTGGGACAGGAGAGTAGATGGGAGGATGGAGGGAGGCCTTTCAGGAGTCCGGAGATTATTTGTTCACTCATCTAGTTTATCTGCCCACTTAGATTCTTAGGGCATTTATCTGCAGGAATCTGAACTTGTGATGCTCATGAGACTGCTTTTAAACTTTGGAGACACACATGAACCTTAAAACTAATTGTATTTCTGTCTTGCTGAACTCTATTCTATGTGGAAATAGATGACGGCTGTACTACAGACAGTAGCTGCCTTTATCCAAAGATCATTTAAGTTTTTAATCGTGTTGTAGGGGTGGCTGACACATGTGGTTTGTTTGCGCGGCAGATTAGCGTTTGGATCGATTTTGGTTTCAGTTTGGTGTTGGTTTTTATTTTTCGATTTCTTTTTTTTTTTGAAGGTGTACGTTTTAAAGGCTGGTGATCTTTGCAGGGGTTGTTAAAACTTGATCTTTATAATCTGTAATGGTTTCATGGCTAGTTCATAGCTGAGGGGTGTGTTCGTGGAACTCTTAGAGGAGTGTCTTCTCTAAACTACTTGTCCCAGTCTTCCTTCAGCAGGCAGAAAAGCACAGATGGATACGAGGGGTTTTGATCTCTTCTTCGATTTCTATGTGTTTGCACCACCAAAACCAATGGAGAGTACAGGGAAGTAGGATCTTTAGAAGAACTTAGACCACTCAGCATCTGTTTTCTGAAAAAGGCAGATAAAATGGGTTGCACGTTCTGTAGGTAATGTTTTTAATTAAATGTTTTCTTGAGAAAGATTCTGTGAAACTCTCGTGTGTTGCATTTGAGCTGATTATATCCGGAGCATTTTGCTGGTCCTTTTATTTTTTTTGAATGTTGGATTAGGAGACATCAGACTTGAAAGAAGTGAGATAGCTGAGAGAATTTTACTGCAAGTTGGAAGAAGATAGTCGACACTAAAATAGCGATGAATTAGTTTTTCTGGTTTTGTGTGCTAGTAGGGTTTAATGCCATTTGAGCGTAGTTTACTTCTTTGAAAGATGACTGGGTTGTGTGAAACGGTATAATTCTCTTTTTGTTATATGTATCTTTGATTCTTGAAGAGGGGAAAAAAAAAAAAAACAGTGAACCAACAGCTTGCATAGAAAATGATAGCAGCTGCTACCTTTAGGCCTTCTGGAGTGATATCTGTTCTTCCACTTTCCCTCCCTGTGTTAAGTTGGACTTGAAATCTGTAGACTGCGGTGTGGAGATGTGAAGTCCATCTTAAACTTTTCTAGTATATCGTGTGGCTTCTAGTCACAAAGCAAGTGGATAATATGATAAAAGGTTCATTCTTAGTATGTGACTCTGGAAAATCTCATTGCTTCCATTGATGAAATAATGCCCTTTTGAGTCAACTGAGGATAGTTTGGCTAATAATTAAAAAGCAAATGCTTAAGTGGTATCTACAACTGTGGGGTACTTTGTGTCTTAAGTACATTTTGGTCAATTTTCTCATTCTTAAACTAGATTTGTTATTTTTCAGGTGGAATCGTTTATCTTGGATCAGGATGATCTTGAAAACCCTATGTTGGAAACAGCTTCTAAATTGCTTTTGTCAAGTACTGCTGATGGTGCTGACCTGAGAACAGTAGATCCAGAAACCCAGGCAAGATTAGAAGCTTTACTTGAAGCTGCAGGTAAGTACTTGTGTCCCATACAGGTTTAACCCCGAAGCTCTTACACATGAGACCCTACTGGAACTGCTTGCATAAGTCTAATCCATACGAGCATGATACACATGCAGAATGTAAGGCGGTGTGAGCTTCGCAAGGTTGTGCAAGTCACAGAAGAGAAAGAAGTTCATGAAAGCATTTAAAATCTTGGAAAATTACATTTTCACGTGAAGGCTCTGCTTCTAATCAGATTCCTCCAACTCTTGATAGCTGAAAGCCTGAGTAAAAATCATACCCGACCTTGACTTTGCAGCCTTCTATCAAAAAATAAAATGCCTTATGAGGCCTTTTTTTGTAACAATTACCGTATGAAAAGTTTTGAGTTGCTTATATTCAGTAGTTGTCTATAGTTCAAAAATAATGCCTTCTGCGGATCAGAGGGTTTAATACATGTGCAGCACCTCTGAGTGCAGCTTTTAAATCAGTGTTGTAAACAGTCAATCCCTTCATTTTGGAAGCTGTAGTTTGTTATGTTGGGGATGTTTCTGCCAACAGATTTCATAGGCTCAATTTGAACTTCTCTGTTTTCTCCTTTTCTGGCATGCGTACCAATTTGTTGTAAATTGGAATGAAAGGAATAGGTAAGCTGTCTACAGCTGATGGTAAAGCATTTGCAGATCCTGAGGTGCTTCGCAGACTGACTTCTTCGGTCAGTTGCGCGTTGGATGAAGCTGCTGCTGCACTTACCCGGATGAGAGCAGAAAGCACAGCAAATGCAGGGCAGACGGACAAGTAAGCCAAACTTTCTACTTGATTTTTTTCAGTATTTTGCTACTTCTAGAAGCAGTTCTTCTTGCTGTATCACTTTTGATTACAGGGTGGTGAAACTCTTAATCAAGTGGAATTAGTGCCAAGTTATCACCTGCGATTCTCCTGTTAAATATTCCTGGACTGTCAGGTCTTGCAGTGGGGAGTGAAGCAATTAATACTGTTTAGAATTCCAAAATCACGCTCTGAGTAATTTAACTTCACCAACTATAGAGACAAGATGTCCAAGCTCTTAAATAGTATGGGCCTTAGAATGGGCAAATCCAGCAATGGGCCATTCAGTCATAGCATGAAGCTAGCTTTGGGACCAGAAAATACCCCCAATCTGTTTTGGGTTTGGTTTTTTTTTTTTTTTTTTTTTTTTTTTTTTTTTTTTTTTTTTGAGTAATTCAGAGGGCCTTTTTAGTTGAGGAAGGAAACCAGCCTTGAGGGACAGGAGCCTTCATGGCAGTCTGGGTAGGACCTTGGACAGAGCCTCGGCCAGGACACGGCTGCTTTTTTAACTGGACTTTGTCTTACTGGGGTGTTTGTGAGGGAAAGAAAAAGAAGGTTCCCTTCCAGGCTGTTACTAAGCTTCGCTACAACAGGAACAGAGCGTCAGTAGGAACAACCAAGTGCTGCTGTCCTAGGTGGCAGTTTGTTCCTTCAGTACTGAGTAACTCCAAAGAAACATTTCTTCGTGTGATCAGGGCATATGAAGAAGAGCAGAGCAGTTTGGGGTTATGTCTGCTTCTGTTCTCTCTGCGTCCCTCCCTGCCTCCAGCTACCTCTTTCCTTGTGAACAGTGGCTGTTGCCAAAGTTGTTTGGATGTGGGAAATGCAGTCACAGATGTATTACAGAAATAATTCTCCGTATATTTAATATTGTGTCTGGTGGCACAGATTTTATTGTATCCAAGACTCCTATTTACAGGTATAACTTAGTCATTGCTGCACCAATACAAGCTTTAACATCATGAGTATTTCAAGAATTGCTCATATTCGCATTGAGTTATATGGGTTTCTGTCAACTACCTTATTTTTCCATTCACTTTTGAGTTAGCTCTGTGTTGACAGGACTTCCTAAATGGAGAAGAGATGAAAGGGCAGTGGGTGGGGTGAGGCCAGTAGTCTTGGATTTATTATTTTTGGTCCAATTATTTGGAGCAGAATAGAGAAGTATGTCAGACGAATTGTTATTCTCACAAAGCAATGACTGGTTTGGAATGAAGACAATGTAGACAGAAGACCATCTGAGGGATTGAAAATGTGCTTCCAGTAGACCCTTTTTTGACTGAAATAGAATTGGAATGATACAAGTGAACTCATGGAGCGACACAAGAACCGCATGTATTCTGACTTAGGGCTTACCAAACCAGGAGAATTTTACTCTTCCGCTTGATTGAGTTAGGGCCACAATGGAAACATCGGATTGCGTTCCTAGATTCTGGGGTTCTCAGCACAGGACAGAAGGGAAGTTATTGATTTTGTTATAGGAGAAGACAGATCCAGGTGATTTGTTTTAGTTTAATTAATAGTTACAGTGCTCAAAAAAATTAGCTTTGTTAAGACGAACAGGCTGTTGCAGTGTCCTCTGGTCCAGGGGCAAAAGAAATGCAAATGCAGTGCTGGGCAGTGGTTGCTGATTTGGAAGGGAATACTCATGGTGGTGTACTTACCGTGATTTAATAAGTTCTGCTTTTCTTTGGACCTTATTTCAGAAAATGAGTGGGACAAAACCTGTGTTTTCAAACTGAAATCACAAAGCAGGAATAGGCTGAGACTGTATATTACGTTATAATTAGTAATGTAAACCAACAGTGATTTGTTTGCAGTGCTATATGATGAGCCTTTCAAAATGGAAAGTTATTACTTACTTCTCAGATTGTTAAGTGATTACCCAAAAAGGTTTGGTACTTTTGTAGGACATCGTGCTGGGTGTATAGCGCTGAGACAGTGCATCAAGTCCATGAATGTGTCGTCTTAACATGTTCTCTCCTTCAGTTGTAGATGTTGTGGAATTTGGTAAACTAAATGGTCATCCTGCAGGTGTTTCTTTTGTAAAGTTCTGTTAAAATTTACTGACAGGAGTGGTTGAGTATGCACATTACTCAGTTTTCAGAAAAGTTATGTTGAAAACCTTAAGTGTAAAAGTGGCACCTCTTTAATTAGCAGTTGGCACTTTTTCAGTTTGTGTTTTCTTTTTTTGTTGTTTTTTTACTCTGCACATAGAGCAAGTATTTCAAGCATAGTCCATTCTCACTTCTAAATGCTTTCTATCTTATTAGCCGCAGCTTGGCAGAGGCTTGTTCGGAAGGAGATGTAAATGCTGTGCGGAAGTTGCTAATTGAAGGACGAAGTGTGAACGAGCACACAGAAGAAGGGGAAAGCCTCCTTTGTTTAGCCTGCTCAGCAGGATATTATGAGCTTGCGCAGGTTGGTTTTAGTATGTGTGTATTGTACAAAAATAAGTGTTGAATTAATGTATTCCAGTCTTACGCACCTGGAAGGTGTTGTAAAGGTAGCGGAAAATACGAGTTAATGGGAAAATGAAGACTGATAGGTAAACTGAATGTTGCGACTGAGTTCTTTGTGCTTAGTTCTCTAAGTGTTTCACAGAACTGGGTGTTGGTGAAGGTGAGGGCTTTGTGCAGCATTTCAACCATCTTGACACACTGGTTTGTCACTTGCCAGTGTTGTTGATCACCCTTCTGTTCACAGGTTCTTCTGGCAATGCATGCTAATGTAGAGGACCGTGGTATTAAAGGAGACATAACGCCTTTAATGGCTGCTGCTAACGGTGGACATGTCAAAATTGTCAAGTTGCTGCTAGCTCATGGTGCTGATGTGAATGCACAGTCATCAACAGGTAAATAAATGTGTTCAAGCTTGTTGAAAATGACTAAAAAGCTGAGATTTCCAGTGTGTGGGAAACTTTGTGTGGAAAATTGTGGGGAATAGCTCTCAGCTAAGTAAAGCAGAATACTTCTTCGTGGTTTTACTATCTAGCTTCTGCTTTATTTTTAAAATGAAGGTATAAAATATTAGGTGGTTACAGACACATACAAAGGTAGTTAATGTCAGTTAGTAACTGAAAGGTATTTGTGTACATAGGATTTGTTGTCACATTATTTTAAGCATAGTTGGGGAAGTTTGTGTGTACATAGAAAATGATTTGGTGTCAGGTCTAGGAAAATAAAGGAAAATAGTAAACATGAGAATGTGGCTCCCTTTTTTATTCCCTTGTTCCCCCCTTTCTCATGACAGTTTGGTAGGCATTTGTGTTGAAGTGACAAATGGGGAAATTTTCATAGTTTGTGGCCTTGAAGTGGAGAGATTTTGTGTAGTCAACAGTCGTGGACAAAGTGAGTTCTGACTCAGAATGATGAGGATAGTTGGGATACCAGAAGACACCTTTTTTTTTTTTTTTTTTTTTTTTCTTCTTCAGTGAAGTGGTTCTGAGCAGTAATACTGCTTTGACCTTTAACTTTTTTCAAGTTATTTTTCGTACAGGCAGATTCTCTGACTGTTCTGTTCAGATAAATGTTTTTGTAGTTTTTCCCTGGAAGTTGTTTTCATCGCTTTATGAAGGCAATGGGCATTTTTGAACTAGCCCTATAGAGCTGTTTAAGACATGATATGTCCCTGCTGATGAACGGGAAAAGGCATGGGGTTTTATGATGGAAGCTGGGATAAATTGGGATAGAAACGGGGGAAAAAAGAGAATCGATACAGTCACCAGACACACAGAGATCTTCAGTCTGTCAGCACTGAGCTACTTTGGGCAGTTCTTGCTTTTTTCCCTTGAAGTTACTGGTCTGTAGCCTGAAAAAAACCCTGTTCCGTAAGGTAGCAATGAAATGGAGTATAAGTTGAAGTTCCAGTGTAGAAATGCTATCGCGTTGTGTTTTCAAACCTTCTTCTTGTGTGGCTTTAGGCAACACAGCCCTTACATACGCCTGTGCTGGGGGCTATGTAGATGTTGTGAAAGTACTGCTGGAATCGGGCGCCAGTATTGAGGACCACAACGAGAATGGTCACACTCCTCTGATGGAAGCAGGCAGTGCCGGCCATGTGGAAGTGGCTAGGGTGCTGCTGGAAAACGGAGCAGGCATTAATACGCATTCCAATGAATTCAAGGAGAGCGCGCTTACGCTGGCTTGCTACAAAGGTACGGTACCAAATTCCATACTTGATACTAAGGTGTAACGAGCGTGGGTGCAAGTAAGGCGCAGAGAAATTATTTAATTTTAAAAGACCTAGCACTTGAAAAACATGCAGAATGTAGGATCTTGCCTTTTTGGTGTCAGTGCTTAGGCAACCGGCCTTTTTTGCCTCCCTTAGAGTATTAGACAGCTATCTTGCATCACCCAAGCAAGGGATGAAGATGTTTAATTAAAGAGGCCAAATGTGCTCACACAGCTGAGCAGTTGCTGTTATAGTCACTTAGGACATGTTTTATTACAGCTATTAGAGTGGCTCTTGGCATCGTAGGGTAATTGATGTCGGTAGCAGAGGTACATCTGTGGCACCTCAGTTGAAGACGGTCTTAGTCTTTCGTTTATGATTCTTTTAGCTGCCTTAAATTCTTGGTTCACTGTTGCTGGATGTTCTCTTAAGCTATGGTAATTGTCTTTGGTGGTGGCTGTCAGAGCAAAGGCTGTGAAAGAGCGGAGTGGGACCCAAAACATTCTTCCTGAGAAAATGTGCTTGGGCTCTGAATCCTGAAGTGAGGCTGGAAAGCAGAGATGAAAAATTAAATGTCTGTGCTTAGTCAGTCTTTTGCTGTGATAGATGGGAGAGAAGTGAAGATATTCAGGCTTTTATGTGTTTCATTTGATCTGTATATGATTTGTCCGTTTTGTGCGTTTCTGTGTGGTTCCAAATCTCCTGTTTAGGGCATAAACAGAAGCTCCTAATTTTCTCGTGTTGCTTGCTTCCTGTAGTAGAATGGCATGTGATGTTTGAGACCAAGGAGGTCACTTAACTTCTAAATAAAGAGAGCAGGGAGAAGAGGCGATGTGGCCTCATACTGGGCAGTATCGGTGCTATTCATAGTGTTGGTTGCTAGGTGTAGTTCTAGTTTTAAGGTTTAGCTGTGGTCATGTTGACTTGGTTTTATACGCTGGCATATTGTCTTGGTGGTGACTGGACAGTGAAGTTGCCTGGATTTGGCACACATGCAGGACTAGGTTAATTATAGTCACGAATTAATGGACTGGTTGAGAGCAAATAGTTTCAAAAAGCTGCTTGGCGTCCTTACTTTTGGAGGATTCTTAAAGATGGTTGCATACCTAAGAGTATGCTTGGAAGCGTGAAGTTTCATCTGCTTTGTATGTTTTATGGTCTGAGGGTCGGTGTGAGCTCAGGGAGTGGTTATTGCCATTTATCAAAACAGTAACCCTAAGACCTTAATGTGAAGCAAGTAGAGGTGACACCCCAACAAAAAGCCAACGTTCTGTTGATGAAAAAAAACACAAATATCTTCACAGAAAATAAATCACCCTAGTAAAGCTTCTGGAGTGTGTGCTACTCAGCTCTAATGTCACCTCAAGGAATGCATGTAGTGCAGACGTGTTTTTAGAAATGAAGTGAATTGGATTGTATTTATAGTAACTATGCTGTTAAGCTTCTGTGTGCATTGAATGCACAGATATGAAGATGTGTTTCAAGTCTTTCATGGGATTTTTTTTTTAATGTAGTAATATGGCCTTACACTACCTTCATTATGTACCTTAGACCCTTCCTATGACTTGTGAAATGCACTTTCTAAAGTAGTTCTTATCTGTTCGATATTTTCTCCATACAGGTCATCTAGAAATGGTGAGATTTCTGCTGGAAGCTGGTGCAGACCAGGAACACAAGACAGATGAAATGCATACTGCTCTTATGGAGGCTTGCATGGTAAGAGACGTATGGCTTGAGCAGTCATGCGTATGTACTCTCTTCGCTTCCTGAAGATAAACAAAGGGATTCCTTCTGGTTTCCTTTCGGTACAGACCCTAACTCTGTGATGTTTGGGTTCTCCTGTGTACCTGATGGCCCTTTTGCAGAAGAAATTGGGGAGGGAGATGACAGCAGGGGAGGAATACCTGGTTGATAAACAGTCCGTCCTTAAAAAGCCAAATTGAACTCCATCCTCTCAGGGCTGACAAAGTAGTTGAATTCTTAAAAGATGTCAGGTGGAACTTGCATCACGTGAGCATTAGCAGGAGAGCTCTATTAACCCATCCTCTGAATAAGTAGGTTTCTGTATGTCCAGCTGCACACTGTTTTTTTTCCCTGAAGTGGCAGAAGTCAGTGGGTAAGGCTGTGCTCATGGTCCCACAGCAGCTTCTGTGGGCTCCCTCTCTCCTTCTGTTGTTACAGGTCACTCGCTCTTCTGATAGTTGTGGAGGGCTGGTTTGAAACACATACTGTGGTGACCGCAGTTCAGAGAAGTTAACGTCTTCAAGAGATAGCCAAAAGTAAATAATAGCGATTTATTTGAACAGAATCGTTTCTTCTTGGCTTTGTCTAATTTTGCAGGCTTATAAGTGAGCAATTTTGGTTTATGGTGGGAAAATTCCTTATACAGGAGTCTCCAAATGAAATAACTTGAAGTGGAAGATTGTCAGTGGCTGTTGAAATGCTAATGGGCTTAGCAGTTCTAATGGGCTTAACATAGGCTGCGAATATGGTCCTAACCTG
Source organism: Vanellus vanellus (assembly GCF_965231255.1). Lineage (NCBI taxonomy): Eukaryota > Metazoa > Chordata > Aves > Charadriiformes > Charadriidae > Vanellus > Vanellus vanellus. The sequence continues at coordinate 1,391,979 of NC_138909.1, forward strand.
GCTATTGGAGGCATTTAACGTACCTGTGTGAAGTTTAAGGAGTTTGGAAGCTGAGTTCCCTTTCAGTGTGGGTGCTTATGTTTAGGTGTGCCTGTGCAACTCGGTTTAGTATGGTTCACATAGCCACGTGCTCTTTGAAAACACAGGCTCGGAAGCCCTTCGGGAAGCAACTAGGAAATAGGAGGGGAAATTGTTAACCTCTTAGTAGTAAGAGTACTTTCTTGTTGCTGCTTTGCCCATCTGAGGCAATTACAAAATGACAGTGTATGACAGATTACCTCTTTATAAAATTTAGTAAGAATCTGAGAACAACTCTGATTTTTGGGTAATAGTTTTTTGCTGTAGAACAGAAATACATGTGAAGCTTTCCCTAGAGAGGCTATGTATGTATTGGTACGTTGTAATGCTTGAGTGCTCTAATTGATGCCAGACTTAAGATTTTTCCAGGCTTTCTTAGTGAAGAAAACTTCCTAAATCTGTGTCTTCAGATAATTTTTCCATTTGAGGTACTGTTAGGCTTGAACAGCTATGTAAGTTTCGTATATCTGCATCTTCTTTAAAGCACACACCCTATTTGAAACCTATTTCCTATATATTACCTGAGGTTATAGGATCCAATTGCTTTGGCCTTTTTCTCTGAAGATTTTTTTTTTTTTATGATGGGGTAAATGTGCCATTTATTCCATTCATTTCTCCTCTAGGAATTGTTTAGACCTTGGTATCCCCTCAGAGAAGTGAGTATGATGCCATGAGTTTATTAACCCCCCTCCCTAGGGAGGGTTGGCAGGGCTAAGCTAGCAGGATGCGAAATCTGTCAGGTGTTAGTTTGTGTTTCTAGAGCTGAGAACGTTTTCAATTTCTGCTGGAGAAAAGAAAATAAGACAAAATGAAGCAGAAATCAGTCCCATTTTTAGGCCTGCCCTCGGTTTTCTTTGTGACCCTGGATGGCGGTAGGCTGTTGGTGAAACCCTTACTGCAGAGGTTTCCTCTAGTATTTAGGATGCACAGCAGCATGCTTAGCTAGGTCAGTAATTTGTTTATACCTTATGCCAACAGATTCCAAAACCTTCATCTGAATATGCAGCTTAGAGATAAAACTGAAAACTTGTCTCCTACGTTTCCTTTTTACCTTCCTCTCTAACTAGATTTCTCATGGGTTGAGTTTTTCATGTCGTGAGCCTTGGGTAGTGCCAGGTTATGCGTTTGTGGCTGTGGAGGAGTGCTACGAATACTTATTTAGTCTTCCCTTTCCTGAAATAACTGTAATGGTTCTAAAATCAGCCAGTGATGTCTATTCAAGGCAGTTAATGACTTCAGATAGGGGAATCATTTAACAGAAACCATTATACTTCTCAAGAAGTCATTAGAAAGAAAGGCATGTAGATAAACAGGACTTCAGCCAGTGATTATCTCACTCTGAAATCTTAATAGATTAGCCATATAAATATTGTAGGCGCTGTCCTTGCAGCGAGTTCCCTGGAAGGTGACGATAAAATTAGCTTGTTTTGATGTTGCAGTAGCCTTCTTATCTGTCACAGAGCCGTCCCGATGAGAAGTTAGCAGACAAAGCTGCTATTTCATGGGGCAAACCCTCTTTTCCTTGCCACCCTCTTTCCCCCTCGCCTTTTCCCTCCACCGGCAGACTCACCACAAGTCCATTGGACTCGCAGAAATGTTGAGACCCATTTTTTGTTGTGACTTACTGAGCCATAGGAAAAATCTGTCTCCCTTATTTCTGCAGGAAACTGTTCCTGAGTAAGCATTTCCACACTGCTGCTCAGAATTGACGGGTAGTTGAGAGTCTCAGTACCTTCGGGTCAGCTTTAGAGAGGGAACAGCTTTCTACAGCAGGACTTGAATGGGTTGCAGTCTGAAATACAGCAGTGCAGGGGCTTCTCATCTCAGTGTGCTTTTTGTCCAGAAACAGTCGTCGCTCTTCAGTAGCAGAAGAAAGCCACCTTCTCTAGGATGGTGTTGAACTTGAATTTATGTTACAGAATAGTTTGTATGTGGCATAGCACTTACATAGAAGCCAGTCGGACTGTTTAAACCTTGTCCTACAAGGTGTTGGAGAAGACTTCTGACTGAGACCTTTTTTTTTATAGACAGCAGTTAGCATGGGTTTAATGCACATGAGTTGTTGGGCAATGGGACTTGCCTTGTTGGAGCGAAATGCAGGTTTGTCTGGTTGGTGCTTCCTCTTACTGAAGTAACCTAATCTTCCTGTGTGAGGGCTGAGTACTGATTGCCACGAGCGGTTGATCTTTAAAGTACGCCTGGTGCGCTTGTGCACATTGGTCAGATGACTTTGCCATCTAATAACAGTTACGAGGCTTTTTCTAGATGTTGTAGGAGAGCTGAACAGCACCACCCCATTGCAAGGTATGTGAAAGCAGGGATGAGATTTCCTTATGTGGTTGAAGACCAGCAGGTATCCTCCAGGCTGCCTGGCCCATATAAGAAGCTTTGAAGCACGCCTTCATACTGTTCTTTGCCATACTTGTCGTGGATCAGGGATGATTAGTGAGCTGTCTTGCTAGAGCCTGATGGTTGAGGCACCGTGTCTGCATTTCCCTGAGGAAAGATTCTTTACGGAGTCTTGGAGTTTTTCCCTAAAATAGTAATGTCATTTCACGTTAAAGGTGAATATGTCCTAGTTCATGTCCCAGATATTTTCCTGAGAGGAAATGTTGCTTTGCTCCTTGGATAGCAGAAGAAGGTATAAAGCACTTTAGAAAATGAAGTGTAAAAATGTCAGATGCAGTTTTGTATTTGGTCAGGAAAAGAGCTGTTTGTGGTTGTGGTTCTTAGCTCGGTGAGGATGGCAACGGCTGCGATTGGCTGCCGCTTACTAGTTAATCTGAGATCAAGGTGTACTTACCTTGTTCAATGACAACCTTGGGATAGCCTCGTGTTCCTGGTAAGCTGCTGCTTTTTTCTACGCAGCCCTCCTGTGTTTTGTGTGTCAGACCTCTTCCCGCTGCAGTTACTCCGAGTCGGAAGAATGGCAGTTTCCTCACGGAGAAAACCAGCTTGGAGAGTTTGTGCTGCTGTTGGCCGGCTGTGACCAAGCCGGTCTCTGCTTCTGTCTAAACAAAAGGAAAAATGAATGGCAGTTGGATATGTCACTGTCAGGCGTCCCGTATAAACACACAGCTGAAAAGCCACTTCAGATAGTTCCTTAAATTTGTGGCATAAAAGGAAAACATGACGAAGATCATGTGCTCAAATATTTTCTTTGTTTCTAAAGGAAGAAAGCAAACTTAGGCGGTATGTTTTGGTAAAACGAGTCTGACGGCATGACAATGGTATCTGGAAAGCGCTGCCAAGGAAAGGCTGTAGTTCAGGTGGCTCCTGTGATGGCTGAGGAACCCCTGACAAATGGTCTTCTTGTGGCTTTTCTTTTGGACGGAGAAAGTAAGTCCTGACTCCACTGCCAGATTCAGTGGGGAAATAGTATTGCAGGTGCCAAGAGGCGAGCAATGTCATCATGTACAACTGCTATTTAAGAAAGGAAGGAAAGTTGTTAAAGTTAAACCTTGTCCTCCCTCCCCAAAAGCTGAGGATCTGTAATGTAAATACTCTGAGACACTAATGGTCTGCAGGGACATGAGGACAAACTGTGTTCCTGATGTGTTGTTTTTATAACTAAAATACACTATATTTAACAAATAATGCAACTGCATGTTGAATTTAAAACAAATTTCCCTCTCTGACAAAGTGGAGAGCGCTGGCATTGAGTGACTTGTTTGCAAAGTAAAGGTTTTGTAGTGGTTAGGAAGAACATCAAAACCTGTTCTTACATGTGAGAGATGATATACATCTGAGAGAACCTTTTTTTTTTTTTTACTGAAATTCTCTTAATACTCCTTTATTTTTTACACTCTTAGTGGTGTTAGTAGTAAATTTGTTGGGAGAATGCAAGAAAAAATACATGTGAGTAGCAATTTATTTCTTAGAATTTGTGTTCCTTAGATGATTATGCCTGTACGGTTCTGTGTCTCCAGTCTTTAACGAAGAGGAGTACTGGGTGGTAGAGGATTTTGGTGGTCTTCTTGCGGAGGAGGCAAGCTTCTAAAATAGTGTCGAGCTCCCTCTCAACTATTTGGGTCTACTCCCATGTCTCATCTGTCCGGGACAGACAAAATGTCAGTCCAAACACTTCAGCTTGAGTCTGATACGAAGAAGTTGACCAGCTTGTTTCTTACACCATTGGCAGGAAACTTTGATACGTGGTTTACAATATTTTAGTTTTGAATTAAACATGTTCAATAAAACCTGGTTGAAGTTTCTTCTTGTGCCTGTTTAATAATAGATCTTTAACCATTATCCAAATACTTAAGAAAACTATTAAGCAGGTTGCATTTTATTTTTTTACTTCTTTACTCGTTTCTTTCTGTGTCTTCTGAAGGAATTGGAGTCAGTGACTACTTATAGCTTTGGAGAAGAGCGATGTTTTGACAGTCTTTTGATCTTGTTTTTTTTTTTTTTTTTTCCAATTCCTAGGATGGCCATGTGGAAGTGGCAAGATTACTTCTTGACAGTGGAGCTCAGGTGAACATGCCTGCTGACTCTTTTGAGTCTCCATTGACTTTGGCAGCCTGTGGCGGGCACGTCGAACTGGCAGCTTTGTTAATTGAGCGTGGAGCTAACTTGGAAGAGGTAAACGATGAAGGATACACACCACTAATGGAAGCGGCTAGAGAAGGCCATGAAGAGATGGTGGCACTGTTGCTTGGTCAAGGTAACTGTTGCGGTGCTACTGTGGGCTGTAATATAGGCATCTCCATATGTTATGGGAGAAGAAAAAAGCTGAGTTACTGTAATTTTTATTTCCTTCTTCAACAATTTCTGAACTCGCCCCACATAGACACTTCTTGAGAAATTAATGGGTTGGGGTTTTTTAAAGTGAAATATCCTTTGCTCTACTCATTTTGTTTGAAGTGGTCGTTCTGAATTGTTCTTTAGAACAAGTTTGCATTTTTCGGACAGACATGAGATAGTGAACACTTAATATGGGTAACTTGCACTCTGCACGATGGCCTTGGCCTATCTTCAGATGGTGTTATTGCTGAAAAAGCTGTAGAGAAGTGCTTTGAGGCCCTCAGAGGGGTTTCCGGAGTAGCTTAAAGTTGAAATATTTCAGTTGGATATGCTCTGGTTTTAGAATAAAATTTCTGCAGCTCTAGAAATGGCATCTAAGAAGATGCATTGTGCATTAGGAAATGGCTTTGTCTGCTGATACTGGTTTTGGTAACTAGTGTTTTCTGATTTACCTGTGGTGATGTGTTTTTGTTTTTTGAAGGAGCAAACATCAATGCTCAAACAGAGGAGACGCAAGAAACGGCATTAACTCTGGCTTGCTGTGGAGGTTTTTTGGAGGTTGCAGATTTTCTCATTAAAGCAGGAGCTGACATAGAACTTGGTTGTTCCACACCTTTGATGGAGGCTGCTCAAGAGGGTCATTTGGAGCTGGTGAAATATTTATTAGCTGCAGGTATGGAGTAATCTTTTTAAGTTTTGTAGACACTTACTATAACCTTAAGAGAAAAATACCTTTTTCCATATTCATAACATTTTCATTAGCAGCTTCTTGAAGTTTCTGGAACCTTAAGTAATTTACTAGTGGAACCTTAAGTTAGCTTTTGAAGATTAAGTTGAAGTAAACTCACTTGGAACTGACCTTGTAGTTTTCTTTGGGTTTTTTCTTATTCCTCTCGAGTATGATGAAATTGTCAGCTAAATAGATGTGGGATCGGAAGGGGGAAGTTAAACATTTGCTATCTGATATGGTCAAGATTACGAAGAGACTTGAATATTTTCTGTAATGAACTTGATAAAACTTACATGCGCATTCCTACCGCTTCAGGGGCTAATGTGCACGCAACAACAGCAACAGGTGACACAGCACTGACATATGCCTGTGAAAACGGCCATACTGATGTAGCAGATGTCTTACTTCAGGCAGGTGCAGACCTGGTAAGTCATTATCTTCTTAAAAACAACTTAATTAAGAAATCGAGTTATGAATGTCAATTTACTTCGTTTTGCTCCTGTGTTAATTGCTGAAAACTTACCAAGTTTGCTGTTAATTGTTATAGTTGTATTCAAACTACCTTTAACCTTTTCTTTTTAACTGAGAATTGGTGATGCTTTTCTAATGGATTTTAGGTTGTTTAATGACCTGAAAGTGCTTAGGTCAGTTGCATTACTTTAGCGGTTGATGTCTAAAGCATTTCCAACCCATTCAAGGTTGCTTGTACAGGAAAAATAGGGGATTTTATTCTTTTGTCGTGTGCAATCCTGACCAGTATTCAGCTTTGAATTGTTGAGCTGGTTGTGGGTTAATACTGGTATCTGCAAATTGTTTCTATTCCTTAAGCAGCAAACAATTGATAGTTCTGTTCTGATGTGATCTGTTTGGTGTACCATAATGGAATTAAGATGACAGAGGTAAATGGATTTGTACATTTCAGTAGGCTTATACACCAGTAAGTTATCAAAAAGTGAAGTTAAGCGTGACAGAACGCATTGTATTCAACAAAAATCCCCACCATGTGCTTGAGTGCTTCTTGTCCAGGAGCCTCAGACCTGTACAAAGGTAGGTAGATAGTTCCATTTGTCTGCAAGATACACTCGGTTCAAATGTTACTTAAATCTTTATGACTGTAGTTTGTGAGAGGCTAAAAGGGCATCTTCGATGTCTGCTGTCTCACCATTTGGAAAACCAAAAGGCTGAGTTGCATTCTTTGGCATGTGCTTATTTTGAATTTTAAGCCTTTCCTTATCTGCTCTAGGAGCATGAATCAGAAGGCGGAAGAACTCCTCTCATGAAAGCTGCGAGGGCTGGGCATGTTTGCACTGTTCAGTTCTTGATTAGCAAAGGTAAGAGCGTGAAAGGTTTTGGTTTCCCTGCTGTTGGAAACGCTCGAAGTTAAGAATATGTTACTACTACTGTAACTTCCCTGGATTTGTTTCAAATGTTTTAATTTAAGTAGGTCACTGGTTCTGAAACTAGGCATGTCATGATCACCTCTGGTTGCTGGTGAGATTAGTGGGAACTGCAGCTCCTTTTAAAAATAGTTATATTCCAGTCTCTAATTCCTAGTAAAAGCAGCAACGGTAGTTGTGGTTACTGGGTGTCTCCATGCTCTTGATGCAGCTTTTGAGCACTGGCTTTCCAGAAGTTAAACTTCAAGTGCCTGTTTGTTTCGGAGGTTTGACTGTAACTTGCTTTATGTTGTCAGAACTATCAGCCCCAGCCTTACATCACAGTTGAATGCATGGAGTTGATACAGAGTTTGGAATTGCTGTTTTCTCTCGCTTGAGCTGATAGTCAGGGATTTCTCTTGTACCTTCCTTGTGTGGCACAAAACTGGCCTAAAGCTTCCAGGGTGATGTAATTTTCCCTGTGTAGAACGTAGAGGAAAGAAGCAGAGCTGCAATTAGCCATCTGCTTGCTGATGCTAAGAAGCGTGGATCTGTGCGCTGGATCATGGCCTTTGGTTTTTGGTTTGTGTTTGTTTTTTGGTGGGTTTTTTTTTTGTTTTTGGTTTTTTTTTTTTTTTTTTAAGAGGCACAGCTCTGGCACAATTGTTGGCAAATGTAAAAGCAATAGGCTCACTTACTATGTGATGTTCCATGCTTAGGAACATAACCATTTGAACAGCGAGTTTGGAGTGCTAGTCCAGCTAGGGTTGCTTTTCTTTGGGGAGCCATATATGCCCAGAGTTGAATTCCCTTTAAAGACTTTAGGCAGCTGGCAAGACCTTGGGTTTAGTGGCTGTGACATATGAAATGGTCTTCTGATAACAGTAATAATTGACTGTTTTAATTTATCAGTTGTAAGACTGCAGCTGCGGAGAATGATATTTTAATATTTAAGGAAAAAGTTAACATCCTGTCACTTTTGGTAGAGGAGAACTGGTTGAAGTCTTTGGAAATAATCTTTCCCCCTCTGTTTTCGCAGGAGCCAATGTGAATAGGACCACAGCTAACAACGATCATACAGTGTTGTCGCTGGCCTGTGCTGGAGGTCATTTGGCGGTTGTGGAGTTACTGCTAGCTCATGGTGCTGATCCTACACACAGATTGAAGGTTTGTTGCTCAACTACCTTTTTGTCTGCTGAGGTAGTCTTTCATCTTAAAACTAACGACATCAAACGAATTTGCTCCTTCTAGGATTCTCTGTAAGTGGCCCAATATGGCGTGATTTAAATAGGAGTGAGATGCAAGAGGTATTTCCACGAACAGGCATTATGTTATCGAACATATTTATAGAAGTGAGAGTTAGGACGAGTGCAGGTGTATTGATTACCATGAACATAAAGGCTGTGCTCCAGTTGTAAGGTCATAATTGTGGAAGAGGAAGGAAAATATTAAAAAACACTAGTCAACTTGGAAATACTTAAGAGTCCTTAAGTTTAGATGTGGGCTTACTGCAGATTTAACGAGTACTGATTTAACATGGTCTTAGTATGTACTGTGTCGTGTCTCCCAAAATGCTTCAGTGTTGTCATGTTTTGATGATGCCGTTTTCTAATACTGTGATCTTTCCTTTTTTAGGATGGATCAACTATGTTAATAGAGGCAGCAAAAGGCGGTCATACCAGTGTGGTTTGTTACCTTCTAGATTACCCAAACAACTTGCTTTCTGCTCCTCCACCTGATGCTACGCAGCTAACCCCTCCATCCCACGATTTAAATAGGGTAAGATTTAAGGGCCAGTTGTCTGTGGATTTGTGGGGCTTTTCTGCATTTCATCTTGCAGCTTACTCAGAGTTTAAAGATGAGAAGAGTGTCATATCGTTTCACGAACTAGTGAACTGTAGGTGATCACACCGAAAATTACATTGAGCTGTTTTGAAAATGGTGAAGAGTCTTTGAGCACCTCTGTGTAGTGCTTTCATCGTTCTTCTTACTGCTCTATAAATATTATTGGATAAAATGATCAGTAAAAAACCCAGCAAGCAAAAAGATATGTTTTAATGAGGCTCTTCTTCAGTGTTACATTTATCGCCCATTGTGGCTTGTATTGACTTTACGTAGTATAGCACTGTACCGTGCCGAGATGAGTGTTGTTTGGCAAGTAGTTTCTTAGGTTGAAAATGCAAAGTGCATAAAAGTCAGACCATCTCAAATTGTTGACTATTGAACTCAGCATTTAAAAACAAATATTGAATGTTATTAGTTACCATGAAAGTCTGCTTTTCTAACAGGTTTTGTTTACCTTCTATTAAATTATAATTAGATTAGAGTATGAGAAAAGTAATCTGTTAGTATCCAACGTTTTAGGCTCCTCGTGTACCAGTGCAGGCGCTGCCCATGGTCGTCCCACCCCAGGAGCCTGACAAACCCCCTGCTAATGTCGCCACAACCCTTCCCATCAGAAATAAAGGTCAGTCTTAGTTCCGGAGCTTATTTTCTAAATATCCTTCCTAGGTAGAAGATAGAGGGTTGCACTTCTAGCAGAGTAGTTCCTATGAAGAGCGTTTATGGATTCAGTCAACGAAACGGCAATTTAATATTTCATTTTTTTTTTTTAAGGATTGCTTATCGGCCAAATACGAAGTATCAGTCATCTAACCCTGTAATCATAAAGCGTCAAGAAATCTGCCTAAGTAAATATGTTAAAACATATATTAGTCTGACATACTGGACTAATGCAAAATGTCACCCAGAAGCCTATACAAATTTGATAACGGAAGTTGTAAAAACAATGATAATCTCCATATCGTAGTTGATTTGATAACTCTTGTTTACTTAGGATAGTAGTCCTGGAGTGGGTTTGACTAATTCGATTGAAGGCGGAATTTCTTGTGCTATAAAATATTTAGTCTGATGTGGCTCAGGTCCTGCTAGGACTAAATTTGCATCTATTTTTATATCGCCATTTTGACACTTAACGCTTTCTGTACTTAAGAATTCTCTTCCAAAACAATTTTTGTCAAGGATCAGCAGTAGTGCAAATACAGGCGTGCATGTCATAAAATTAATCCTGTGTGTACACTTGTATTGTTCTGGAAATACAGCGAGGATGACTGGAAGAAACTGGGCACCTCCACTGACTCAGACCCTGAGTTTTGATTTGCCTTTCGCCCTTCAAAATTAACCGATTGTTCCTTCTCCAACCGCTGTGGCAGACCGTGTCAGCTGTGTTACTGTGGACTTCTTCATAAAAGATGAATTGGATTAGTCCATCGCTCGTTCTTACAGGAAGGCTGAAATATTTGCCTTGCCTGGGCAGAGAGCTGAGTTTTGACACAGGCAAAATTATGTCTGCTACGGATAAAATGTAGTGGCTAAACATACCCTGTTAGATCACGTTAAATAGACATGGCTATCCTGGGCTCTAGCGCTGTTTGTCAACTGAGCAAAGCTGGATACCTGTAGCGAAAGGATTCAGTAGTCCGAGAAAGCGTAGCGCTTCCTAAAATGTACCGAGTTAATCACAAAACCGGTGGCCTAGAACGAGTCACCTGTCCCTCGAGATGTTTTTTACGTCACTTTTGCTGTGCTTCAGGGCTGTAACCATACGTTTATGTCTTAACACGGTACCAGACGCAAAACATCACGTAAAGAGACAGCATATCCTTTCTTTTTGTTTCCATTTATCTCGTAGCACCACTTGATAGCAGCGGCTCTTGAGACAATCGCTTCATTTGGCAAAAGTCTAACGATTGTTGGAGTAAATAGGTCAACGTAGCGCAGGGTTATTTGGAATGTACGCGCAGTAATCTGTACTGTTAAAATTGCAATCCGACTGCTGTGTTAAAATTGATAGCGAGAGACGCGGTTTGCTTTGAGGGCCTTACAGTACACGCTGACCTTGTGTGGGTGCTGTGTCTTGGTGCATAACCGGCCATTTAGCATCCCAACAGTAGCTCTATAATGAGGATGCCATTCGTATGCACTTCCATTGGTTCTGAGGGGGTTTCTTTTTCACACAGCTGCTTCTAAACAAAAGTCCAGCAGTCATTTGCCAGCAAACAACCAGGATGTACAGGGTTACATCACCAATCAGTCTCCAGAGAGCATTGTAGAAGAGGCTCAGGGCAAGTTGACAGAGCTGGAGCAGAGGATAAAAGAAGCCATAGAGAAGAACGCTCAGCTGCAGTCCCTGGAATTGGCACACGCTGACCAGCTCACCAAAGAGAAGATTGAGGAGCTGAACAAAACGAGAGAGGAACAAATTCAGAAGAAACAAAAGATTTTGGAGGAACTGCAGAAAGTGGAGCGAGAGTTACAGCTGAAAACTCAGCAGCAGCTAAAAAAGCAATATCTAGAGGTAAAAGCGCAAAGAATTCAGCTCCAGCAGCAGCAGCAGCAACAGTCTTGCCAGCATCTGGGACTACTGACTCCTGTTGGGGTAGGAGAACAACTCTCAGAGGGAGACTATGCGCGATTACAGCAAGTGGACCCCATCTTGCTTAAAGATGATCCTCAGCAAGCTGCCGCGCAGACGGGTTTTGCACCAATTCAGCCTCTGGCGATGCCACAAGCTTTGCCTCTGGCGGCAGGTTCCTTACCTCCAGGGTCCATCGCAAATCTTACAGAACTGCAAGGTGTTATAGTTGGACAGCCAGTATTGGGCCAAGCACAACTAGCAGGGCTGGGGCAAGGAATACTGACAGAAACACAGCAAGGGTTAATGGTAGCCAGCCCTGCTCAGACGCTCAATGACACGCTGGATGACATCATGGCAGGTGGGTTTATATTGTTATGAGCAGGTATAATATTTGCTTGACCAGTTGAGGGTATGTCCACTTCTCTGTGTGTGTGTGTGTGTTTGTGTATTCCCGCTAGCTCTACGGCGAGTACCGCTAGCCTGCTCATCCCTGTCTTCAGGAGTTCGGAAAACTAGTTTTAACTTTTCCATTTGCAGGGTTGCCTTTCCTTTTGTTGAGCTAACTGGTGCTTGTTTGTCAGGTTGGTATGTCGGAAGTGGTGTTTTTACCTCCTTGGTAGTTTGGGGGGAGACGCGCTAGGCTCCAACAGTTCTGTCCGGGCCTGTTTGTAGCTCAGGACCAACATACGGACGATACCGGTTGGTACTTTAGACGAGGTGACTGAAACCTGACTTGGAGCGCTCAGAATAGTCTTTGAGCAACTACAGCACCACATCACGCCTATAATGCGTAAGGAACCTGTAGGCTTGTCCTTGGAATGAGAGCTGCTCTAGGTGGCCGTGAATAGTCTACCTGTTGGAAGCTTTTTCTTCTGTTTGGGGAAAAAAGGTGGTAATCCCATGACATTTAAAAATGTCCGCTCATAAAAGCGGCTCCTTTTCCAGCAAAAAACCAAATTTAGCCTTACCAAAATCTCAGTCTCTTCGGAGAATTCTTTACCCTGTGACATCAGTGCTTGAAGGTCTGAAGTAGTACGACAAAAAATGAAACAGGTTTTAAATATCATAGGAAATGAGAGTTGTTAGTGTTGCTTTCCTTTACACCTGCTTCAGTGGCACTTAATACCCTTTCTGTGTTAAAGTAGTCACTGAAATACTCATTTTGACTACTAAGATAAATACAGATTAACTGTTACGAAATAGTTCTAAAAAAATCACGTTGCTTGATGAAAACTTGCTGAGATGCTCTCGATGAAGCTGATGTACTTAAATTTTTCCAAGTGCTGTCTATTTTGACAAGACTGCTTTGTAAAACAGGTTAGGGTGAGGGGCAACTTGATATGTGAGAAAGTAGGTAAAAGGACATCAGTCATGAATTGATAGTGAAGATGTCTCTCAGGTGGAGCGGCTGGGATAAGTAACAATACCAGCTACTCAATTCAAGAGAGAGAATAATTGCCGTTCTCGGTTACTTAAGAAGAATCTGTGCAATGCACTTCAGTTGTGTTTAAAGATAACTCCAAGTTTGCGTTACGGCGTTTGTTATGTGATTACTTGCATATAACATCTAGGGAACCTGTGATTTTGGGTCATCTGCCGCGTACCCAAATGCTCATGTGTGGCTTTTTGGAAAGGTCAGGGATTTCCCCAGTGCATCCGAGTGAATGTTTTTGTACCGCTTAGTCCCCGACGTTGGTATGTGCGTGCACACACGCGCCAAGGCTGAATGGCCCTCCGGGAGGCATTTGTAGCGAGTCTGTTAAAAGCTGTACAAATGCGATGCCATCTTTGCTTTTCTGGGAAGTGGTAATTTTAGGGGTTTGGTTTTTCTTAAGTAAGAGCAGACACAGCCCAGGGTATACAACTTAAGTACCAGCTTGAATCCACATGTCGGAATTTAGAGCGGAGGTGAAATGGGCTCAATGTAACACAAAACACTTGAGTTTTGTTCCATAACAGAGCTGTGGCTTGCAGCACCAGTTAAAAAGAGCGAGCTTCACCTTGACTGTGCAAACTTTATCGAATGTTCACCTGTGTGCTTAATTAGTTGCAAACAATGAGTTTAGTTTTCCCATCGTAAGTACTTGTTTAAAACAAGGGCAGGTGTGCGAATGCTGGGATTTGTCGGAGGCGAGTACAAGACATGGGTATTACTGGAGAGGTCAAGTGTTGTTGCCAGACCAGCTCTTAAAGATTTCAGAGTAGGATTCCTTGTTACCAGAGAAGCTAATTGGTGTTACCAGAGCTTTACACAATTTGCCTGGAAACAGAGTGAGAGAATGTACCAAGTTAAGGGGTTTGGGGTTTTTTTTTAAGGAAAGAAATAGGGTTGGTTGAAAAATTAATAAATAATCTCTCAGTTATAACTTCGGGCTCCTTTCTAATCCTGCTGGAATTGATGACAAGCAACAGCTTTGCTCTCTAGCTTCAGATGTTGGACAAGTTCTTGGCTTGCTGTGAGGATAGTCAAGAGAAATATTTTTTAGGGTTAGTTATGTAACTCTTGAATGAAAACATCATTAACAATTTAACATTGCATATGATAAATGGTGTGTTCAGGATAGATGTTTTTAATACCAAACTTCTATTCAAAGGACTATTCAAAGGATTACGTCCAGTAATGGAGCCCCACAAAGAGCTTCAGGAATCTTTAAGCACTTGATAAGATGAATTCCTGGAAGCTGCTTTGTGGGTTGAGTTCAGTTTTAACTGTAACTGCTTAAATTAATACGTAAGAAAGAATATGCGTGGACTGTAAGTTCTCACAGAAACTCGTTACTGAAAAAAATAACTGTAAAGCGCCCGTATCACAGAAAAATCGGGAGCTTCTCTCCCATTTGCGGTCCACGCAGGAGCCGCAGAAAAGTGAGGATGCACGCTGTTACGCACTGGTGTAACTACAGCTGGTTGCTGGCGGTGGTTACGCTGTTCTTGTAAATGGATGGTAAATGCATTTAGACCTTTGTCATCGTAACATCTCTATGGCTGGGCATCTGGGTTGGCATGGGACTGAGCCTCTGGTGGCCCACCTTTCAGACTAGAACTAGTAATCATCAAGCCTACGGGTGCGCTGTGCTTTCCGGGCTGCAGCCGCGGGGCTGGTAGTGCATAGGAGCGGTGCCGTGGGTTCATATTTGAATTCAGAACCTGACTTTGACTCTTGTAATTCAAGGCATGTTACGCATCTGGAGCGTTCGGTATTGATTTTAAGCATGTGTGGCAGGAACACAACTTTTAATAACTTAAGATAGTACAGAGAAATTGGGGGCAGAGGAGAAGCTGATGTGGAACAAGCCTGTTGAGTTGGCTTCAAACAAGTTGGGAAGAAGTGGAAGTATCTAATATATATTTGTTGTAACGTGATTTTTTTTCTCAGTCCCTCATCTTCACTTAGTGCAATGCAATGTGAAACAGTTCTTTTATACATCTGCTGTTGACATTACAGGAGATAAGAAATAAATGCGTAAGAGCCGTGCTGTGCCCACTGTCAGACAACACTGGAAACAAACTTAATGGTCCACACAGAGATGAAATGGGATTGGAAAGGTGCTTGGGTCTCGGTTAACATCTTGCACTTGGTGAAAATACAGAGTAATCAAGGAAGGAGCAAACTTGAACAGCGCAAACAACCCCGTGTTCCTTTTCAAAGCGTCAGGCTTTTTTCCAGACACACCTTTTGAATTAGGACACGTAGATGAGTGAGGAAAAAAAATCCCTTTGGCTTAAATATTATGTATCTAGTATTAGTTTTCAGGCTTTTTAATTTGTCAGCTTGGCCGTTTTCTTTCTTCCCCAGGTACTGGGGCTGAGTTTGTAGCCAAGTGCTTCTCTGGCCAAGTGAGGCGGTTGGGCTTGGGGGAGAAGGGAGCAGCTGTGCGCATGTCTGCTTTTTCTTTTTCTTTTTTTTTTTTTTTAATTGAAGCTAAGATGAAAGTTGAGATGTCCAGAAAGAAGTCATTACGAAGAGCAGCTATGCTCCTAATATCAGTAAGCACAAAATAGGTTGTCTAACACCCAAAGAAAAGAGTTGGACTAGAGCAGACAAACGGTGCTTGGAGTGGGGGATTCTGACAAAGAAGGTTGACCTTATTTCATAATGTGATTAAGACTGGTAGCTGGTCCTGTACCAAGCTATATAATAAAATATTCCAATAGCTTTTAATACCTTTGAAGACTTAATTATCTCAGGCATGCAGTAATGGTGTTCTAGAATTGGAGTACAGACTTTTATTTCAATTTTGCCACCGTCTGTTAGAGTAGATGGAGGGGCAGAGGGGAAAGGTAAACCTTTGCCTTTCAGTGCATTTAGATTTGATGCCCAAGCTCGTTGCTGACTCTTTTGACTGCTCAAGACTGTTGCGAAAACTTTTTTTGGCTTATTGAAAACTTTTAATATTTTAGTGTTGACACAGTAAAGATTCTATTCCTTGCCCTTGACATGTCCATTACATACGACCTTTGCACAGGTGATGTTGAAATAAATATATTGAAAGTCATTACCCATAAAAATTAGTATCTTATCTCGGTGAAATGTGCTATAAGGATATGAACCATATTTTTCCATGTACAATTGCTGAAGCACGCTTGAAATATATTTTATATGAGAACTGTAAGTCAACATGCATATTCTTCTCTACTAGCATGCGTAAAATCATTTATATATGGGTTGTACAATAAAGGTTTCCTTCCTTGTGCAAAGAGGGATGTTGGCTTTTAAACATGTCTTTTTTTTTTTTTTTTTTCCCCTCACTGCAACACCGTTGGTATAAAAAATAGACTGTACCTGAATTAAGAACTTGCTAACCACTTTGATTTTTTAATTTTTTTTTAAGTCTAAGAACTTTAATAGTACCTCCTGTAATGAAGAGATGCTCCCCAGCCCCTGTGGTGGGACTACAGCAGTAATTCTCAGCAGCTGTTTAAAATACATGTGCTACTCTAGCAGGGTTAACTTTTTTAATTTGTGGATTATTTGATGATCGTGCTTTTATATCACCTGGTTTAAGCATTATTTGGATAGTTTCCAGTCCATTTTATTGTCTTTATCAGGTTTTTACCATGTATCAGAATATTTCGGCTCAGCTTCTGCATGTTTCTTTTAATCCATACCTAGTGTGATTTTTCTTGTAAGATGACAACAGTTTTCAAAAGGCACTTTGACATAAAGATCAAAGGAGTGTCAATTTTAATTTACTTTTAAATGTACAATTAATCATACTTATTGTGTTATAAATTGGGGGGAGGTTGTTTTTCTCAGTGATGTCTATTAGCCTCTTAACAATTTGGAATAGGAAGTCCAGAAATTAAATGAGTAATGGAGGAAAAACATAGCTGCCTTGCAGAGGAGGGACTATACAAACTGGCATGTTCAGATGCAATTTTGATGGCATCTGTTGAAAAACTTACCACTCCAAATAAAATATAGAGCTAATTATCAATGGCTGGCAGTTAGGGACGCGGCTGATAATTAAATCCATTTGAAAAATGAACAGGACTTTAAAAGTTGGGGACAAAGGGGCATTATTTTGGTGTTCCACAAGGTTACTGGGTGGTGTGTATTAGATGAACACTGGCAATATGTGGAAAGTGCATTTCTTTCATTTTGTCCTTAAAAGGGCTTTTGTCAACTTGACAGGAGGAATGTGCAGTAGTTGACTTTCTCCTTTGCTCATCAAACCTGGGAGAGACCTGTAGAAATGCTGGAGAAAAGGCAGGGGGGAACAATTGACTTCTTTGGAGGAAAAAATAAACAGTAGGGAGATGGGAGATTTTCCCTGAAGGCTGTAGGTTCAAGTTTGCTCTGTACTTGTAAACATTCTATGTATGAAATGAATTTCAGGGAAGTGTGGCAGTCATTGCTATTTTGTGTCATGTCAGTACACTGTCATCAACTGTAAAACGGCATTACCTTTTGCTTACCCTGACAACATTGACCAAAGTTTCTGCAAAATGGCTGTTAAGAAGCTTCCACTTCTCTGGTTTCAACAAACTCTGCCATGTGAGCATCCTGACACCAGCACTGTTGCGCTTTTTCGTTATGTTAATAGGGGCCGGGAGGGTGGGGGGTGAAGGCTGGACAGACCTTGATATGAGAATCTTTAAACTGTTTTAAGAAAAATTGCACAGACGCCCATTGATTGGACTTGTTCTGCAGCCCTGCTTCTAAAGGTACGGAACTCTGGGTCCAAATAATGGCGGACTTGTTGCAGGAAAGATGTTTGGGTTAAAAACAAAAACAAAAAGCAAACTGATCCAGAAAAGCCACAAAACAAACTCAAAACTCTTTTTTGTGGTGGGCTTCTAGAAAACATGCCAATCGGATACTTACCGATTCCTTGGATTGAATACAGTTAACCTTTTTCATAGTTGTTAAATTCAAAGAGTTAAAGGTTCAAAGATTGGGTTAAATGTGTGGAAAATATGTATTTGTGGAAAATGAAGTTTTTTCGGGAGTTCTGTGTCGGTGGGACGTCTGTCCCACTGTCCATTTATTGTCACGTTAAACTTTTGAAGTGAGGTGTTTTGCTTTTACTAAGTGTAATTATTCTGTTCAACAGCAGTGAGCGGAAGAGCATCTGCAATGTCAAACACTCCCACCCACAGCATTGCAACTTCTGTCTCCCAACCTCAGACGCCGACTCCGAGTCCCATCATTTCTCCTTCAGCCATGCTACCGATCTACCCTGCTATAGATATCGATGCGCAGGTAAGCCTGCCGTGCTCACTGCACCGCCGATGCCCCAAGGGGTTTTGCTGCTTCGTCCTGAATAATTCAAAGATAGTAAACAGCTCTCATCGTATAATGAGTTGGGTTCTAGAGACTTGATTTGCTGCTTTTAGAAAGCCTGTACAACTCCCCGGAGAGTTGCAACCCACTTTCCTCTGTGCTCTCGCTGAACAAAAGAGAAAGTCTTTGAATGACTAAACGCTTGTATTTATTATTTCTTTGTTGTTGGAGTGATTATGAGAAACAGCGAAGTTGTCTTCTGACAGAAATGAAATATTTTTCTGGTCTGATACCCTAGCACAAAAATAAGCCCTAAAATGTTGTACGCTGTTCTTTTCCACTTGCGCTTGAAGTTGTTGGCCAGTGATGACCCAGCTTGACAGAGGCATGAAAGCATTGAAACTAATAATTTCTGTAATTTTTTTAACAAGAGGAAATATTATAAGGTCTCGTTTCCACTAAGAAAAGGCATTTCTATATTGCAAATAAATTTTAAAAGGGCTACTTTGACTTGCAGGTATCTGGCCATCAAAAAAAGCATGCATGCAGTAACTAGCATAGATGGATGCATAGCTCTAGACTGTACATGACAGCGCTAAGACCTGGGCAGTGTGGAGAAGAGGAAGGGCATGGGATTGTGGAGAAAGAGTGAGAAACCTGTGGAAACCCAGTCTTGTCTGCTTCAGTTGCTCGTGACACTTGGCTTGGTTCCTGCTGTGATGGTGTCCAGGAGCGGTTGCCATAAGCTGGCCGGCCCCGTTGTTGGCTGGTAGACGCCAGTGCAGGTCACTGTTACCATAAGTTGCCAACTACCCTGGGTCAGAACAGAGTCGAGTAAATCGAAGTTCTCATAGGAGCTAGGAAATGAGGGTTTGGGGTGGTTTTGTTATTTTGGGGTGTGTTGTTTCTTGAGAAGGGAGTGAGATGTCCTTTTGGTCAGTCCCAGTGCTGTAACTGACAGTGCCAGTAGTCCTCTGAGTTTCTCAGCTGCTTTTTCAAATAGGGTGCTGGCCCTTTATGTGGGCCCTGGCAACACTGAGAAATTAAATGCACTTTGTTTCATTGCAAGTGTTTAATAGGCAGAATCACGGTTGGGAAGGGCTCTGTGCTGTTACGAGAACTGTCTACCTAGAAGCGCTCACCTGGGGAGACGGTGTTTGAGCGCTCTAAAGGGCAAAACCGAGCAAGTAGAGCGTTAGCTCAAATGTTTCCATATCTTTTCAGTTGGTTTGTTCTTTTTCGATTCCTGTGATCTGTGGAATCACTGTAGCTGATTTCTACTGTTCAGAGGCTTCAGCAACAGTAGTGATGAGACTGGGAATTTTTCTCGCTTTGGTGTACCGGGAGGGTTAAGAGTTGAGGATGGAATTCATGATACCATCTAAAGGATGCAGCGAAGCACTGGTGAAGAAGTCGATCTAGTGAGCAAAGCACAGATGAAATCTCGGTTCTTGAAGAATCTCGGTTCTTGTCAGGAGTTGTTCTCAAACTTCCCGGCAGAGCTGACTTGAGGAGTAGAATCAGGTTAGGAACATGAACACAAAGGAGAAAGGGGAGGTAATCAGTAAACACGTCTTAAACTTATTGAGGCTTTTGATTTTGTCACGGGTGTAGTTGTACTTGAGCTACTATGCAATATAATAAGGGTTGTACTTAAAAAAGGAAATATTTACCTTGTTGTGTATATGATGTCTGTTTCTTTTAGACTGAGAGTAATCATGACACAGCGTTGACACTTGCTTGTGCTGGTGGCCACGAAGAACTGGTACAAACGCTGCTCGAGAGAGGCGCCAATATTGAACACAGGGACAAGAAAGGTAGGTATCTCGCTGGCAGTACAGACCCTCTCTGCTTTTCCAGTGTATTGCATTAAATAAATACGCAATAAGCGTAGTCTGTATGTGCAGTTTTTAGGCTTGTTTTTGTGGTGGTTTAACTTATACGTCGCTTAAACTTAAGCTGTGAATGTGGACTCTTCAAACGTCCTTTTTCATTTCAGGGTTTACTCCGCTTATTTTGGCTGCTACGGCCGGCCACGTGGGGGTTGTTGAAATCTTACTGGATAACGGAGCTGATATTGAAGCGCAGTCTGAGAGAACCAAGGACACTCCCTTGTCTTTGGCTTGTTCAGGAGGGAGACAAGAGGTAAAATAAAACTGAAGTCATCAAAAGCAGCGTGTACAAAAGCAGTGTGTAGATTATATATTGTGTCAGTATACTAAAGCAGTCTTCCAGCAAAGTTATAGTCACTTAGTTCTCTATTCTGTTCCAGGATGGTACGCTGTAAAAATGATGCCAAGAGCTTCACGTTTTCGAAGTTAGATATTGCAGCATGTCTCGTATAGATAGCTTTTTCTCTTCTTGTAAGCTGGACTGGTGCTGTGCAGATAACCTCGTGACTGTAACCATTAGGAGCTCATTGTGGGGCTTTTACCAGCATCATTAGATGTAGATCTGACAGCGAATGCGATGAGTGTTCTTGTTAAGAAGCCGGAGTTAGACACGGATCAGTTCCACGTGTGAGCCAGGAGGGTTTTCTGATGGATTCTGTATAGGCCATAGAATATTGGAGTCCGGCACATGACTCCAGTGTCGCTAGCTAAAAACACAAAAAACATTTTTCAAATGGTTGATCAAAAAGTAAAGGTAGGGGGAGGTTTTTTTTCATGTCATGTGAAATACGGTATTCTGTGACTTCATTATGAAATCTGTGTTGTGAGGTTTTTTTTTCTAATGGTTGTTACAAATTGGAAGTGTATGATTCTGTTAATGCTTCTACTATTTGGATTGCAAAAGCCACGGTGGAAGCGGAATAATCTGGTGCAGGATCACCTTCCTCTGTGGCAATCTGGAAAATAATGAGGCTGGAGACACCTCTCCCGCTTCTGCAGGTGGTCTTAACAGCGATGCCCTCGCCTTTAAACATTGATTACTTCCCTAGACAAAATCTTCCTGAAAACTGGTAGCTTTTCTGGCCTGTTGGTAGTGCCATGGGGAAGATGTCAGGCGTTGGGGGGTTAGCTGCAGTGACAATCACGTGCTCTCTGCTCAGGGAAAGGCCTGCTTTTTACTAAGTCTGTCGCAGCAGCCCTTGTGGCTGGCAGCTTCCGACAGCAAAGGTGAATTTCTGCCTGCCTTTTTAGACACGTGATTGCTCTGTGTTTCTCAAACAGTATTCCTTGGAGGAACGCATCATGCTTTCTTTCATACTTTCTGCGAAAGAAGATGCGAAAACACTGGGCTCTGGGCAGTAGAGATCAAGGCGGGATGCCCTCTCGCCCCACTCTTTGTATTTGGCAGTATGTTTGTCCTGTGATTTCAGGGGGAAAATATTCTGATTGAAAAGCCCTTCAGTTGTGCGGGTCTAATCTAAACATGTTTTATGCTTAAACTCTGGAAGCGAAGCAAATTAAGCATTGCGCTGGAGATGACACAGTGGGTTTTCACCTCAGCGTTCATTAGGATTTTACATTGCTGGATAGTTTAGCTTCCTGTCAAGTGTTGTGCGTCACAGAATGTAAGCTTCACGCAGAATGCAGGAAGCTGTGACTTGTTTGGGTTGTAAATGCATCTGTAAGGGAGGGATAATGGAAGAAGTACTTGTTTTCATTAATGTACAGAGAAAAGCAGCAAGGGACGCAAATGTTCATTTTCCTATAGGCTCCTGCCTGAGATATCTGTGTATGATCCACACACTGTTCGATGTAGTGGTGTAAATAGAGAAGGTGAGATAAAAGCATGCGACTGCTTTCTTGTTTGCTCCGCAGCTTTCGTTTGAGGATGAGTTTTTTAACTTGATAGCGAACTAAGCATTAAAATGGGAGAGGACAAAAAGCAAGAGTACTTTGCATACCGTATTCAAACTGAATCTCTGGTTTTGGCAGTCCTTAAAGACAGCTGAAATAATCATAAAAGGACCTCAGATTTTTCTCGCTATGTTATACAATTAGGTATGAATGGTTTAAGCATGCTAATGAGCAATCGCGACTGATTTCTTAAGGAAGTTGCAGCCTCATCTGTTCATGGGGCAAGGAGTACAGGGGAGCAACTGAGTAAAATCGCTTCCTTACTGTTGGAAGATGTCAACGGTATATTTAGGCTTCGAAAACATTTGCCCTGGATAGATTTGCAAGTTCGGGAGAAAACCAGATGTTATTTCTTAAAACACTGCAGGTGGTGGAGTTGCTGCTAGCTCGAGGGGCAAACAAAGAGCACAGGAATGTTTCTGATTACACACCTTTAAGCCTCGCCGCTTCTGGTGGCTACGTGAACATTATCAAGATTCTGCTAAATGCTGGGGCAGAAATAAATTCCAGGCAAGTTCCCTTTTCACCCCTTCTCTCCTGTCTTTTTGTAGTATTCTTAGTTTTTACCCTTTCCCGAATGATAACTTGACAACTATGTGGAGCAAAATCTTACTATTCTTTCATGATCACGACCAACGTATCGCTTAGTTTGTAGGAGGCTTCTTTCCCCTTAAGTTGGAAATGAAAGGTGTTGACTGTGCGTTTCTAACGCTCTCTTAACTTCCTCTCTCTATTTTGGTAACTTACTCTCTATAGTATACTATTACTCTCATTTGTCTAAGATAGAAATCTTATTTTTTGTTCTGGTTGTCCTGCTGGGTTGAAATGAGTTCTGGGTTATGTGAAGAAAGTGTGTGCGTGTGTGTTTATCCCTTTGTTTTTCCTGTCTAGTTTAAGGGAAACTTGTTCTTTGTGCGTATGCATGTATGTAATACTTTTGGAGACAGAAAATAGCTCAGCTGTGCCCTGCACAAACCAAATGAGAAGTCCAAGGAAAACTTACGCTCCTCGTAAGAAATGTCTTTACATTTACAGCAATTAAAAGGTAACATGGGTAGTATCTCTAAGTAGAAGTACTTGGCTGAGCACTGCTACTATGGAGAAGCTCTATTAGTTTTAATAATAGTTGCTGTGTGGCTGATTTTTTGGTCTGGGATAAGTACTCTGCCTTCACTAGTTTTGTTCAAGTCATTTGGGAAACGTGATTATGATTTACGGAGTGGGGTTTTTCCTTTTTCTCTTTCAGAACTGGTAGCAAATTGGGCATTTCTCCCTTAATGTTGGCAGCCATGAATGGACACACTGCTGCTGTCAAGCTATTACTGGACATGGGCTCAGATATAAATGCCCAGATAGAGACCAACAGGAACACGGCACTGACTCTGGCGTGTTTCCAAGGGAGAACTGAAGTGGTTAGCCTGCTGCTCGATAGAAAAGCTAACGTAGAACATAGAGCGAAGGTAAGGAGCAAACAGCTGAATAAGTCTCCAAAAAGAGACGGTGTTAGACATGACTTCTCTGGGGTCATCTGATTTTCTTGCTTTTTGTGCAAGATGACTTCTCTAGTTCAGTTGACTGCATTGAACCATATACTGTAGAGGAAAAAAATGGCTGCGCTTAAGGGCTAGTATTTTGGGGGTTACATAGTTCATCAGAAAACAAGTCTCTTTTTCCAAAGCTTTAATGCTTACAAGCATAAGAATAATAATCTGATAACTTAATAAAAATAGAAGGATTTAATGTCTTGAAAAAATAGCTAGAATCTTGGCCTGACATGCTGCTTATGTCCACAGCGCTGATGTAGAATTGAAAGGGGACGTGTGTGCTTGAGAGTCGGTCGGTTGACCTCAACTCTTCAAATGGGAGGAAAGGCTGTTCACTGGACAAACAGCTAGAATGTCGAGGGGGAGAAAGCAAAGAGACCTGCCACAAATGTGGGATTCTGTTCTCCTTTTCCACTGTACTAAGGGGTTGCTGCAGAGTAGCTCAAAAGGACCTGCACAGTGCTGATAGCGACTCGGTATTCTTGCTGAAGTTATGTGTCCCCTTGACCTAGCCAGGGGTTTTCTGGATGTTCCTATGTAGGGTCTCCTAGTGAAGGTGGGAAATGTGATTTGCATCATCCATAAAATAACACGGGTGCTTTATGGGACTTAATGGTGATGATGCTCGTCTGTTCAAGGTTAGATGGGATAGTTCTGAGAAACTCACAGCAGTGGGCTTTGAATCCCTCTTAGCACCGCACAGCGCAGAGGGCCACTGTGCTCCGTGCTGCTCAGTTGAAAGCTCTTCTCAAACCAGCTGAACAGGAGGTGGCCTTCAGAATGTTGCGAAGCTGTTAGGAAATTGGCCAGGTAACAATTGCAGTCTGTACACCAGAATGAGAAATACGATGCTGGAAGCTGCAATAAAACCTAGCTCTCAAGTAAAAAAAAAACATCTCCCACCCCAAACTAATTGCTTGCTTTTCCTGCTTACTTGTCTTAGACTGGTCTCACACCCTTAATGGAAGCAGCTTCTGGTGGATATGCGGAAGTGGGCAGAGTGCTGCTGGACAAAGGTGCAGATGTAAACGCTCCTCCAGTACCTTCCTCAAGAGATACAGCTTTAACCATTGCAGCAGACAAAGGGCACTACAAATTCTGTGAGCTTCTCATTAGCAGGTACTGTATTTGCAAGCGTGCTGCTTGGAGAAAAACATGTGGCCTTACTTAGGCTAAGCTTTCCCAATATTCAATAGTATTTCCCAATATACGCTACAGGGTAGGAAATGGGAAAGGTTCTGTCTGTCACCTATTACTATGTATTTTTTATTTTTCAAAAATGATCAAACAAGGTTATCTTTGGTGTTATAGTGCTCGCTTTTGCCCAAATGTACTAAATCAGTTTTTCCTGCCTGTCTGAATCATAAGTGTTAAAAACAAAAACAATTTCTTGAGGTTTACGTATATGGTACTCATAATCATGACACGCAGCCATTTCAGATGGTAGTATTAAGTTCTTAACCAACAGAAGATGTGCACAAAACATATGTCTTAATTGCACTGAATGTGCATCGTGACCAATCTAAAAAAAAAAAAAATCATTATGTTTCCTGGGTAGCTTTTGGATATGTTGTTTTCCAAGTAGTAGCACTGGTTGTTGGCTTGCACTTGAAATGTCATAAGTTGTTCCGAGTAAACTAATGAAGAATACAATGTACTGATGGATGGAGTTAATGAAGTAATTAGAGAAGCTTCAGAGACAGCTGACAAGCAGCATGAATTAGAGTATTAAAAATGTTTTTAGGCTGAGTTGAAGCTCTTGACAGCATCAGAAGAAAGAAAAACATCATTTTGGAAAGTGAAGCACTGTGTGAATGCATACGTCTGATGTAAAAAGGAGTATTGAATTTAACCTACTGTTCTTGTGTTGCGTGACCAATTGATACGTGAAATGAAAGTCTGGTCCAGAGTTTTGATCGAACGTGTTTGTTTTTGTAGAGGAGCTCACATTGATGTCCGTAACAAGAAGGGGAATACTCCGCTGTGGCTGGCAGCAAATGGAGGGCATCTAGATGTTGTCCAACTGCTGGTTCAAGCTGGAGCTGATGTGGATGCTGCTGATAACAGGAAAATAACTCCTCTTATGGCAGCCTTTCGAAAGGTAGAATATGTTTATCTTCAGTATTAGCTGGTATCGACTCCATCATCCTTACACAGTTGTTAGAAATAGAACATAGCTGACAAACTATTTAAAAATATGTCAACTAATTTTAATACTTGGCTTTGAGTCTTCAGAAATAGGTATGTGTGTCACCTGTATAATATCTGTGCTAAATTCCACTAGAAATTTGCTTTATAGGCACTTTACTGAGGCTGGTTCTCCTGGGTCTGTTGAGAGGTGAAAATTGCAGTGTGTTTGTGCAGAGAGGAGGAATACCCGATAGAACTGGGGGGAAATTGGATGAGAGGACGAGCACTTCTACCAAAAAAAAAAAAAAGTGTGGTTTAGCCCGATTTGACTCTAGAGATAATTGTTGTTAGGAAGGAAGTGTAGTTCAAGTGTTGCAGTACTTGAAAAATTGCAGATGACTGTAGGAGTCTGCAACTGTGAAGCTGCCAGAGCCGGGCATTGGAAAACTGCTGAAATAAAAAGCAGAAGTATGTGAAAGTATGGCTGCAGGGAGGGGAATGTGGCAACAGGTACGGTAATTGCTTGCCTTCTCTTCTCTCATGAATGTGAAGAAACATCCCTCGGTAGTTTAGGAGGTGATAAAGATGAAAAACAAAAAAAAAAGTAAGTGTTGGGAGAACCATTTGAAGGAGTTGAAAATAAATATTTTGCAATGAGCGCTTGGACTAAAGTGTTTTTTAGCAAACCAGAAGCAGCTGGCCTGATAAAAACACGGCGTCCTTGAAACCTCTTTTTCAGGGTCATGTAAAAGTGGTGCGCTACCTAGTGAAAGAAGTAAACCAGTTTCCATCAGACTCGGAATGCATGAGATACATAGCAACAATTACTGATAAGGTAAGACGGTAAAAATAAAAATCCTTGAGAAGGAATAATGTTGTGACTCAGGTTTAGACTTGATGTTATGTATGGTCTTTAGCTTCCTGGCACACCAGATTTCAGCCAAATGATAAGTCCTGTTAGAATTTTTCAGAAAAAAACATTGCAAAAAATGAAAACACGCAGCTACAGTAACTTTGTGCGCCTCAGTGCTGTGAGAACAGTAGCAAAGGTGGTGTTATTTATTATCCCTGCATATTTTAAAGTGGTCTCCCAGTCGTTGATGACCTTGCTCTGCTCCGTTTTCCTCCCTGTTGAGCAAACTTGTACTGAGTTTACGGTGGCTTTTGCAGTAAAGTGGAGGTAACAGAATGAACTTGTGCGAAGAGTGTGTGTGAGCTGAAGTATTCGCCATTTTGTGAAAAAAGTTTGGACTGGAAAAAAAGATAGAAAACATAATTGACAGTAAAGTGGTTTCTTAAAGCACGGTAAGTGGACGGCTGCACTTCCCTGTGGCGGTTCAGTTTTATTCAGTTTATCTTCAGTCCAGATGAACAGGGCAAAAACTATGTTGTAATAAGAAAAATGAGAATGAGTAACCCCTGCAGAAGCCTGGTCGTAATGCTTCTGTCTCTCCACTGATCCACTGTGCTGCAACTGAGTTGTCTTCTTCCTGGGCGTCGCGTTGTGATGAGCATGGTGAGGCTGAAGAGGTGCTAATGTTTAAGTCAGTTTGTGTTTCGTCGCCAGCGGCGGTGACCAGTCTGCTTCCGTGATGCGCCTTGTGCCTTTAAACATTTTTGCCCCTGTGCAGCTGATAGAGGTTTATGAGTAGTACTGCAATACTGTAATATTCACATATTTCCCAGGTATCTACAAAAAAGCTAACACCTTGCTTTAGGATATACTTTTATTTCTGTAGTTGCTCCACCTATTAGACCCTTAGCCTTTTCGTTCATAACATTTTTTGGTCTTGGTAATG
Organism: Vanellus vanellus; assembly: GCF_965231255.1. Taxonomy (NCBI): domain Eukaryota; kingdom Metazoa; phylum Chordata; class Aves; order Charadriiformes; family Charadriidae; genus Vanellus; species Vanellus vanellus. The sequence goes on from NC_138909.1 coordinate 1,419,332, forward strand.
GGCATAGATTAGGAAGTGTCTCTGTACCATTAATAGTACATTGAGACACGGATTATTGATCGCACGTCACACCTCTGACCAGAAGATCAGTTTGCAAGGTTGGGCATCAAGAGGAGCTTACTGGAGGGAATTTAAAGTTCTTCCTTAAAAAGCTCCTGTGCAAGCAGTGCAACAGTTACTAAATTACAAGTGTAAGCTTGAAGTCATACACTCAAACACATGCAATGTTACTTTTTCAAACAGAAGGTTGATGTACTTTATGATTCTAGGAGATGTTGAAGAAGTGCCACCTGTGTATGGAATCAATTGTTCAAGCCAAAGATAGACAGGCTGCCGAGGCCAACAAAAACGCAAGCATTCTTTTAGAGGAACTGGACTTGGAGAAGGCAAGTTGAAAGAGTTTGGAGCTGTGAATATTTGTTGGATAAAATTCCTATTTCACATTCCTTCAATATTATAAGATCGGTGAAAGTATGAATTAAAGTATAGAATTATGTTTAATTATTATAACTGGAGTGTCTAGAGCTGAGCATCTTGCTGTTCAGGTAATATTTGAACTTCACTTTGACTGTTAACTAGAGAAATTGGATCAAGAAACTGATATAACTATTTCCTCTGGAAAAATGCTGTACCAAAAGAAAGATTTCTGAGTGTAATTTTTTTGCCAAGTGCATAATAGATGGTCATTTTCCAGTCACATTGGTTTGGATTTTAGGTCTAAACCATGTTTTGTGTCTTAAATATTAAAAAAAACCAAAACCTACTAATGTTACTAGAAACCACAGTACTGTAGTAGAAATGTAATGGAAAAATTGAAGTACAAGTATAGTGTCAAACGAGGGCATGCTTTATATTCGGGCTAGCTGAAACCATTTTGTGTTCTAGTCTTTGAAAGGGAGATGGGTGGTGTTTGGACTGTACTGCTAAGACTCACAAGGTTACACAAAGAATCATGAAAATACGTCTTGGGAGACTCTGACTGAAGTTTATAGGGTGTCTGTCCTCTGTTTCTACACTAAGCTGTTGTTAAAATTAGTGAACAATCTGTTTGGAAGAAGTAAACATGTAAAAATACATACCGTAGAGAATTTAGCTTCTATTTTGTAAATATGTTAGTCTAAAATGCAAGTTCAGGTTCCGAGGAAATAGAAAGCATTTGCATTTCTTGAAATGCGTGGGACATCTTGTAATACTGTTGCATGTGCTTGACTTGTAGCTAAGAGAAGAAAGCAGGAGACTGGCTTTGGCTGCCAAAAGAGAGAAAAGAAAGGAGAAAAGGAGGAAGAAGAAAGAAGAACAAAGACGAAAACTAGAAGAAATAGAAGCAAAAAATAAAGAGAATTTTGAACTTCAAGCTGCTCAGGAGAAAGAGAAGCTAAAAGCTGAAGGTGATTTAAAATAGTTGCCTTAGTTTTAAAACTTGCTTTATTTCCCAGTATTAAAAACTGCTTTTCATGTGAAAACTTGAATACAAGGGTTCTTATGACCTGCTGAGCTTTCCTTTTGTTTACCTTTTCTATTAAGCCCATAGATTAGCGTGATGGCTTTTTTTGGTGTCTTGCTGTGGCAAGGAACTGGTGCCAGCAGCTTCAGTGAGAGCTAGGGGCTAACTTTACCATGGGGATGCTGTTGGCTTGCTTGGTTTTTTTAATTCCAGGTCTCGATGCTTTTTAAACCACGTCAGGTTTTTTTTTAGCTCCCAAACAGAATGATGGTAATTATTTACCCAAAAGAAAAAAAAAATATGGAAGTTCTAACTATGTATCATTCTCTTCTTACCCATCAGAACCTTGTATCTTAGGGCAATGAATTTTATGTGGTGTACTGAGAAATGGTTTTCACTGATTGATTGTTCCCTCACTCTGATATGCTGAAAGAAAAAGGAAGACGTGACAATTTTTTTAATGTTGTTTCATACGCTTGTTTATGTCCCCTAATTGCTTGCGTCTGTCTTCCCATGCCTGAATTCAATTTAACATTATTAAATTGCTACTGCATTTGTTCCAAGAAAAGAATGATATTCTGTATGAGTTAGCATAAACAAGGGGAGAGGCTCCACGGTGTGACATATATGATAGTTTTACAGATGTCCACACGAACTTCGTTAAGCCAGCTAAATCAGCACTGTTTTTTCACTCTTCCATCAGATGATCCAGAGGTGCCGATGGAGCCTCCCAGTGCTACCACTACAACCACCATAGGTATATCTGCAACTTGGACAACATTAGCAGGGTCCCACGGGAAGAGGAATAATACCATCACCACAACAAGCTCCAAAAGGAAAAACAGGAAAAACAAAGTGACCCCTGATAATGTTCAGATTATATTTGATGATCAGCTCCCAATTTCCTATAGCCAACCGGAAAAAGTGAACGGTGAATCTAAGAGCAGCAGTACAAGTGAAAGCGGTGATAGTGACAATATGAGGATTTCCAGCTGTAGCGACGAAAGCAGCAATAGCAACAGCAGCCACAAAAGTGACAATCATTCTTCCACAGCCGTTACTAACACGCAGAGCAACAAAAAGCAACCGTCGGTTCTTGTCACTTGTCCAAAGGATGAGAGGAAAGCAGTTACTGGCAAATCGTCTATAAAGTAAGTTGCTGTGACCGTGAATGCCACTTGAAGGTGCTTGTTCCCCTACACGTGAATGCTGTGCCCTTGTCATCGTGGACTTGTGTTCTTAAATTGCTTGTTAGGAAGTGGATGAGGCAGTGTGTCCTTACTGTAGTCCATATGAGGAGTATAAGCATGGTTGCGGTATGAACTTGAACCTAGTAGTAGGTTTGGAAGCGAGAACCATCCTCTTGGATCTGGAATTATAGAATTGCTGGGTTATTTTAAGACGTAAGCATCTCAATTCAAGCCATTTCTTAATAATACCGTGCTTTGGTGCTAAAAGAGAAGGGGAGGGGTGGGGGGGCTAAAGAATGGGTGAAATTCAAGTCATACTTTTTTTTTGACAGCATAATGACAGCATTTAATTTCTTTTAAAGGTTGTCTGAAGTGATTAGTGAGGTGACGAGTAATTCCTTGTCTACTTGCACAAAATCCGGTCCTTCTCCCCTTTCTTCTCCAAATGGAAAGCTAACCATTGCTAGTCCTAAACGTGGTCAGAAAAGAGAAGAAGGATGGAAGGAAGTTGTGAGAAGGTAAGCAAAACGTTCCCCTAACCCCCCTGCGTTAATGTCCTTTTTTGGAATGTTTTTGCCTACTGTAGCCCTCTCTGGGGTTGCTGAGTGACCACCTTCTTAGTGGACCTGAATTACAATATTGTTTTGACCAGTCTGCCCTCGGCTTCATGCTATAGAAGCATTTCTCAGTTAATATTATTCATTTTTTTTGTGTAGATCCAAGAAGGTTTCTGTTCCATCAACTGTAATTTCCAGAGTCATTGGCAGAGGAGGATGTAACATCAATGCGATACGTGAGTGCACGGGAGCGCACATAGACATTGACAAACAGAAGGACAAAACTGGAGATAGAATAATAACGATAAGGTAAGCAGGCTACTTAATTTGCTCGTTCTTCTGGGCCTTTTTTCATAGTAGAACGCTTTTCTCTACAGAAAAATGAAAAAGCTTGACCTCGTTGTCCCTTCAAAGGTCACGTTGAGACAGTCAGCTCTCTGAGGCAGGGGAGATGGATGGGGTGGGGAAACTGAGAAGAACTGTCAGTTGGTACCATCGCGTGTGTACAAAGGAAGACTTGAGATAAGGTGGAGCATAAACGTTAGGATTCTGTGTTTAGAGCTGTTTAGACGTGGCTAACTATGTAGGTCTGTTTGGGGAAGTAAACGTTTTAACCATTTGGAATTTTGGGGGGGTTAAGAGTTTTCAACCTGAGCTTCTTAAATAATTATCAGCAGCAAGAACATGCCGAGCTCAGTCTTCAGATAGAGAGTTATTTTTCTGTCTTTGTTAGCATGACAGAAGACGGCCTGGTTCATGTGTTGGAGGTACTTGGCTATAATGCATGTCAATGTCTTAGACGCACTTTCCCTTTGCCCTTCCTTTTTATAGGGGTGGCACAGAATCAACAAGACAGGCCACGCAGTTGATAAATGCTCTGATAAAGGATCCAGATAAGGAGATTGATGAACTTATTCCAAAGAATCGTTTGAAAAGTTCGGCAGCGAACTCCAAAATAGGGTCATCAACACCTGCCACCACTACAGCTGCTAACAGTTCTCTCGTGGGCATCAAAGTGACCACCGTAGCTGCTTCGTCAACGTCTCAGACTGCCTCTGCACTCACCGTGCCTGCAATTTCTTCAGCATCCACTCACAAAACCATTAAGAACCCAGTGAATAACGTGCGGCCTGGTTTCCAAGTTTCTCTTCCATTAGCATATCCTCCTCCGCAGTTTGCACACGCTTTACTGGCTGCTCAGACTTTCCAGCAAATCCGTCCGCCTCGGTTGCCCATGACACACTTCGGAGGTACTTTCCCACCAGCTCAGTCCACGTGGGGTCCGTTTCCAGTTAGGCCGTTGAGCCCCGCAAGAGCTACCAACTCACCGAAACCTCACATGGTGCCTCGCCATAACAGTCAGAACAGCAGCGGTTCTCAGGTGAATTCGGCAAGTTCTTTGACGACTAGTCCAACAGCTACGACAAGTTCAGTGGCTTCTACTGTGCCTGGTTCTTCTGCAAACGGCAGTCCAAGTTCACCTTCAGTCAGAAGACAGCTTTTTGTCACGGTGGTGAAGACATCGAATGCCACGACGACCACAGTGACAACCACGGCAAGTAACACGAGCACAGCGCCTACAAATGCCACGTATCCAATTCCTACTGCCAAAGAACACTACCCTGCATCTTCCCCATCATCTCCTTCTCCTCCTGCGCAGCCAGCAGGTGTTTCCAGAAGCAGTCCTTCCGACTGTGCGGCAACCTCTCCCAATAAAGGTGCGCCTCCGTCTGATCCAGAAGCGGGTAGTCCGCCAGCAGTGGAAACGAGCAGCTCGACCAGCAGCAGGCAGCCCAGTTCTGGTACCGGCAGCTCATCTGTGCACCCTGCTCATCAGCAGCCGCCGGGAGCTCCTCTGCAAGAGGTCAGACCCCCTCTTCAGCAACCTCAGGTTCCTGCACCAGATCCTCGAATGGTTGTGCCTCCAAATATAGCAGCGACAAGCTCATCTGCTCCTGTGGCAGGTCCAACAAACGCCCCGATGACCTATCCCATGTCTCAGACGTCAATGGGGTCTTCTCAGCCTGCAGCTAAGATGGAAACCCCGGCCATCAGACCACCTGTTCACGGAACGGGTAGCGTCCATAAGAATCCGGCTCCTGTGCAAAATTCTTCTGTCGCAGTCCTCAACGTTAATCACATCAAAAGGCCCCACAGCGTTCCTTCTTCAGTGCAGCTTCCTTCTACCTTAAGTACACAAAGTGCTTCTCAGAATTCAGCCCATCCAGCGAACAAGTCTATGGGTAACAATTTCAGTGCTACTTTACCATTTGGGCCCTTTAGTACGTTGTTTGAGAACAGTCCTACGTCTGCTCATGCCTTCTGGGGTGGTTCCGTTGTTTCATCTCAGACAACGCCAGAGTCTATGCTATCAGGAAAGTCTTCATTTTTGCCAAATTCAGATCCTTTACATCAGTCTGATACTTCCAAAGCCCCAGGTTTTAGGCCACCGTTACAGAGGCCAGCTCCAAGTCCCTCAGGTAAGTCCCCCCTTTTACCTTCATACTTTAATAATACTGAAATAATAACTGCTGCATCTTTTTATTTTGAACACGTAATACTTTCTGCCTCAGCTTTTGTGGTCGTTTATAGTAAATGACAGTCTGCCCCGCAACGAAAGGGTGCTCTAATATATTTTATTGTTGAGTCTGTAAGCAAAGCTGAGTTCATCTTCCTTCTAAGTGCCACCTGTCAAATCTAATAACTATTTTGCAGCTGATGAACTTGATAAAAGTCAAGCTGAGGCATCCTTTTTACCATTCCAGTTTACTTCTTTGCGATAGATGATGTAATAAAACGCTTGACTGTTGGTTCCACCTCCCTTCCCTACCACCAGCTAATAACTATTCCCGTTCGTGATAACTTCCTTCTTGGCCTGAGGCTGCAGGAAAATATGCAGCATCTTCAAAGTGTTAGGATGATTTAAAAAAAAATGGTGTTTTGATGCGTACTTGTAATAAGAGGTGTGTTCTCTTCACAACTAAATTTGATTAAAAAACTTAATATCATTGACTTCTGGCATTCTGTAGCGAGATGTTTAGCCTTCTGCGCAAACAGAGGCCGAGGGGTTGTCACAGAACTCGCTCTGCAGCTCCCAGAAAGTACACACACAGTTTGTACCGTCTGTGCCTGTTTTAGTAGGACCTGTGAGTTGCTCATGAATCTAGAGGTATAACGGCTAGCTCCTTCATATTTTGTGAATATCATGGTGTTGAGCAGCTTTTGAGGTGCACTCTGTGAATTTTGTCAACTTAGGATACTACTTTGCGTTTTGACGTTGGCACGCTCGATGCTGCCTGTCACTTGAGTTTGCCCGTCGGTTCCCGAGCAAAACCAGTACTCTAAGCGTGAACCTCAGCAGTTTCCCTGCAGGAAGGCTGCAGGCGTGACAGATGAACGGGGAGGTGTCTAGGGAGTCAGGGAGTGTTACGTTCCTTCATAGGAAAGAAGCCTCTGAGAGCCTGAAGAATTTGGCAAAAACTAGAGGTTGGGTCTTGATAACGGAAGATGCAGAGGAGGCGAGTGCTGGGCTGCTTTGATTCTGCTGTCTGTCACTGCTTATGGGAATTTTTTTGTTTTCCTAACTGAAATTATAAATACAAACCTTTTTTCTTGTGCTTTATGAGAAGTGGAAAGATGCAAGTGCCAGAGCAGTTGTGTGGCACAAGCTTCCTTGATAGCTGTTGAAACTTAAAATCCTAAGATCCTGTTTTTCCCTTTCTTCATTAAGGAGAATATTAAGGGAATCGCGATTCTTGTATTTTTGAATACCTTAGCGAATTGTTGCCACTTGGTCTTAATAAAATACCGTTTTCTTAAGCAAGTTAAAGTGTATTCCTGGGTTGGGGAAAAAAACACTTCAAGTGTTGATCTTGGGGTATATAGACGTTCTGTAAAATAAAAAAACGAATGGAGAAAGCCTTCAAATCTTTAGTATTATTTCCACCGTTCTTGGTACAAAATCATACTTTCTAAACCTACAAAATTTAAATTGCAGGTTAATAAAATGTTCAGTTGCTTTTCTGATGTTCAGATATATCAGACCATGTATTATATTCCCTTAATTTATTTGAATTCAAGGTATCTGCATGATAATCTAAGACTTGTTCTTGATTTATCTATGCAGCACAACTGCCTCGTACTGTCAAGACTTGCAGAGTGTGAAGCTTAAGACTCCCAGTTCTCTTTGGAAAATAGTAACACACCCCCAACAATTGATTGGCTTAAAGTTTTCCTACTTTCTTGATTATTTCCATGATACGGGTGCCCTCTTCACAGATTTTGGAGTACTGGGAGTCACTTGTGCCTATTTCTCTCATAGGTATTGTCAGTATGGATTCACCCTATGCTTCTGTAACACCTTCTTCTACACACCTGGGTAATTTTGCCTCAAACCTTTCGGGAGGTCAGATATATGCGCCTGGGACACCTCTTGGCGGAGCACCTGCAGCTGCTAATTTCAACAGACAGCATTTTTCCCCACTTAGTTTATTGCCTCCGTGTTCATCAGCATCAAATGGTGAGTTCCGGTCAGCGGGGACCTCGTTGAGAAGCTGTTGTACGAATCGAGTGGCCTCACGCACTGCCTGTTTTATGCAATCACGGATTTTGAGATAAGATTTTCTTGTGCAAGTTCTGATGTCTGGTGTGGGTTTTTTTAGCAGCCAAGGTCATGCTGTTGTGGAATTCCTTATTCTTGCTGCAGTTAACTTTGGCAAAGAAAAGCTTGGTGTTTTGCTTTGTGAAGGCAATATTCCAAGTTTGAGCTGTGTAAACCTTGCAATGATGTTTTACCGAAGCTAGTTTAGTTTTTCTGATGTTCTTAAGACAGAACTGTGTCATGTATTGCAGGAAAAAGTACTACGGGCAAGTTCTGGTACCTTCCTCAGTGTTTAGCCCCTGCGGTTTTGGCCACGTAGTGGAGTTTTTCGGACAGAACACAAATAAACTGTTGAGTGCTGGCTTATTCAGGGAACAAGTTAGTCTGTTTTACTGGCAAAAATAACGACAAACAAAACCCACAAACTCCCACAGAGAACAAATCAGGATTTAAAAAAAAAAAAATCAAAACAACAAGCCCAGCCCAACAACAACATGGGTTTATTTCAGCTATGCTTTTGGGTATAATCCTCAAATCTTCTATTGCTGATACACAGTAATGCTTAGTTAAGATTTCAAACCGTCTGTCATCGGTTGTGGTGGATGTCCAGTAGCTGAGCTGACAGGGCATGATAATCATTTTATGTAAGAGACTCAATAATTGGTGAATGTCTCTCTGATCTGAAAGTAAAAGCGTTCAAATTACCCTGAAGCGTTTGCTGTATGAATCTGGTATTAAAAAGCACCCCATTTTCACTTGTTTGATGTATGGCCAGACGTGAAAGGATGGGGTTGTGGTGACTGGGGAGGATGTGGCTGCCATTACTAAGTGCTCTCGTTGCTCTTCTTGCAGAATCTCCTGCGCAGTCGGTGTCTTCTGGAGTAAGAGCGCCATCTCCCACCCCTTCAGCAGTGTCCTTGGGATCAGAAAAACCCAGTACTGTTTCTCAGGACAGAAAAGTTCCTGTTCCGATTGGGACTGAACGGTCTGCACGTATTAGACAAACTGGAACTTCTACGCCATCTGTTATCGGGAGCAATTTAGCTGCTCCAGTGGGACATAGTGGGATCTGGTCCTTCGAAGGTATAGGTGGCAATCAAGGTACGTGGTGTTACTAGATGTCCCTGTGCTGGCAATTGACCACAATATTGTCTTTTCCTTACTTGCTTCTGGAGCTCAAGGAGGATGCAGAAGTGAGTGCCTCAAGATGCAGGAGTGCTGTTTCCGAAGGAGTTGGAGCAGGGGCTTCGGTTTGCCCTCCCATCCGCTCAATAGTGTTTTCACAAGGTCTCAGAAAACCTCAGGGGTTCGGAAACACCCTGGCTGGGAAGATTTGCTATTCAAAGCAAGAAATAAGAGGGAAAATAAAGCTACAGGGTTTACAGGGCTGAACTGAGTGGGAATCATTGGACTTGGAAGGATGTCAAAGAACTGTGTATTTTCTTTATGTTCACAAACAGATTGTTTTGTATGATAGGGGTTAATAGTTAAATTTAATTTGTAGTCAAGATGGAGCTTTTTGTTGCGAGGATTGTGCTGTTTATGTCTTCATGCATTGGAAGTGTTCCACATCAGAGTTTTCTTTGTTGTTTCCAGGCATGCCGTTTGCATTTTACTAACTCACTGTAGTCCCATAGCATTCAGTATTTCAGAATTCCTTAAAACCTTAAGTTACCGATGGGACAGCTTTTTCTCAGCAAACACTTCAGGAATCTTGGATGTAATTTACAGGAGACTGCTGAATTTTTTTTCAAGTTGTTTTTTGGGGTGGCTTTTTTTTTATTGTTTGTTAAGTTTGGGCTTTGGTTTTTTTTGCCTGGGATGAGTGGGAGGGAATCGTGAGATCATGTTGGGTGGAACCTCTGGAGGTCGCGTCAGCCTCCTGCACAAAATGAGTTTTACTGTGAGGTTGGACCGGGTTGCTCAGGGCTTTATCCAATCTTACGTTGAAAACCTCTGAGGATGGAAACCGCTCAACCTCAAGGAACAACCCATTCCACTGCTTGGCTGAGGAGTCCGAACAGCTTAAGGGTTTAATAGACTGACTGTGTACATGCTTTGCATGCGATGACTATATTGTCATGGGGTTTTTTTCCCCAAATATAAAATAGATGCGATGTACACAAACCTTTTTTTCACTTCACCAGGGGTCTTTACCCCATCTGTGTAGAGAGAGGCTATTCATCAGTAGGTCTTCAGAAATGGAATATTGTTATTTGCATTGTCTAGGTGTAAGAGTTGCCCTTTATGTCTGTGTTGGCTTTTGGAATGCTGCTTTCTTCCAACTTTGTTCAATTACTTAAACATTTTGATTTTCAGTTGAGAATGGGATTGGCTCTTCTCTTGTTGGGTATTAGGATGGCTTATGAAATGTTTCTGTATTCCTCTCTGCCCCTCCAAATATCATTTCCTTATGTTTTATTCTGAAAAAAATGGCTTTGTAGGTGTCCGAAGGTTGAACTGTAGTAACAATACCAGGCTGCCTCTAATGAATTCCTGTAATTAGAACATGAGTGCATGTCTCCAGCTGGTCGTCTTCTGGTTTTGCTTTTCAAAAGTACTACTCTGTCTCTTAGTTCATTAAATAATTTGTGGAAAAAATGGTAATGAAGTGGAGCAAATAGGCTTCATAGCGTACATAACCCTTTCACAGCAGCAAACACATGAGGAACTTCAGTTTTTGGAGGAGGGAGAGTTAGCCCAAATGTCAGCTTTCCCTTTTCAAATGAAGGAAAATTGCAGAGGTGATGCTTTGGTTGCATATATGCATACATGTCATGTATGATGCTGTTGCTGTGTCTGTGTTGTTAGATAAAGTGGACTGGTGTCACAGCGGAATGGGGAGCCACATGATCCACAGGCCCATGTCTGATCCAGGGGTGTTCTCGCACCAAGCCATGGAGAGAGATAGCACGGGAATCGTAACGCCTTCCGGTACATTCCATCAGCCCGTTCCTGCAGGATATATGGACTTCCCAAAAGTCGGGGTAATGACCTTTTTGGATTCGATATGGGCGGTTCCGCCCCATTTACATGTCAGTGAGTGGGACAGATGAACAACATAGAGGTACAGTTCCACGTGCAGCTGCGCGTGTGAAAGCTGAAACGCTAACTAACCCTCCCGCTATTGCAGAAGCGTAGATCTGATAAAAACTGACTTGTCCCTGATGCAACAAATATATGCATAGAAAAGTTTTTTTTCTTAAATTGGGTGTTTCATTGCTGCTTTAAGACGGAGAATTTCTTTAACACGAATCCCCTTTTGTCATTCTGTATGTGCAATAGTAGCGGTGTTCATGAATCCATACTGATCCTTGCTTTTTTTTCTTCCCCGAAGGGTATGCCTTTTTCTGTGTATGGAAACGCAATGATTCCTCCTGTAGCCCCCATCGCAGATGGTACTGGAGGCCCTATATTTAATGGGCCTCATGCTGCTGACCCATCTTGGAACTCGCTGATAAAGATGGTTTCAAATTCCACAGAAAATAACGGGCCTCAGACGGTAATTTTCCAGTTTTTATATTCGCCATTTTGTTGCAATTTAAGAAACAGTGTGGTGAAGATAAGACCCTACTTGTCAAAAAGTATGAAAATTAAGTGTTGTGTTTGTTCTTTTTGCTCGTGTCTCTGAGCAGCTGAAAGAGCCCCCCTGCTCACGACAGCACCGGGTGCTGTATGTGCTTACTGACAATTTCTAAACATTAGTCATCTCTCCAAAAATAAGTCTAAGGTGTCCTGAGAAGAAATCGGCATCGCTCGGTTAATGTACTTCAAAGGAGTGTGGTGTAGTCAATTCTCTGAACGTATTTGTACTTGAGAATTGGGAAGCTTCCTTCCAGCTGAGCTCAGAGAAGCTGCTTATTTAATCAGACACTTGGACAATTACTGCAGATCTGCTTTTATTTTTTTTTTTTTGATTGTGTTGTAAGCGAGTCTGGATACAAAAGAGTATTTTACGTGATTTCTATCTGTGCAGTTCTGCACTGGGGAAAACACAATCTATTTGCTTTTGAGAGAAAAGCCGTTTATTTGCTGTTATGTAAGCTTTCCCTCTTTCCCTTCCCCAAAAGGGAAAACAGCATTAGGTCTAAAATATCATTGCTGGGCTCTGAAAGGGACGATGTCTGCCCTCTGTTAGGAATTCACCTCGGAAGGGAGCAAGTAGCTCTGCTGTCTGCTGCTCTGTTCTTGCCTGGGTTGTAGGTTTGGCCCCTAAATATGATTTAGGCAGAGGGATTTTGTTTCCCTAAACCTCTCGTTTGTACTCAGCCAGCAACTAATACTATAATGGATCATCAGTAGCTCCTGTTACGTTATATCCTGAGTTTATTTTTAATTATACAGTGAGCTCTGTCAGACTGTTACTAAATAAAGCTATTTCTGGACTTAATTTGCTTGGGAATCATCCAGGCTGCAAACAGCAGCTCCTGGCTCGGGCAGACCGTAGGCGTGCAGAAGAAGAGGCAGTCTGTTGTTTGGCCACAGTTCATGTACTGCTCCGAAGTGGCTCATGACTGTTACGAGGCCACTTCTGGTTTAGTGAGAAAACTTTGTCCCCCAAAGAAGGCTTTAGTTATTACACGTGGGTTTCCCCAGAGCTGAGGCTGTTGGAATGCATTGGGGGGAAAATAATTCAAGGTGCCAGCAATCAAGCTGTTGATTGTCTGAACTTCCAAAGGCAAAAAGGAAAGATAGTCTCTTGCTTTGAAAGCTGGAGGTCTTCAGGTGCTGTCCCTGCAAATAATTTGGCACATGACAGCGCACGCAGCGTGTTTAGCGGGAGTACGTATTTCCCTGGTCTAAAGGGATACATTTTTCCCGTGGAACAGTATATATATTATGTCAGTGTTGCTATGATGGAGGAACTAGTGAGCATAAATAGCGTTGATTTCTCTTTGATTTTGCTATGAAGGGAAGCAATCAGGCTGGGTGACGGTATTTTTTGGCACTAAGTAGAAAGGAAGACGGACACTTTAGACAGGGTGAAAAAGTACAGGCAGAAAGAGTGAAACCCCATTTCTTCCTTTTCTCACCTGAATCACGGCAGGATGAAACAAGTGCTGAATGAAAGGAACTCAGTGTAGTTTGATGACTGATTGCCACGTTGTAATTTTGACTGCAGAACTGTTGTGAGGAGCCCTGACGCGTGGTGTTAAACCAAGCTTTCTCTTTCAGGTGTGGACTGGAACTTGGACACCTCACATGAACAGCGTGCATATGAACCAACTTGGCTGAGTGGGATCAACTTGAGAGCCTTGAGATTCCTTTTTTGCAGAGGAAAACACAAATGGCAGAAACAGTTTATGTGCTCCCAGATCATTCTACTGATGTGCTTGACTGAAGTGTGTAGGCTTTTTGCAGAAGAACTTACTAACTGACCTTTTTCTGTGAACATTGTGACCGCCCATTCCCCACCATCATACGTTTCAACTTAGTTAGCCTTTATTCTTTCCTTTCCTTTTTTTTTTTTTTTTTTGACATAACTTTCTGTTGAAGCTGTTCTTTGGCTGGTTGGTTTTAGTACTGTAAACTGCTTCTGAGCAAACACAGAAATTTAGCAAAATTATGTAAACTTGATCCTGAAGTTTTAGAATGGCAAATAAATGTACAATTGTTTACATAACAAATGGCTAAGCAGAAAGTAAATTTCAATATGTCAGTATAGAGGCTCTACTTTATGTAGACTTAAATTAATGTGAGATATGTACCTTCATATTCAGAAATCTGGATGTTTCCTTCATACATTAAACTATTAATAAGCATAACTTTTCTACTTGTGTAATTTAAGTACATTATAAAAAAGGGGGGGGGCATTATCAAAGGGTTTTTTCCACTTGTGTGTTGGATTTTTTTTTTAAGAAGGCATATGTCAGTTGTAACCAGATATTAAGAGTTTCCATTTTCCTTCTGTGAAAGGCTTTTCAGCAAAAACGTGCCTGAGAAAACAGCCTTTTGGCACACTGGGAGTCATCTCCACACTGAACTCCCCTACTTGCCCCGTAAACGTGGTAAATGTATCACGCTGCAGCATCTATTAAAAATTATTCTTACCGTTGGGTTGATGCAGCAAGGTCTGTTCTGTTCCACAAGTGCTCCCAGAGCTGCTGTTCCTCTGGTTCCTTCCTTTTGCCAACAAAAGTCATTTCAGAACATGGATCCTTGGTATATGTTGGTTCAAGAATAAGACTCTCAACCTGCAGTTTTAATGGAGCTTCTCTGATGAAAGTGGTCTCCAAAGGAAGGCTTATTTCAGAGTAAGTTGTTCTTTTCCTAGTAGACAATGTCTTGCTCTGAACTGGATCGCTGCTCTCGGAAGGTTTATTAGGAAAAGCCCAAGGGAGAATTTCCATACAGTTTCTTTATCCACTTGCAGTTGCTTGGAGTGAGCAGCAGGGCTGGAACGTGAAGTTTTGGGGGTCCTGTGACGGAAGACGCAGTCAGCAGTGGCACATGGCTGTGGGCAGTTTGCATATAGTTTAAGGTACAAGTTCAGATGTACAAGCTGGATGTGATTTTGTGCAGGACAGCGAGGGCCAGCGTGATCTCTTGCTGCTTATTCTGCATGGAGGACAGTTGAAGGAGAGATTGTCCTGTGTCACTTGGAGTCAGCCTGTGGTGAGTTACTATACTAAGAGAGGCGATCTGGGGAAGACACGTCCTGCATGAGTTAAATGGTCTGCTGTTAAGGCTAGCATTCAAAAAGTGCTTTTTTATACCTATTATGGTACTCCTTGGGGAGCCAAAAGTAAAAAATAAAATTAAAAAAACAAAAACAAAAATCACAAAAGACTTCTCTGAAGAAACCTACTGCCTTTTAAATACTACAGTATTTCTGAGGTGTCCAGAAGGTTTGTGCATACCGATGGCGATAGACCTGCCCTTCAGTCGTGCTCCAAATAAAATTAAGCGCCTTTTTCCTGCTGCTTTCTCACCTGAAATACATTGTGTAAAGATCTGGTTATAGCAAAATGGACACCCAAGTGAAGGACTGCTCAGAGAAACGATTGAAACTCCATTTGAAAAACTGAAGCTCCCTTTCAGCACCTTCATATGAGTGAGGAGTGGCCTTTCCATTCTCTCTGACCCTTAGCCCCTCTACTGGAAATTTTTTGTTTATGCTTCAGTGCTATTAGGGATTATTTGCATTCTTATTCTGAAGTCGTCCAACTGAGAAATACTGCTCAAGATTTAATAAAATAATGCGTTCTGTGGGGCCTGGCTAGTGCCGTCCTGGGAGCTGGGGCGGGGGGTTTCCCGTAACCCTTCAGGGTTTTTCCCTTAAATACTTTGCTTTTTTTAACGTTTTGAATGTAATGCTTTTCATTTGACCAATAAAAAAAAAGCAACAAGCTCGTGTGAGAGAGGGCAGGTCCTCTTTTATTTAAGGAAAAGGTGACTTAGAGTGGTGTAGTGTGTGCACTGTGGATCCTTGAGGCTGAAGGAGAAGTGAACAGGGTGTAGTAATATCAGCTACAGCTGTGGTCCATGGGGTTTCTCTACCGCTCCTTCCCGTGAAAGGGTAAGTAGTCACCATGCCAGGTGCTCCTGAAGAGTTGTTAATTGCTGATGGCGGTAATTAAAGGCGATTGCTTACCCCCACACCCACCTGCCCTTCCTCCTGCCCGGACCCAACATGGCGGCCGCAGCGCCGGCAGCGCTCCCTCCCACGGCGCAGCCCGCGCATGCGCGGGGGTGGAGCGGGTGGTGCGCGCGGCCCTGCCCACGTGAAACAGCAGTTAGCCATGTGGCGGCTGGGGCGGGCGGGCCGCGCGCTGGCGGCTGGCGCGCGGGGCCGGCCGTTAACGGTCGCCGCGGCGGCGGCGAGCGGCGGCCCCGGCGGTTGGTACGAGTGGTTGGCGCAGGCGGCGGCCGTGCGCTGGGCAGAGGACGGGCTGGTGGGGCTGCAGGAGGCCGCCGGGCTGCCGTGGTGGGCCGCCATCGCCGGCGGCGCCGCGCTGCTCCGCACCGCCGTCACTTTGCCGCTCGCCGCCCACCAGGGCCGTCTCCTGGCCAAGGTGGGTGCATGGCCGGCGTGCGGAGGGAGGGAGGAGCGCGGCCGTCGCCCCTCAGGGTGCCCTGCGCCGGCTGCCGCGCGGGGTTCGCGGCGGACGGGGCGGTAGTAATGGGGAGGGCGGTGTTTTGTCGCAAAGGTGGGGGAATACTTCCACAAAGGGTCGTGGCCGCCGCTTACCGCTTCGGGCACTGCTTGTGCCACCATGGCTACTCGCACGGAGGCTGGAGCGGGGTAGGGTCAGTTTCATCTCTCGAGTAACAAGTTTTACGACAAGAGGAAGCGGTCTCAGGTTCTGCCGCGGGAGGTGTAGGATGGGCATTAGGAAAAATTTCTTCACGGAAAGGGCTATCAAGCACTGGCACGGGCTGCCCAGGGCAGCGGTGGGGTCGCCATCCCTGGAGGTATTTAACAGACGGGCAGACGTGGCGCTGAGGGACGCGGGTTAGTGGTGGGTTCGGCAGTGTGTGGGTCAGTGGTCGGACTCGTTGATTTTAAAGGTCCCGTCAGTCTAGACGGTTTTGCTATTCCTTATGGTAACTCCATGGAAACGGAGTTGGTTTAGTGAGAGTGAGATGGTGCGTGCAAGGTGCTTTCTGTGATTTGCTCTGTTAACTTAAGCCAAGCTCTTGCCAAAGCTGCTATAATAGAATCTTGAAGTAAAGTAGCTTTCAGCAGTTTCTGAAGACCTGCTTTTCCTCAAGAGCGAGGAAAACAGTTGAAATTACTGAAGAGGTTCTGTGCTGTGCCTACTGCAGCACCGTGGTATGAAGTCTGGTGCGTCTCATTTTCTGTGCTGCTTCGTTACCAACTCCGGAGGAGTTCAGGGCGGTGCTTCACAGCTGCCAGAAGTTGACTCTGATTGGGACTGGGTTGAATCTGTGTTCTTCACCTGTGTAACGATCAGCCTGGTAAAGGCAGGTGTGTTTCTTGAAGGGAGTTCTTCAGTGACGGATATTAGGTTTTTAATTCTTTTTGAGTTAAAAGTTTTTAAAGGCTTTTTTGTCAAGTAAAGTAGCTGGTCACAAGTCCTGAATGAAGACAAAAAGATGCTTATTTAGAACAAAATATAAAATCTAATTCTGTATTTATTTCATTTAGTAGTAAGTTAGTGTCTTTGATTATAACTCTAAATACTTCTCACTGATATCTTCTTGTGGTTATTTTGTTCAAAGGTAAAAGGTGTTCACAGATGTGCGCTTTGTCCTTTAACGTCTGTACGGGATCAGGTGGGGAGAGGAAGCATTCGTTACCTGTAACTGTGCGTAAACATTTTTCCTTTTCTTTAGCTAGTTGGAAAATTTGCAGCCTGAGATTAAAAAACTAGCTGAGCGCCTTCGCTATGAAGTTTCTGTTCGTGGAAAGCAAGTTGGCTGGTCTGAAAAGGTTGCCAGGTAAGATGGCAATTGTATATATATCTTTTAAATCCATTCTGGATTTTGGGGGTGACAGGAGGGAAAGTCCTACAAACAACAATCTTAGTGAAAGATGCTGCTATTGCCCAAGTTGAGATTTTGTTACCACTACTGTACTTACTTGTGTTTGTTATATTGCCCTTCAGAGTGTATCCGTTTTGAAGCTCTGAACTTGCAATAAGCTTATGATTACAGGGCCAAATCCAGGATTGTTTCATTGTCTTTACTTATGATTAAAGCTTCCTTAGCTATTATGGTATCTAAATATTGCTGGAACTTGAGGTTTGGAGGGCTGTGGTCCTGTTTGTTTCATAGTGTTGTACTGCAGCCCGTGCGGTAGTGGTATATCTAAGCTGGGATGCTGAGGATCACGTAACTGGCCGATTGCCTCTGTATTGAGAAAGTTGTACGCTAGTTCAGACAAAAAGCACCATGAAATAAAATAGCAGACAATGGCAACGTGAAACGTTGTTGTGAAAGGTGCTCGTAGCATCTAGTTGGGAATTGTGAGAGAAGGGGGTTGGTGAAGGAGAGGGGTGTGTTTGGAGAGGAAAGACTTTTCAGGTTTTCCAGAGTTGCACCTAAATAAGCCAATTTAACGTGCCCAGCCTGTAGAAGTGTTATTTCAGAAATTGAGAAGTTACTCTAAAACAAGTATTGTGAGTAGTGTGTGGTTTGGGTTTTTTTTCCCACTTTCTAAAAGGTTCCACTTTAAGAAAAACCTACGGAGGATTATTACGGAACTGTACATTCGAGACAACTGCCATCCCTTCAAAGCCACTTTACTGGTGTGGGTACAGATTCCAGTGTGGGTTTGCGTGTCTCTCGCTTTGCGCAACTGCAGCGTTGGTGCCAGGGGCTCAGAAGGTGATTAATCTGAACGGACATGTTCTTAACAGGAATTTTTTGTGAGCATTTAATTATTTTGTGTTTTTCTGAAGACAGGGGTACTAGCAAAAAGAATTGTCTTGGGATTTTTCTAGTGAGCGAGTTTAGCAAGTAATATTACCTAAGCCACAGTACGTTCGCTATTAATCTGGTTGTTTTTTTCTTCCATGTCACGTTTCACATGGGGTACTATAGGCGAGGTGAATGTGTGGTATTTTTAAAATAAAAATGTGGATATTTTGATCTTTTAGAAAAGAATTTATAGTGTGTTTTTCTAAACAAAAACTCGACCGGTTAGATAGTTATTAAAAAATGCAATTATTTAAACAACACAAAATGTGTAGTCACTGTATATTACTACGTGCTTATTTTCTTCATTGGCTTCTAAAAAGGTGGTTGAGATCAAGGTAGTTTTTATCGCTGGTTTACCTGAATCAGTGGCTGTCATGAGCTAAACTGCAGCTCAGCTTTTATCTCCCACTGTTTTTTACTTGTAGTGATAGCAGACTGACTTGACATGTGATCTGCTAAAGCAGATTTCTGCTTTAATATTACTTATTGCGTAGATAAAATGTGCCTAGAAACTTGGATGATTTGATTGCAATCCATGGTATGGTTTTGACTGACTCGAAGTAGAAAATCATACTTAATTCCATATTTTCTTTAAACTATTCTTGTAGTTCAGGAACAGCTTTCTGCAGGCGGAACGTTGTGGTTTACGGACCTCACTGCACCAGATTCTACGTGGATTTTGCCAGTTTCGCTTGGGCTCATTAATTTGCTGATAGTGGAGGTATGTTGGTGGAATGAGTAGATGATTGCAAAAGGATAATTTTTTTTATAGAATAGTAGGACAATATTACCCGGTTGTAAAACATGATACCATAAGGATAGTTTCAGATTATTGCTGCCTGAAATGCATTTGGCAGAACTGAAAAATAACTTAATTGATCATAACTTAATTCAAATTGCATTTGAATGTGTGGGTGTCTTGTTTAGAGATGACAAATTCTCATGTGACACGTCTCAGATAATTTATTGGCTTTACTTGAGCCACAGTAAAATGTAGTCTTGACTCTGAAGTTTCCCTTTAGAATGATGTTCCGATGAGCTTCCTGGGTGTTAAGCATCCAAAAGCGAAACATTCCAGGTCCGATTGGACAGGGCTCTAAGCAACCTGGTCTCGCTGAAGATGTTCCTGCTCATGGCAGGGGGTTGGACTAGATGACCTTTAAAGGTCTCTTCCCACCCAGACTATTCTGTGATTCTATGACTGACTATTCTATTCTGTCTGAGATGAAGAAAAGTCAGTATGTGACTGTAGAGCTTGTTCTGCGTTAGTTCAGTTGTCGATCAACCGTTTTTGGTCTGTTACCTGTTGGCAGCCTTTTTTCAGAGGGCTGTGCTTCAGGATGAGGCATTGGAACTTTTCTATGTGCAAAAGCGGCTATATAAAATTATGCTACCTTGAAATGATCGTTAGGTACTCCGCTAGGTTGGTACAGCATTTTCTACAAAGGACTGAACATGTAAAACCTCAAACAAGTTAAATGAAAGACTGTAGCAGTACGTTAATTGAAGTGGAGGATGCAAAATGAAAGTAATAGGTGAACAAGAGTGCTGGGTTACAGGAAAACCCACTGCTGCCTTTTTTTCTCATTTTAGTTGTTTCAAAAAGAGCTTGCTTATAACTGGCTTTCTTCCCTTTTAGATCTTTGCTTCGCAAAAAATGGAAGTTTCCAGGTTCCAGAAGCTGGCTACGAATTTCTTTCGAGTGGTGTCAGTAATAATGATCCCTGTTGCTGCAACAGTCCCCTCTGTAAGTACAGAGTCTTAACGGCGTGTCCGTTAACCCGTGACTCTGGTAGCTTCCTAGCCCCCAAATGCCTGGTGTATTTAATAGAGCATATTCTCTATTACAGTGTGCCTTAAAACAAACAAGATGTTTTGTCTATGTGTATGTTTAAATTCTTAACCTGTTTGGAATATGTTTGGTTAAGAGGGAAGAATCTGGGAACTTAATGTTTCTAAACATCATTTTTGCACACTAAGGTTGGGAAGGACATTGAGTGGGTTAGCATCCTTTTTGTCATCTCAGAAACAAGAGGGAAACTTTATATAAGGACATACAGATAAAGGTTTGCTAAGTGTTTGCTTACTCTAAGAGGAAAACAGCGTAGTTCTTAGACTAGGAAATTTTCCACAATCTTCTTGGAACACTTCTCATTTTTACCAGGTATTCTACTTCTGAATATTTTTGCAGTGGCTAGCAATTATCTAGCTGTTTGGCACATCAGCGTCTTGTCTGAAATATAGAAGTTCAAGCACGTTTAACATGAATTAATTTATGAACTGTTGTCAAACTTCAGTTTAGATGACTTTTTTTCCCCAGAAGAGTTGAGAAACAGTGAAAAATACATTTGAAATGGAAGCCATTATTGTTATTGAGAGGAGTGGTTTTAGGTGAGTTATTTTTCTGCATAACTGGGAGTAGCCAGTGGTTGTGGTTCGTGCAGAGCTGCCTAAAACTGTAGTGTTTTCATTGCATCTAGGGAGGCTGAACTTGGTATTTGTCTCCTTGCAGTCCATGGCGCTGTACTGGCTGTCCTCGAGCTTCGTGGGACTCTCGCACAACCTGCTGCTACGTTCTCCGACCTTTCGTCGTTTGTGTCGCATTCCAAGGACCAAATCTGAGTCGGATACTCCTTACAGGGATATTGTGTCTGCCTTGACTACCAAATACAGTTTTAAGAAATGATGTCTTTAGAATTGTCGGAAGAGCTGTCCCGTGGATGTTGCACGAGTAATCAAGTAGTGCTGTTTTACTGAGATGTACTTATTTACTGTAAAAAAACGTTGCAGCTGGAATTGTATTTATTTTCCAAATAAAGCATCGACCATCTGGCCATGAAGAATGATTGTTCAGCACAAATGTATGTTTATTGGGAAGTTTCGTTTCAAGGGTGCTGGTTTTGCAGTGAGAATAGTCCAATGATACAGCTTTGTCCCCTGAATTGTCATAAGAAATTGTGCAGATGAATTTTAAGTGAAACTGTGACTCATCTAGGCTGCCTTCTTGTAGTGATGCTCATCTGGCCTACGGGCTAGCGAACGACGAGTTTTGGGGTGAGGGAAAAGGCTAGATGGACTATGCTGCAGTTATTGGTTTATTTAATTAAGACCGGTGCAGGTTGATTGGTCATCGGGTATAGTCGTTCGGTGTTCAGGTGGTTCACATGATAGTCTTCGTAACAGTTCTGATGGCTGATTTCCCAAAACTGCAAAGTAAACCAGGTTGTTGTCAGTCTCCTGTGCGTTAGGTGTGGAGTTGGGAGGACAAGTTTATTTTATCATTTCTGGTGATCCCCTGCTGAGTGACAGCGTTCTGTTCCCGATCGCTTCTTCCACGAATAAAATAGAGTCGGCAGCTGCTTATTCTCTATCTAAAATGAGGCAAGTGGCACCTTGACAAAGAAGGAATGATGACAAGAAGCCAACTACCTCATTTTACTGTATATCAAATCTACTTTTTAATGCAAGTCCTAAAGGTGAAGTGCAAATATTTTATGCCTCAAAGGACCCGTGTGTATTTTTTCCATGTAAACACCAGAGTTGTTATGTGTAGGCCCTTCCTGTAAAGGTATTCAGATTAACATCTCGCCTCGCTCTGCATATATCTTAAGTCAGCAGACGTACCTTGTTGTGAAGCTTGTGCACGATAAGGTCCCTCTGCTGTAGTCTGTACAAGTCCAGTCTCGTAAAAGGTCATCTTTTTTTTTTTTCTTAGAGAAGCAGAAATCAGGACAGAGGGCAAAGCATTCTTTGTGTTCTTTGCTCTCGGGTGGTTGTCATAGTACAAAATCAGGATGATGCGTGTTTTAACTGTTAAAGTTAGCGCTTATTAATCTTTGTTAATACAAAATGATTTTTAAAATAACTAGGATTTTGTTGTCGCTAGAGAAAAATATTTAGCCATGGGAAAGAGAGCAGCTGGTGGAATACCAGGCAGATACAAACAGTAACAAGCCGACAGTCGCATCCCCTTGTCGTTGTGGAAGAATCTGTAGCCTTTTTGGATCATGTCTTTTGTTGGTTTGTTTCCTGTCATCCTGAGCAAAAGAAGGGGTTGAAGGAGTTTATCAAGGTCTGGTGTGTAGGTAGGGCGGGGATGTCTCTTCAGAAATGTTGTTTGAAACGAAATGTTCCTAATTTTCAGTCCTGATGCTGGACTTCAAATTGTTTTTAATGGGTGTATTTTTGCTAAGGGGAATATGTGATAATGTTCTTACGCTTGCTTCAGAAGCTTAAAAAAAATCATGTAAATTCTATTTTCGTATTGCATTTTATTGGAATTTAGTCTTGCCATACAGTTCAGACTGCAGTTTACCTGTTAGACAGGACCGAATGACAGCGGTAGCAGTTGGGCTTGGTTTCTCGCTGTAGAATGACGTAGCTCACTGGTGGCAGGATAAAAGCAGGTCTGCATGCTGGTTCTGACCGGCTCAGGTGCTCTCTCCGTCGGGTTAGTCACTTTTGTCTCATTTACTCCATCAGTTCAATTGCCAAGAACACTTAATCGCATTTAGAAAATACTGGCAGTTGTTGAGTTTGGAAAACATCAGTGGACTGGTTTTTGTCCTTGCTCCTTACGTTGAGAAGCAGTTAGAGTCTGAGAGATGAGGCTGGCGTCGAAATTTTGTTTTTCTCACTTGTGCATCCTTCATCCAGGAACACTGGAGCTGTTTTATGGTGGCGATGTTATTATTCTTCCTCTCTGGACAGGAGTTAAAACGTTGATCTGGTGTTTACTGTTGTTTCTGTGTTGGTCAAGAAATGCGTATGGAACTAAGGATATGAGGTCAAGAAAATCCAGACTGCTCAGGCTAGAACTGAAAAGAAAAAAGCCAACTCATTAATTTACATATTATTTTTTAAAAGTAGATATGAGGTTAAACTATTTAACCATTCATCACTTAGCTTTCAGACAAACACTGTTCCGGACTACTTAGGCCAAGGCGTTTCAAATTGGCTAACATCTGGTGAAATATGTGCAAGGCATACAACAGTTGATTATCTTCTTCACAGGGTAGATACTGTCACAGATGAAACTGCTGTTCCTCAGAAGCACAGAACATAGCGGAGGAACTACCACGTGCCACTGCGGAGAGCATAGCACAGTGCATGGTTCGTACAACTGACTTAACACAAATTTTATAAAGAGGCTTATGTTCCTTTGAAATGTCAGGTAGGAGTGGTTAGTTTTAACATAAGTGTTGTGAAGATGAGAATTTGGCTTCCGTTGACGATTCAGGAAAGCGATTGTACTTCTAATTCAAGAGGTACCGTGAGAGGAGTTTTATTTCCTCTCAGATGTCTCAGAGAAGGTGCTAGTTTGAGTGGAGTGGATCCCAGAGATAAATTTCCTAGGACTCTGAATTGTGGTTATCTGCAGGTCCGTACGTTTCCCGGGAGTAAATAAACTGCACCGTGTATCTCGTTCTGTCTGTTCCAGGTACTGAGGCGATAAAATTCTGTCTTATCGAATTTAGCTGCGTTCAGAGTAAAGTTTGTAGCTTTTGTTGCAGTTTAGTGTTCTGTATATGCAAAATAAGAGGCGCACCTGTATAGTTGGGGGGCAGGAAACGGCAGACGTTCTGGGGTTTTTTTCAGAATTCTGCTGGTTAAATGGAAAATTGATCTGGTTACAAGTTGACAATTCGTACTATTATTTCCTGAGATAGCCTGGCTCTAAAAATAAGCCCGACTTGTTTTATCATTACCAAACACACATGAAGGAACTGTTCCTCTTTGCCCATTCCTATTAGCACAGACTAACGCTAGAGAATCCAGGCGTTTTCAGCATCCTCTGTTGACTCAGAAATTTAACATTTGTGTATTGTCACTGCTTTATCTTTGTGAGAAATGTTGGCACTTTTGTTTAAGACTTATTCTGTAGACGACTCTCAAATAGACAGGAAAGGAAGTGGATAAAAGGAACATTTGGGGGTTTTGTTATCTTTTTCGCTCTCTTTAACCCCTGAATACACTGGTACATAGGGAATTTTTCACTAAAGGGAGCGCTGAGAAAAAAACCTGCCTGGCATGTGGCAGCAGATTGGCATAACTAAGGATGTTTTTGTTTGTGGAACAGATGGAAACAGTGATAATTATGGAATGGAAGTTGTAATTCTTCCAGTAAAAAAAAAAAAAAAACAACACTGATAGCTTTTACTAGTATTTTTATTTCTGAATTATGTAGTGGTTATCCAGACGTAACGCAAGTTGGCATGATGCTTTAGCCCTAAATACAGACTCTAGTTCCTCATCTCTGCTTTAACTCATTTTGTATTGTGCCTGTGGAAGAAGTGTCTTAACCTTTCAGTTTATCGCTGGAGTAGACGGTGACTAGGATCTCAAAAAGTTGTACATTTGGTTAAATTAGTGGTGTCTGTCAGAATACTCCCTAACAATAAGTTTTCTGTAGTAATAAAAACAAGCTTCTAATTTATGTGTAGTTTCCAAATTTCAGCCAGTAGATCTTGCTCCACAATTTCTTTAGAGACTCTCAGTACAGTCGGAAGCACTGGAATTTCTAAATTGTTTTTCTCAGTGTTGCCGAAAAAACAGGTGAAATGTAGAAATAAGTACCATAAACTCCAGCAGTCTCTTGAGTACTTTAAGCTGACCTTTCACATTCCAAGTATGAAAGAAGATTCATAGATTTCAGCCACAAAACTGTCTGAAAGCTGTTGAAGAAAAAAGACAGGAGAAACTGTAAAATGAACTATAAGGTGCGAAGGAAGCCTTCCACCCAGGGCTGAAGAAATCCAGGTGCCTCAGACATACTTCGGTCTTGTCTCGCTGGGAGCTGGTACCACAAGCCCTTCATAAGCAAGAGTTCACAAGGCTGCAAAGGGGTAAAAAAGGGGTAAAAAATATCTTTTGTTGATGAGAGACAGTACATATACCTTCATACCTACCCTCCTGGCTGTCTTTTAGCCTTTCTCCGCAGTTCCGTGCTTTTAAGAAAAGAGTTTTATGTTTGCCGATAACTTTCAGACTAAAAGCAGTGGCAGTTCCGCAGCTTGAACTCAAAGAGAGTGTTTCCGCTGTCAGCGTGCACTTTTTCCAGATTCTTTTTGTTTGAGTTAGAAGGAACGCTGATACTGAGCGCTGAATAATCATGCTTCGGTCCTTAAAGAAAGCCAAAATTTCTGTTTCAACGTGATGAGACAAACAAAGAGGATAATGTTGTTCCATGTAGTTTGTAATTCTGTATTAATTGGTACTTTAATGCTTCTCTGTAGCTGTAAGGCTTGTGTGCGGACAGACTTAAAGCAAGACCTGAGCTGCTTGTGTAGGTTAATAGGTCACAAGTAGACAACTGTGCTTTGCAGGCACTGCCTGTTTGAATGGCTAATGGACTAAAAGCAGAAGTCAACTTAATGGTTTATTAATTTCAAGCCGTGACACGTTCAATGTGAGGAATAGGTCTGTGGCACTGCAAAACTCAACATTTTATTCTGTAGTTTGCTTGCTTGTTCCAGAATTTCTGCCCCTTTCTCCCAAAAGTCTATAAACTACGCGTCCTGAAAGTATCCGAAAAAGTGATGTTAGACTTTGCACTTTGTGTATATACTGGGTTCATCTTTGAGTTTTTTCTTTGTTAGAATTAAAGGTAAGGAATTAATTACTTAATTTAAATTTTTAAAAGAATCCAAGTTACTATTTTGTTGTAAAATACTTTAACAAAAAATTGGGAGCAACATTTTTAACACAGAATTTGAAGGATTTATTGGAATTGTCTTGATAACTTGGTGAAACTGAAGGAGAACTAACTGCACCATGTGCTCACCCATTCTGTATTGGTACCTGTCAATCTTGCCACTGTTTTTCTGCGTCAGCCACTTAACCGTTTGTGGTGTGATGGAATTATAGAATCCCATTTCCCCTGCAGTTGTGTCAAATGTATTTATTTAGGCTTTCATAAGGGTTTCAAAAATGAACATTCCATACGAGGAGGTTAATTGATACCACTAACAACACGTTGCACCATTCTGCCTGCTGTATAGACCTATGCTGGCACAGCCGTAACCGTAGAGCGGTGGGGAGAGAGACCGTTTCTGACCGGGAACAGCAATTCTGGAGAAAAAGTGTGGCTGTCGTCATACTAATAATGCTGCACTTGTACAGATTTGGCTGGTTTACCTGCAGAGAAGTTTTCACTGTCTGCTTATGAGTCTCAGAACACCAGTGATACAGCTCCATCTGTATGCTGCCAGGATATTCTTACGCCAAAACAGCCTTCTGTGTGTGAAACTGCGAGTGAAACGAGGCAGCAAAACCCATCTATTCTAACGATGTCTCACGACTCAGAAACCACAGGTAAGGAGGTCATGCTGTGGGGTCAGAATTGATATGATGAAGCCCTTTCCAGGGCTGCATCAGATGTAGGAAATTATCTCTGGCTATTTAGAGGGTGTTACAGCTCTTTCGGAGTGGTATATTGTCTCGGCTGAAGGTACGGGGAGCAGAGGGTGGGCGAAGGTAGAGGGAGGTTTCGGCTGGGGAGCTGCTACTCTGGAAGGATAAGGAGGGCCTTAAACCAGTCACCGAAAAATACAGGTTAACAGCTCGGTCAGGACACGCACAAATGTTTGGTAGGTGGAAATGGCTTTTTAGACTTGCTGTTCTTTTTGGTGTATTTGAAGTCTGCTGCTTCCGAAGATTTGAGTCACCCTAGGGTTTGGGGAAGGAGCATCCCTGTTTTCTTTGGTATGTCTCTGCTGGAGCAAGCAAGATGTGGCACATATACGTGAAGAGAAAGGGCATATTTAGTAGAGTTACGTACAGATATAGAGACACATGTACACCGTATGTTTTCATAAATACCCATTCCTGTATGTAGATAGTGGTGCATATGCTGAAGAGCTGACAGATCCTTGTCGTGGGAAAGGCACGCCTAATGGCTGCCCCAGCAGATACTTTCCAGGCTCTGATTTAATATGGGACTCCATTGTCAGCAGTGATAAGCACTTATCTTTGCTTTGTACCAATTGATTTGCTATGTCAGGTACCATTTGACGGTTTCTTGTTTATTTCTGAAATCCCCATGAATCCATTTGTGACCAAGATTGCTGTGATGAACTCAGGCGGGCTTAGTCCTACTCTTTGTCTCTGGTTTTTGTGAGCTGTTTTCACTGTTGCAAATAGTCCATCTCGGGTCTGAGCAAGTTGTGCACCATAGATAAATGTGGGAATTTGTATACAGATGGAAGTTTTTACTTGCATAAAACTTCAGCGTGAACTTTGCTGCTCAGTTTTATTGCATCTACCACACGAGCAAATTGTCAGTGCTGTTTTAGCAATATGTGGGCGCAGCAGTCTGTTAATCTAAATGCTCAGTTCTCCATTTATTCATGTTTGGTTTACACCTTTTTAATTCGACTTATGTCATAAAATGGCACCCAGGGGCTGCCAGTGCAAGTTAAAAAGGAGTAAGGTTCCTCTGATGAATGTATTTGGAGGTGGATTTCTTACAGCATTATTTTAGGTGAAACCTGAGTCTGGAAGAGGGTTGTTGGAATAATGCAGCTACCTCGAAGGGACACTAAACTCAGGGAACTGAGATCAGTCAAGTCATGTAAGTACAAGTTCCCTCAATGGGTTCTGTGCTGATGGAACTCAAAATTGCTGAAAAATATCCTGGCACAGATCCCGTCTGGAGTAGAACTTGGAGCCTTCAGTGTCTGTGTTGTATTTCTATTCCAAAACCGTAATCCAGAGCACGTGCGGGAATGTTCCAAGTTGTTGTGAAGTATTTACTGATACTCTTGCGGCACAGAAGATAAATCTGCAAAGGCAAGTCGACATGGCATAAGGTGAAAACCAGAGAGAGGTAATAGAAAAACTCGTGAGCGAGCAGCCTTGCAAGCTGTCGTGTCGTGTTCGAAGGGTGTGCTTTCTGCAAATGAGCAAGCGGGGGTGGATTTCTGGGGGAGAGATCAGAAAACCTGTTGCTGTGTTTTCTCAGAGGCGAAACTGAAATGTCTTGGCAAAGGCTGTATAGTATTCTTTCTGGGTGATACGGTATTTTTTAAGTAATGTGAGCTCTGTTTGGCTTAACTGTTTCTTCACCTACTCTGCATGCTTCCCATTCTGGCTTTATTAAAAACAAAGAAATTCTAAGTAAATTGCCAAAACCCGCTAGTAATAAAAAAATTGAGATTTTAGAAGGGAGGAGTTTCCTTCTTAATTCCCCTCTGCTCGTTAGCTTGAAATACTGTAAAAAAGATGAGTTTGAATCACAGAATAGTTTGGGTTGGAAGGGACCTTTAAAGGTCAATGTCACATTGAAGATGCAAATGTCGGTATAATATAACACCGTTTACGGGGTGCTAGAGGGGAGTGCTGTTGTCTGCCGGAGAAGTTGATGGTTTGCCAGTCCACCTGGTTGTTCTTTGCGGTTGTTTCAGTGGGGAATCCAAATTCTTAATTCGAAGCTGAGTTACGAGGGGGGATTCCTTGAAGTGCAAGATTTTTTTCAAGGGCAAAGTGTGATTTTTGGCACTTCAGCTCCACGGTTTCCGGAAAGAAAAAAGTGCTTAAGTATTTCTGAATACACTGCTGTACACACGGGGGTGCTCAAGCTGTATGTGCTGTCGTTAGCTGCTGGGCTGTCGGGGTTCTGAAATCTAGGGCAAGCAGGCGAGCCTCCCTCCAAAGCGTTTTTCTTCTTCTGTCTTTCATCTTGATGCTGTTTCAGAACTTAATCAGCCCATCCCGTTGCCGTGTACACTGCTTTTCCACCTCGTTGCCGTGTCCCTTTGAAGTAATCCGGTGCTTGACAGTGCTGATCTTGAAAATAATGAAAAGATCTTGCTAGCTGCTCCCTCTTTGTGGGCTGAGGGTGCCAAATGGAAATTGGCAGGTGTGGGGACAATCCCTCGTACAGTCCCGTTGTCTTTGCAAAGCCGTCGGTTTATGCAGCCATGTGGCCAGCTGGCAGGAGAACTCCCCTTTCTTTTTGCACTTGTTAGTGTTGGGCTACCTGTGTACAATTGATCTGACTTATTTCTAACGGCAAATAAAATACTCCTCGTTCCTTTGAAGCTCAGCATAGCGCTAAGAGTAACTGCAGCTGCGGTTCTCCTAAGTGAGGGTCGTTGAGGGATCGCAAGTTGGTATTATCTTAAAGAGAGGGGAACAGGCCAGCGGGGGATTTGCAGCACACACAAACTGGCAGAAAGGATGTCCTTAGTCCCTTTTTCATTCTTTCCCCCCTCCTCTGTTTTGTAGATTTAGGACTACTTCAGGCTGTGATTTCATAATATTAGAACTAGACGTTGCTGGATCTCAGCAGTACGAGCGTGGCCTGTATCAAACTGGATTACGCAGTTGCATTTGTGTCAGATTAGAGGACACAAATAAGGAGTTGATGCTGACGTCGGCGCTTTTTCTTGCCAGCGGCATGCCAGCTGTGGGAGGACAGATGATACTAGATCTAGCAAAAAGTTCGTCCCAGAAAGACGCCATGTGCTGCAAGCCTGGAGCTGCAAAGTTAACCTGCCGGAAACTTTTCAGCACGTGTAGATTGGCAAAGTGAGTTGACAAAAAGAGATCGGTGCTTTTCATCAGTGTTGCCGTGATGGTTTTAATCAATTTTTGGTGCGCGCAATTATCCTACAGTGCTATGGGCTTTTGGTTTGGGTAGGGATTTTTTAAAAAGTCTTTTCAAATTAGGTGCCTTAGTACAGATTAATGTGAGTGTGCGCATTTGTATGTTCCTTTATTTAAAGAAGTGAGCTTCGTAGACTCATTTGTCTAACGGCCAGTTCATAATTTGAATGCCTTAATTAACTTTGCAACTGAAGTAATGGTAAATAACGTTTTTAAACCTGCTTTATTTGATGTAGTCCCCTACTTTTGTTTCAAAGAAAAAAGGTAAGAGTCCTCCAGGAGAGACTGCTGGTGCTTTATTTATAGGGTTTGGGCTTCTGGATGAGGGTAATAGCTAGCCACGGAGCCCAGATGGCTCTCTCTTGCCTGCTGCTCCCCATGTCTGGGAAGATGAGGGTCCCCTCTGACAATGGCGAGGATGCCTCTCTGGGTCCACTTGTAAGGTGACCGATAAGAATTTATTGCCGTGCGTTGGGTCAGATACCTGGTAAACATCCTCCCCCTGACTGCCCCTTCCAACTGCAGTTGCTGCGGCAAATTCTTCTTTCACAAAATTGAGTGTTCTCTGGTTTTGAGCAGGAGTAGATAAAATGGTCATAAAAATGTCTTTGCGTTTACTTAGTTCCATGGTAGGAAGTAGCGAAAAAATCTGCAGTATTATCAACTGCAATGAATGATAACTGGAATTTTAGGCCCATGTTTTTTCTCTAATTTCCTACTCAGACTGGTAAATTAAGACCATCATCATCCCTCTAAAGTAGTGAAATTCTGTTCCACATAGTACTGATAGGGGGAGGCTAAGGACCACGTAGACTGGAGTAAATCTGAAGAAACTAGTGGAACTCACCAAACACTTTCCTCTGAATTCTAAGCGTCGTGGGTTCAGCCATTTTATTTTTTTTCCTGCAAACTAATCACTAGTATTTGTTTTCTCATTATTGTTTTTTTCGTGCATAACATGTTAAAATACACTGAAGTACATTATCTTTTTATTTGATTATATAAATTTTAGCTTGTTTGCAGGGTATGTGATAAATCACTTGGACAAAAAATAGTTTGTCTGGCTCACTTATATGAATGTGATTTGAAGCCCCTGGAAAATGGGAGACAAATAAGACTCACTTCCAAGTTTTCAGATGGACAATTAATGTTTTGACAAAAAGCCAACATGCTTATGGGGATTGCCAAACAATTTCCCCAAAACAAGTACCAAAAGTAATTCTGTATTCTTGGAGCAAACAGGTATGCGAGTGATGGAACGTTAAATGCTGGGGAGCTAGTTTCAGTTAAACGGCGTACTCCGAGGTTATGCAAATTGTGCTGGAGATGATTCAAAAAGGTCCCTCTGCTGTTTAATATATGTCACGGATTGCTAGAATGATGGAATTTCAGGGGTTTTTTAAAGGATCGCAATTCTCCATAAGCGCTAGATAATCTTCCCTGCTCTGAAAACGGTTCTGGCATTACAGTCTTCATGCTATAATGGTTGGAGTGTAACGACAGATTAGCGGGGCGAGCGGTGAAGAATTCTCTCATTTCATGCAGATTCCAGGGGAAAAACTTAACGTATAACAAATGGTCCTGACTGGCCTGGAAGGGAACGAGCTGTCATCGACATTCCTAAAAGCTAAGGATAGAGGACGGTGAGGATGACAGTCCTTGTGCCATCCTTCGGGGTGGAAGAATTTGTGTGGGAAGTGTGCTTTGTTTTGCCTGGAAGCCTGTCCCTTCTGCTCACCCGCTCGCACCCGTGCACCTCTCTCCCTGGGGCGCCACGGCCCTCTGCTGTTTCCAGTTTAGCGTTCTGCAGATGAAGCCTAGAAGGCATTTAAATTCTGGAATCTCATGTTCTGACTTCATGGAACAAGTACGGTGTGGGCAAGAGTCTCACTTATTTCTTTAGATCCCCAGGATGGAAGCAAGGCTTCTATCTTGTGCTTGGAGCGTCCCTCGAGCTCCGAGTGTTCATCTACCAACAGCAGATACTCAAATACAAGTGTGTTCCTGCAGATAACAAAATCTTTGCTATGGCAAACAGAAAAGGAACGCAATATTCCTAGCGTGCAGAACCCCTGGTACTCAGATCCCGCATGAAAAAATGGGGTGTCGTACTGTATGCTCTGAAGCTTAATAATACCTGCTCTTGTTTAGGCCTGGGGAGAGGTAGGGAAGGAAAACACCTTTAGCTGTGCCAAGTGTCCTGCCTGGGCCCTCTTTTATTCACAGCTGGTTTAGTCTTGCAGGCTGGAAGGTGCTTTTGCAGGCAGGATGGTCACAGGACACCAAAAGCTCTATGCAGTGTCTTAACCGGACCTTGGTACTGAGTAGCAATGAATCCAGACCCTGAAACAGAGGTCGGGGCTGTTTTCTCATCCTGCTGCGCAGGTCCTACCTACGTATGTCACTGGGGCAATGCGGCCTGAACTGGGCGGGTGACGGTGCGTGTGGAATCCACCCCAGCTGCATCTCTGAGAGACGTGAAGGAAAGAAGGATGCGAGGCTCTTTGTGGCACCGTTGAAGCATGTGGTTTCCACTATTTCAGGTAAATCTCTTCCTGCAGCATTCAGGAAACTTCTTAGGCTTCTCACTAAATATTTTCCATTGCCTCTTTCTTGCAGGTGCCGTTTTGTTCTGAAGAAATGTTAGCAGCAAGAAACATCAGTTTCTCCTTGGAAGGAGGAACTGCTGAAAAGCGCTCTATTTATAGCAGAAAGGAACCTCTGATACTGATGTTTTTCAGTACACAGTAACTGCAGTCAAACTTGGGATAAGACACTGCATAGGTATTACTTAGACTAAACGCCCTGTCTTTCTGTAGTCTGAATTCAGTGTAAATATTTGCTTTGTTTAGGTTTCGTGCTAGATTTAGCCTGCCTGAGAAAAAATATGTACATCTAGCAAACCTGTTGGCAGAGGAGCGCTCTGAGTTCTGCTAGTAAGAGTTTGCTGTGTGCTTGAAATGAAGGGACACTGCTAGTTTGCTGTTTCGCCGGATCCACGTGGGGCGTTTGTATCAGTATAAATATTGCTGATACGGAGCTAACTAATATTTTCTCACTGAAATAATTGTATTTTTACAGCCATGCCCTTGGATTCAGTTATCGGTGTTTAAATGCATACGTAACAAGAGAGTTAATTGGGGCAGGGTCTCGGCGCCCTGGTTTGGTTTAACTGTATCCACATACAAAGATAGTGAAGGTGGGCACACACCATTTTTCTTCCACCAAGATCCTGTAATCAGTATTTCTGTGAGAAGCATTCAAACACAAAAAGGAGAGTATAATCCACTGGTAGACAGGTGGTACTGCTCATCTTGGATGTCAGGGTGTGGTTCCGACTGACATCTGTTCAGTGCTGCAGCCTCTATCTCCGCTGCTTCGATCTTCTGTGTCCATAAGGCATGACATGGGATAGCGCATTGTTGTGGCAGCGTTTCTGGAAGCGCATGGCTTGTAAAATGTTTTTCATCCTAGCTTTCAGGAGAAACATGAAGAGAATGTCCTGTCTTGGATGGTGCTGTGTTTCAGCTGGAATGAGAGAAGAGCAACCCCTACCATCATCTGCTCAGAAAGTACGGATCCCAAGGTAGAACGTGCATCCCCTTGCTTGGGTATTGCCTAGGATATTTGAAGTCCAGGAATGCCATTGTCTTGATAAACAGTAAGGAAAACTGGATTGTTAACTCAGCTCTTTAATTTTCTTACCTTTCTTCACTGTGTGTCTTGCCGAGCCTATTGCAGCTGCTGCCTCGGCGTCTGGTGAGCTCCAGCCAGAGACTCCGTAGAGAAGAGGAGTTTCTGCAGCCCAATAATTGATCTTTAATAGGGAGAACCGTTGCTGTTGCTGATTTGCTGTGCGCCTTCTGTCAGTAGATGCAAGGCAGGTGCAGGAAAAAAGAATATCCCCACCAGAGAATACGCTGTCTCGCCTCACTGGTGAATGAATGCAATTGGTTTCAAGGAAATCACGCTTTTGCATCTGCACTTGAACAGGAAAAAGATGGGTTTGGTACTTGTCACTGGAGTACAGCTGAGAACTTGTGATATTATCACAAGCTTGACTTTTGGCTTTATGAGTCTGAGGCTGAAATGTGTTAAATGCGGGGCCAGAAAGGTTGAAAAGCCATTTGGAATGTCGATGGGTACCACACACGTCGTAACGGGAAGAATGTTGTTAATTAGAAACAAATGCCAGCCTTCAGCATCAGCCAGCTTTGAGGAATCCAGGAGTTTGGGCCCTGTTATGTTTGTTTTGAACTTGCCTGGGGACTGTTTCTCGGTGCTGATCGAAAGTGGTGTGCACTTGTTCTAGAGGGGATTGAATGCAAAACCGTGGTAAAGGATTGATCCTTGGAAGTGCAAGAGGGCGAGAAGATCTTTGGATCATAGTTAAATTGTAATCTTGCAGCCAAGTTAGAGCAAGCCAAGAAGTTGCTTTTCCACTTTAATCTGTTTAGATGACCTGCTCTGCTTTGCTCCGAGATGGGCCAGGAATCTTCAGGCAGAGAGATGGGAGCTTTTGAGGGACTCGAACTTGAGTGGAGGAGAACATCTGACTGGCTTTTTTGTTCCTGTTTGAGGGCTGTGATGGATGACCATTTGTCTTTCTGTGTGTTTTTCACTTTGGGAACGTGTTTTAGAAAATGGTGACCCGTGAACTTTTCCTGACAGGGTAACTTCTTAAACAGGATTTTGCCTGAAGTTTTTGAAAGGCTGAACTGGATTTGAGAGGTCTAATGGAGGTACCGGAGTACTTCAGTCCAATGTTTTTCTTTCAGCGCCTGAGTTTCAACAGACAGATGACCCCTGTACTGATGGGTGTTGCTGACAGAGGTTTTGCAAACATGATATGTGTAAGGACAAGAGGCCCTTTAGGAGTCTGAAACATTTTTGTTCAAACCAGTAGTTGCAGGATAGGTTACCTGAAGCAGACTGATAGAAGGATTCAGAGATAATTTTCTCTCCATGCAAATTCCTTTCACGATTTTAGTTTTATCACTGTTGATGAAAAGCCTTGCCATGAGGGAGGGGCTTTCCTAACATTCTTCATTAATATAGCTGACACAGGGGAAAAAATAGTCATAAAGGTGGTTTTGGAGCTCAAGGTGGTGAATTAATAAGTTAGTCGCCAGCTCATGGGTCCTCTCGTACTCAACACCTGCGGAAAACGCAAGTGGCCACAAAAAGAACAGTTGTATTCCAATCTGATCCCGGTTGGAAGAAAGCTGAGATGCAGGAATCCAGTTTTGAAAAATGGACGTAATTGCCCTTAAGGGTTCAAATTAAAACCGAGGCCCTTTTTGTTCTGCATGCTTGACGTAAGCAGATGGAAATCATCTTGACCGTAACTACAGATTTCAATAAGTCAGGAAACATATTTTCTTAAGGAAGCGAGAGTCAGGGACTGCCCTGTAAAAATGCCATGCGGTCTAAGCTGGGGCAGCTAATCGTGTACTCTAATGGGAGCTGCTGCAGGCAGGTAAAATTCTCTTCCGTAGGAATTTCTGAACTGTTAAGTTAGGAAGCGAAAAAGAAACGTGGAACTTGAACTCTCTTTATGGCTGAGAACTCGAGCCCTTTTTGTCTAGAAACTAGTCAAATGATAAAATCTAATAGGGAAAGTCAGTTGCTTAGAAATGTATCTAATAAAATACGAATAGTGGCAGTACTCTTCAGGCACATTATTTCTGCTTTGAGGAAAAGTTTGAAATTGAAAGTTGGCAAAGAAGAACTTTTTAGAGGTTTCAGATCAGTGTAGTCTAAACCTTGTCTTTTATCTTGTGGATTCAACTACAGGGATTTATCTCTGACCACTCACATTCTTTGTGCGTTTTGTTAAAGTCTAGCTGGCCAGTCTATATAATGAGACAAGATTTTTTTTTTTTTTTTTTTTTTTTTTTTTTTAAAGGTTCTGTAAAGCAAAGGAACTTAAAACTCTGGACAGCTTCTGAAAATGTTTTCATCTATGCCTAAACATGACACTATTATTCAAACTTAAGAATTGTTCTCTGTTCAAATTCTAATTAAATCTACCTACAGCACCATCTTTCCTAAGAGTTCCATGTCATACCTTTGTGTTGTTTTTTTTTTTTTCAAAAAGCAAGCTTTCTTGAAACACTTTTTTTTTAAATTTTTTTTTTTTTTTAAATCTCTTGCTATTGAGTGTTCAAGCCAGGAATTGTGCTTTTTACCTTTTCTGTATATGTCCATGTGGTTTGCATTATTTACTAATTAAAACACTACTTACTTTTGACTCACTCAGCTGTTTGAAAATATTTCTGTTCTTATTTCTAGGAATTTCTTTAATACATTGCTGGAATTACAATTGAGTCATTAGGTCCTTATCAGCTTTCCTAAATAGAGAAGATTCAGCTCTGTCAAAAGGGAAACAGCGAGGGACTGGAACCAGGTCAGTTGATTCCAAAGTGGAGCCATTTGCAAAGAAGCAGCACTGATTTTTCAGCTGTAATCGCTGTGCAGTTCATGTTTTTTATTTAGTTACTGCCTGTATAAGTGCTTGCTCCAGAGAGTGCAACTAATAATTCTCTTTTATTTTACAAAGTAAACAATCTCAGATTAATGGGATAATAAAAGTTTTGCTATGCTTGCTTTTTTCCATTTTATGTGCTATTACTGGAAGGCTGAGAGATAAGCTTTGTTTGGAGATATTTAGAATAATGGCTTCGGCAATAAGTCCCCAGAGATTGACTATTCATATGACTGCAATTTTTACAAAATATACGGTGACCTTTTCCCCTTCAGATGCCGATTATCTAGAATGAACTAGTTGTAGCAATCGGGAGAAAATAGGAGCAGCGAAGCTTTAAAATGCTTTAGTGCAGCATACCTGCTTATCAATAGCTCGTCCTGCAGGTACTTCTTTTTCTCTTTGCTACAGCGTGGCGATGTTGACATGAACTTGTCAAAATGGAGCAGAATGTAGTTGACAGACTGCGAGAGCTCGGAGCTTTGGCATATTTACTTTTCCAATGCAGCCAACCCCCTTAAGGAATGGAACTGAAATAAGAACAGTCTGGCTCAGGAGTAAGTATATATCATGTTATTTGCTGTCACAAGCTATTTGCTCTTGTGACAAATCAAAGATTGGATTGGAGGTCTCTGTGGAAAAATCAGGCTTGAGTCTGGGAGGTGCTGAAATGCAAAAGTGAGGACTTGACCACAAAATAGCCCTTTAAATATGCTAAGGATAGGGAAAACTAATTTTGATATTCTGACCGAATGAAGTTTTTTTGGTGCTTTGGGCTTTTATAATATTTCTTCACAAAGTTCTGTGAGGTGGGGTGATGTTCTTGTGGCCTTAAATAACGCCAAACACAGATTTGAGGTGCAGGCCTGAGCAAAGGAGCTGATGTGTTACTGTGCTGGCATTATAATGGCTGTCAGCATCCCTGGGTTTGTACTGGTTTCTATTTGGGTGAGCGTCACTATGACCTGTTATGGGCCTGGAGCCAAACAGTGTTTTCAGGTCTGTCTTCTGAAAGCCTTGTAGTCTCCTCTCAAAAAAATATATTTTTTTTTATTTTTTTTTATCATTCACTCATTTTTTGACCTGCAAATGGAGGCAGATTGCCCAAATGAGCGTGCGGCCTCACGATCAGTTACTGCACGCCCTTCGATACGTAACTCTTAGGCTGCAGAAGAAGCGATATAATCTAACTCAGTTTCGCTCGCAGTGAAAGAGAACAGTGACATGACAGTGCATTAACTTCAACTTTTTCCCCCGTATACGACTGCAGAGCCTTTCCTTAGCTAAGGTGGTGCATGGTAATTGAGACGAGAGCCAAATCCAAAGTGTTTCCAAAAGGATCTTAGCCAAGGCTGTTGATTTTTGTGCTTCACTTCACTAAATTCATTCTTCCAGAGGCTCTGAAATCTTGAACCTGCTGATGCCAGCAGGATTTTGTGTCTGATTTCACTGGGATAAAGATTGAATTCTCCCTTGCCTCCGCTCCTCCTAACCAGACAGGTTGAAGCCAGAGCGTTTGCTGCTCCCTTGGGTGGTAGTCCCCCGTGAAACGCGCTGGTCTTCTGAGCTGTAGCACTGGGATGCTGAATTGGGCGCTGAGCGATGAGGACACGTTTCTGACTTCGATACTGGTGACGTGCTGAGAATGGCAGATGGCGTATGAAGTTTTATGTCAACTGCACAGTACTATATGTGCTAATTTACCTAGAACAATGGCTTTAATTTCTGCTACCTTAGTGTATGAAGTGATCTATTATGTTACTATTGAGTAGTTTTGCAGAGATTACGATGTTAATTTTGTATTATTTAAAGTCATTTGAGACGGAAGAAGTAGAGACAAAATCACTGGACAGTAATATATTAATTTTCAGAAGAGAGGGTTTTACAAGTCAGTAGGTGATTGAGGGTCTCAAACAACATGTTGAATGCTCACTGCGAGTTATATTTTCCAGTGGTAATTAAATCCGTTCAAACAGTTTGAAAACCCTGGGAAAAGACCATTGTGCCTATAACGTAAGTGGAGTTGGACTGTTAAACAGATATGGTTTTAAACATGTACTGAGCTTGTAATTGGCTCACTTGCTTTATCAAAGAAACGAATAAGAAATTAAGCCTTTCTTTCTTGTTTTTCATAAAGCTTTAGGTCTCTGCAGGTGATGATAATAACATGAAAAGGAATAATATCCCAAGTGCTGGTCAGTATAACACAGCTGGATGTAAAGGGAAGGGAGGATCATCTGGAGAGCAGCGTCTAGGGCAGAAAATGGATATTTGAAATGCTAACAGTGGCTAGGAGCCAGCATTCTGCTAATAGCGAATGTTTTCTTCGGAGATTAGTACTGCCCTTACTAATGCATCTTTGGATTTTAATACTTATTGGGACTAAAAAGCCCTCCAGGAAGAAACTGAACTAGTATTTGGCAAACAGGACGAGTACAGCATCTGAAGCTCTCAAATGATGCAAAGATTGTTCCTTTTTTCATGCTTTTGATTATACTATGATTTGGAAGAACATACGGAAAAGAAACATATCTCGTGTTGTAGCTGTATAGTGACTGCCAAATATATTGAAGTGATTTAGCAACAAACACTTACTTTTCTCCATAACGTAAGGTCTATGGCTAAGCATTCCAGCGTTCTTGGTAGAATCCTTACTGTTTCTATCTATGTATTTCTGTTTGATGGAAGGAAGTTGAGCAAATAAACTGCTCATCATCATGGCGTGTTCAAAGTTTAGAATATCCTTCACGTTGCAAAAGAAATGCTCTGAGAGGTCAACTATATTGGCTTTGTCTGAAGTTTATCACAGATTAAAACCCCATAGCTTATTTTAGAAAAGCTTTTTCATTAGTTTCAGGAACTCTATTCTTCAGATGTTCTCTATAGAAATTTGGATGGCAGGGAATATCCGTGTCAGGGTCAAATGGCCGTTTTATTCTTATGCCTGTCAGAAACCTATCTGGAGATACTCTCGTGCTGGGTGCGGAAGTTGCTGATCTGCACCAGTTTTTCT
Organism: Vanellus vanellus; assembly: GCF_965231255.1. NCBI lineage: Eukaryota > Metazoa > Chordata > Aves > Charadriiformes > Charadriidae > Vanellus > Vanellus vanellus. The sequence goes on from NC_138909.1 coordinate 1,458,616, forward strand.
GCTTAAACATAGCTGGTATTTCAAGCTTGCAGCCCGTGTTATCTTTCATTGCTGAGATTTGATGTTGAGATGCTGAGTACCATTGTAAACCCCGGGATAAGTTAACCTGTAAGCAGTAGAAGCAGGAAACTAAACAAATCCAGCTCTGAGTAAATAGACCTCATTTATCATATTATACAGGTAGCTTCTATGAGGCTCCCAAGTCCTGGCTCCCACTTTGACATCCCTGTCTTCTGTTCCAGAGTTGTCACACGGGAGAGTCTTGGCAAGAGAGAGACCTCTGCCATCAGTCTGCGGTCCCCATCCCTGAAAGCTACAGAAGAGCTCTGGGAGGGAAGATCTGTATGCAGAGTACGCTTTCTGCCTGCTCGCCACCGTAGCCAGTGTCAACAACCCCCCTCAAGGGCGGTAAGAGTGCTGTCTTTCTACACATTGCCTTTGGGTGAGGGACATACGTATACACGAGGCTTCTGGAGAAACCAGGGTGGTGCTCTTGCCTTGGCGGAGAGGCAGTCAATAATTGCGAGTCTGCCCGAAGAGCTGTACACCTTTAAAAGCAGTTCCCTGGGATTGTGAGAGCAGTGTTGGACGCACTGACTACTCACACCAAAGGCCGTCTGCCCAGCGGCTGCCTCGTGGGAGTGCTTAGCCCTGGCCTTGTGACAAAGAAGCTGAGCATGCGCTGCGCTTTGTTAATCCCCATTTCTGTGGTTCCTGTACAAGAAGAACTCTCTGCCTCTTTTCCTTGACAAAAGCAGCAGGTAGGGCATATGAGACTTGAATAGCACCAGGCACAGCAACTCTTGAAACCCTGCCCCGGGGGTAAAGTCCTCATGTAAAACTTGGGGTGGTTTCCAATGTTTGGAGTGGCGGCTGTAGCGGTTGCTGGAGGTAACCCTCTTCCCTTGCTGCCTTGAAGCCGGGCCAAGCACGGAGAACACGGCTGCTGAGGGTGAGAGTCGGTGGACGTGAAGCTAGTGTTGTCCTGTAGTAACACTAGGAAAGCAAAACTTTCCCTTGCACCTTTTCCCCCATTTCTTTTCTTGTTGATCATTTTAATTCTCAGACTTGATTATCAAATGGTAAGGGTTGCAGAGCAGACATCCTCTTGCAGTGTGTGTACAAGCTTCACCTGCTACAAAAGACCGCTGCTGGGGTTCCAAGCCAGATTCTTAATACAAATTATAATTCACACAGTTCTTCTGCACTGAGATAAAATTTCAAATCGATTCTCGATAATGGCATGTGTTCAAGCCATTGGGTACTGCGTTTCCATTCAGATATTGAAATGGTTTTGGAGCTGAGTCACATAAAACCAAGTAAGCTTACATTATCGCTGGGAAAAAGAAAGCCCTCTAGCAACCATTATGTGTACATTGCTGAATGATGTTTTCTGAATGCGGTGGCTATGCTTTGTGGGCTACTTCATTTGCATCAGCGTGATTCTAGATCTTCGAATTTATAGATTGATGTAAGATGAGAGGTGCACAGATATTTCTAGACTTCTGCAGCTTGGCACTTGTTGGTCTTGTGGAAGAATCTAGGTAATTAGAGCCTAGCAGTACTTTTCACGTGCTCAAGAGAAAAAAAATAACCACTTCAGAATAAAGTTTTCCACTGGCCCTGTTTACATTAAACAAGACCTAATTATGCAACGTAGTAGCCTGGTCTTCGGCTGCAAAAACTATCTCTTAATTGACCCTCTTTGAGAGCACTGGAATCTTTAAAAGAGTTTTGGTTCAGAAGAAAAGGGAAATGGGAAATGTGTTTGGAATTAAAGCAGAGAACAACTTGATCATTTCATATGAAAAGGTGGAGTTGCAGGCTAATAGTTCTGGAAAACCATAGTAAAAGGGGTGATGTGACATTGCTACATACTTTGTGTGGGTGAAAGGTGTTAACGTGTCCTGAAGAGTGTAATTCCTCACTGTATAATTGCAGTCTAGGCTTCCCTTAGCTAGAGATCAAATTGGAAAACCCCACCAAATACTACGTTCAAACAAGATCATGCTCTATACCTATGTAACAGTCGTCTTGCTATATATTTACACACACATGAAAACAAAGCTGTGTTGTTTCCCAGGTAGACTTTGCCAGGATCCTTCTCTGATTTTTTTTTAATTGATTTTTTTTTTTTTTTAACAAGCCTGCTTACAGTAGGGCGAGGGGCGGGGAGGGAAGAAAAGTCCGATTTACCAAAATAAAAGCGAAGGGCGGAGTGGCTATGCTATGACTGGCCCTTATCTTTGTGTCAGAATCTGTAAATATTACCCCGGTGGCTGTGACATCAGACATGCCCTTATATTGCTTAGAAAGAGAGGCATTGCATTTCACTGACTGACTGTCAACCACTGTTGTGGGTTTTTTTTTTTCCCCCTCCCCTTCGACCTAAACCAGCATTTCATGTTGGGTGTAGGGGGATGTCCTTGCCAGCACATCCCACATCGGGAAACATTTCAGTGGCATCATTTTATAGAGTGTATGTTAGCTTTATGTGGACTTCATGTCTGGATGAACTGTAGGTTTGTTAGAATTAAATGTGTGGCTGAAAGATTCCAAAATTTCATGTTTACATCTGTGTGTGGTATTTTAAAACAGAATTTTCAAGCAAGGCTCTGCGGTTGTCCAAAACGGGACATCTTTGATGGGTAAGGTTGACCGAGTTAATAATGTGTGCATTAAATATGACTTTATGCACATGCTGTAATGCTTGTATTGAACAAGAAATAATCAAATGGGGGGGAGGTAGGAAACATTACTGCATAGACTTAGGGTTGGGAGACCTTCACTGTGTTTCTGGTCTGCTGCTGTATGACCTTCAGCGTTCGGTCCAACAGTCACTAAGTTTTGGGGTTTCTGCGTTCTGTCCTTTCTCTGGCTTACTTTGGTAGTAAAGTTTCCTAACTAGGGTCTGTCTCCGCCTACACTTTACTTTGACCATCTAATCCATTTTAAAATTACCACTTATATGTTCACAGTGGGATTCTAATACAGCTTGATTAATAGCATAAAATACTCTATTTTCCAGGTGTGAATACTTCTAGAGTGTAACTCTAATGCAGCTTTATACAAGCAGTAAAGCGAGCTGTGTTTGCTTGACAAGCGCTAGCAAATCAGTTCTGCCTTCTTCCTATCCTGCTTTGCTCTGCTCTTAGATATAGTTCTAAGAAATAAAGATAATTCAGGACTCCTAACGGCCGAGTCTCGCAGCGTGATGTGATATATATTGTGTTGGGAAGAAACGTATGCGCCATGACACAGTAGTTGTGTGTGTGTATAGTCAGCATTTCCTTTGGAATGTTTCTTGAGTACTGTTTCACAGGCAGTTGGTGCTGCTGCAACAGACAGAATAAATATGCTAAGGACATCCAAGAGGGAACTGCATGCTCAGGAGCTGCCTGTGTAATTTATCCCTGTTACTGTTTTCTAACATAAGTCTTCAAATTGGCTACACGTGTTCAGTCATCAACCCTCCAGTTATTTGAGGGTACGTAAGAAGGCTGCTTAACCCTTCCTCGCACCATTCTGATGTACTACTCACACTGTTAAGGTAATTGTTCAAACGAATGAAAACAAAACACCAATAAATTAGCTTTTGCATTCACTATTAAAAAGCCTATGCCAAAGGTCTGATTCTGATGCCATAAAAGCTTTGTGTAAGGGGACTATAGACGAAACTCATTAAGGAACTTTGAAATGCAAGTTTCATTTATGGTTTTTGTGCTCTGTCACACCATGAGGACAGCCATAAGGCAAGTTTTCCTATTGCGTGTCACAGGAGTCCTCTGAACCCTGGAAACAGCATCTGACTCCAGAGAGCTGTTTCCTTAAGTACAGAAGACAGTTTTGCTCTAAGGAGTTTAGTCAGGGAACTCCACAAACAGGACGTGTGACATGAATTCACCTCCTTAGACAGGTCACTATCACCCTGTATTGGTGCATCTGCATGGTTGCAAAATGATTTTTTAATGCATGAATGTATGTAGCTTAATCTTGCTGCAAGATGCAACATAACTGACAAAGACTGGATTTAATGCCAGGGAGACTTGTTCACTGGACCGAAGCAAACATTTGAACTTGCATCGCTTAAATCACTCTTGACGTGGTGCTTCTCTTCTGTGTCACATCGCACTTAAGTATAGTTTTAGCCAGGGTTTAATCCAGGTTATGGTACTTTGGGTATTAAAAACGTGAACGTTTGGATTGAAGCAATGTGCGCTTCATAATCGGATAGCTTTTACAGTTAATTCTAGGGATATGCGCATCCATACCTGGGTGGTGTGCTTTTGTGGAAACACTCAAGATCCCAACAGAAAGGTGGCTCCCGTTCATGGCTGAAGGTTAAGGCCCTTCCATAAATTGTGAAAAAGTGATTTATACCAAAGTAAGAGATCCCGCAATAGAAATGAAAACATACTCCCACAATAATTCCAATGTAAACGGTCTTGGTTAAAAAGATACACACAAATGAGACTTAAAGCAATTCTACACAAGCTACTTAGGCCGGAAGTAAAGCACCTCTCACCCACTGCCACCAATGGTTTCCCTGGCGGATAAAATCTTCTTATATAGAAAGTATCAAGTGAAGTGTCAGTGAGACCACGTATGCCTGCAAACACGATGTGCCTATATTTAATTATTTTTGGATTGTGGTGTCAGTAGAAGAATGAGTTTACGAATACAGGCGTAGAGCGGCGGGTAGCAGAACGTGGCATCTCTTCCTCATCATCTATTTCGTTCATCCGCCTCTTCCTCCAGATAAAATGTCATCCTCTTGATCTAAATATCATCTGCCGTGTGCACTGTTCTGTTCCTCGGGCAAATGAAGATGTTGGAAGGGGGTTTGTGGCTCATGTTCCTTCTGATGGTAGCGCTCCCTAGAGCAGAGGCATAAAGGAGTGTCTTACCCAAACTCATCTTTAAACTCCCTTACGCCCACAGGACACTACCTCTGGCTACGGTATCCCGCGGTCAGGCGTGGGGCAGAGACAGCAGGAAAAACTGAAGGCTATGGCTGTTCCCAAACACTTTTCTGGTCAGAGAAGCATCCGTGAGCATTCTTGGAAGTTTGTTAGTGATAACGGCTGCCTGGCTCAGTTAAGCGTTTTAGACTGTGAGCAAATTTATACTTTTACGCGGCTCTGAGTGCTTGGTGGAGTCGCTCTCTACCTTGCTAAACAAGGAAACGCTACCGTGACTCCCTCTCTCGAATGGGACACCCTCCAACAGTTCTTTGAATGAAATGTGTTTTGATACAATCGTTCACAAAAAAAGCAAATAAAGAGAAGATGCTAATAGAAATAAAAGCATCAGTAGTTATTTTTTTGTTGTAGTGGTTAGAAGCTGCTCCCATCTTGAAAATTCATGCAGATTTTACTGTGAGGCTTGGCCGTCATTCAGTTTTTGTATGTTTACGATTGATCCAAGTACGGGTGATTTCGGTGGTGCTTGGGTTTTTTTGTAAAGGAAGTATAATACTCACTCGAGACAACATTAAATCGGTATAAAGCTTCCTTAGATTCATACAGCTCTTTCCTTTTCCCAGAGTCCCTCAAGGTGTTTTGGCAAAAGGTCAGTATTATATCATTTCCACTCTATCTCCGTTCTGGCTGACTGCAGGTTTGCTGATAAAATAGTAGCGTGGAGGTTAAACAGTGAAACTTCTGTGTCTGAGGCTGTGACTCTGGTGTGTCATAAAAGGAGCCGAGGTGATTCTGTTCATATAAAAATATACTTCTCAGCTTAACCTGCGCTTGTTTTGTTACTGCTGTACCACTTAAAGGAAAGGAAGAGGTGATCTTCAAATCACAATATATCTAATACCTACAAATATTTTGATTATTTTAATTTTTTATTTAATAGACTATATGTTGACATATATCTTACTTAAGACCTGAAGAGGAAATGTGGCCGAAGGATACACATATCTTTGCCGAAAACGGTTAAAATCTCTTTGGTTTGCAGAGCTGAGTATTTAAATTACAGACCTGAAGTTGTGCAGTTTTCTCCGTCGCTGTGTGTATATATGTTATGATGCAGTGTTATATGAGCACAGACTGTTTTATTCTTGGCAGTTCTGCCTCAGTGTACAGAATAATTGAGGTTTGAGTGTTCCTGTACTGCATGAGGCTCTGGGACACGCTATAGTGAATGAAGTTGAAACGAAGCTGGCGAGTAGGTCAGGAGGTTAGAGAGCAGAAAGGGTGGGTTTGGGCTGAAGGTGGCTGCATGCTCCCTGGCTTTGGTATTTTTTCTGTGGGCAGTCCAGAAGATAGTGCAGGAGTCTGTCTAGGAAGATTGGGCATGTCTGTGCAGCACACTGATTACACGTGTTTTAGGACCTCCTGCAAAGGAAGAGATTTGGCATATATTTATGTTCCAAAGGATCTCTAAACTCCATCTAATGAACTCTGTTATGCTGACGGGTATCGTATTTGTTCTCTTGTCTGTTCCTGAGCTGGTTGTATATCTCCATATGTTGCTTTATTAGATAATGTTAATGCTTTGTAGGGACAGAAGGAACACTAATGATGGGCAAACCTTAGAAACATGGGGTGTATCGGCAGCATCCATGCATGCTCGTACCCAGACTGGGGTTGTAGAATGGCTTTTCTCCTGCTCTCTGACGTGCTTGAGGAGCGATAGGTTGTTCAGCAGTAATCTGGACTGCATTCCATACTTGTCTAGAATTGCTCTCACAGACAACATGAGCTTTAGCTAAATTTTGACTCAAACTTGTGGACTTGATAGCATTTACGTGTGTTTTAGGGGTCATACGCAGAAGTGAATTCATAGTATTTGGACAAATACAACACTTCCGTATCTCAAGTGTATCTGTCTTCAGTGGTACCTGTTGCTGATGCTTCTGTTGCCTATGGAGACGGCACCGCCTGCTCTTGTTTGGGCCGAAGTTCTACAGTTTCTTTTCCCTGCCTTTGCAAACTCTGTTCAGAATCCATTAGACTGCTATGTATGGTGAGATCTTTGTCAGGAGGAAGAAGGACCTCTGGGTCCTTATTGCTAGGCAAAGTAGTAGAACATTTTGTTGGCCAGCTGTGAGGCAGCTTGGGAGGAGTCAGCATGGTATATTCCAATTCTACTATCTGTATACTGGCAACTGCTCACCACAAGTTTTCTGGACTCGTTTAGACCTGAACAGGAAATGCTAACTTGCCATTTTTGGTCTTGGAGTTTTCTTTGTGCTGCGGAGAGAAAGATCTGACGCGCTCGACTAAATGTTGTATTTGCTGTGGGAATTTGCTTTGGCTAATGCAGTTTTTAAGACCTGTTGGTTCATTCGGAGGTCAAGGAACATTTATGTAAGAGACTCTTCAATAACATTCCTTTAACTTGGCAAGTGGAAAAAGCACAGCGCCAGTTTTTCTCCTCTTTTGAGTATTAAATTTTTGCATGCATCCCTTTGACTTCCAACCAAACAGTGAAATTGCTTTTAAAATCTGAAGATTGCATCACGTAAAGGCAAAGAAGCATGCATGCAGAATTAGTTTCCATCGATTATCTTTTTTCCCTACCTCCCTATTATTCATGAGGCTTAACCCAAACCCCAGCGCACTATCTGTGAGTTTTCAGCTGAAGCGGTATGCGAGGGCAAGGTTTGTCTAAGCTTGCTGAAGTCCAGCTATCTGCTGTTACCACTTCGCATGCATCCAAACATGCTGGAGATACCAGATGTGAGGGAAGGCCCCGTATTCTACACGTGTAGCTGCTTTTCTTCCCTGAAGAATCCATAGTGTTTTGGCGTTTCCTCTATTTCCTCTCCCACTTGCCATCTCTACAAATGCTCAAAGCATTTGCCTCCTCTCAAGTCCATAAAAAAGCCCCACTCTTTGGTAAAGTCCAGATTAAAAGCATCAGGGCAGAGAACGTTCGAACCGTTTGCTTTCCTTAGAAATGCAGCCAGACTCTGCTGTCACCTGCGGCGCGGTGGGGCCAAGGGCGATTTACCCGAGCTGCCTCACCTGGCTTCACGCAGTGGAAAAAGCAGATGTCTCTCCACAGAATCGTCTTAGACATGTAAATGCGCTTTCTCCCACCTCCATATGCAGTTATTTCATATTACGTGCACAGAATTCATGTTTGGGTTATGTACAGCTGAAGGAGGGCAATGGGGGACACGCTGGGGAGAAGCGGGATGAGATCCCCACCCCCCTCGTTAGCTGCTAGTTAGCAGAAGGATTTCAGATACCGTAGAAGCACCTGAAGGAAAACTACTTTTAATTTCCTTTTCCTCCTTTTTTGTTATTTCCCTTGAGACAGAATAATATCGGTCATTTCATTATCCCATTGTCTTGACAGATCTTGTGCTCTGCAACTGTGAACCGTGGTTTAAAAAAAAACTGTGTGTTTGATGATGGAATGATATGCTTGGTGTACGATCGCTTTTTTTTTTTAACCCTGGGGTTTAAACAATAGTAACCCAGTTGCTGTATGCAAATACCTACTTACAACACCTAGCTTGTGTTGCAAACATGGCCAGAAATCTCACCAGCTTATCTGACTGCCAGGATCGCCCTGGGTTACCTGGACCGAAACCCCGAAGTACAGTTTTGCCGCAGTCTGTGATTTCAGCCGTCGGGTGAGCCCGTGCAGTTAAAGAAAAGGAGCCAGATAGGGCTCTGTGGCTCCGAGGTGAGATGTCACACTAGATGTCACAGCTTGGTTTGCATCCCTGCAGTCTGTAGCTAAGCTCCTCTTCCCCAGAAGAGGATGGTTGTATCAAAACTGCCTTGTTAGGAGGGGTTTCCGGAATTGTGGGGCGATGTTATTTGGTGGAGTGATAGCTGACGTGGGCAAAATTGTGCCAGGGAGTGAGAAAGAACCAGGACAAACGATCGTGTGCCAGTGTTTGTGTCAGAGCCTTGTCTCTCTTTTACTTACAAGTGGAGACAGGGGCCTGTCAGTTCAGTGGCACAGAGCGGCATGTCTTTTGTCTGCTTATATGGTCTCCTTCGTGCATTGCCACCACTTGAGCTCTTGGGCACGAGCGACAGGATAATGTGCTACCAGCGATACTGCATCACAATATGAAATCATGTTGGTGTTTGCTCCAGTTCCTCCCTATTGCTTTGGTTTTCAGATGTTCTCCCATTTTCTGAGTACAGAAATATCTGTGCAGTTCAAGTGCTGCTTTAATGATTTCTCTCTGCTGCTGAATATACATGAATTCCTGGCTTGCTAAGCCATCCCTGGCTATGAAGGGTGCCATAAAACTATGTTGTCTCTTACAGTCACATGGGTAAATCTAACCGTGGGCCAATTTTAAATTGCGGTTTTTATTTCTCAACATGTAACATTTCATGTATTAAGGATGTAAACACTTTTCCGATTATCACGAACTGGTTTTCTTTACCTCGTGTCTCTAATTTAGAGCAAAGTTTCCAAGCCATTCCAAGCAATTTTCTAACCTCTGCTAGAACATTTAGCAACTGTAGTCTACAGAAGCCATAAGCTCAGCCAGAAAAAGATATTTTCATCCTTCCACAGCACAGCGTTTTTACCGCTCTCCAGAAAGAACACAGCAACTAAATCTTGTTGCGAGGAGGTAAAACTATCCTGGTTGAACAGACAGCCAAAGTTTTACCTTTCTGTTTAGCTGGTGTTTCTTCAGGAACAATTATTTAAAGCGCTGACACTTCACTGCGAAGGGGACTCTTTGAAGTGTTGTGATTCACAGGTCTTTGTAAAACAGATTAATATCTTGGGAAGAAGCTATGGCAGCTAATAAGGAAAGAGAAACTTGGAAAGGGATTTTTAGTCAGTATATTTCTCTGACTTAAGTTCAGCAGTGCAAAGAATCTGCCTGACTATTAGACTTACAGATTGTATTAAAAAAATCTGTGGCCAGAGGAGGGGGAAAAAAGGAAGGAGGAAGATGACAAAAAAAAAAAAGGACAAGCTTAAACCACTTACATATCTCAAAATTATATAGAATACGGTTTGAACTTTAGAATAAAATTCAGTACCTAGTCCAGATTTTTATTAAGCTTCCACTAGAGTTAATTTCAGAACACAAAGTTGACTGCAGCTTGAGGAAGGAAGTTTGAAGGCCTAATGCATTTTACCCACTGAATTTCAGAAGGATTTTGAGCACCCAAGTTTTGAAAAATTCGGCTAAAGCCTTTAAGTTGACTTTTGTAGCCCCTACCCACCCCCCCACTCCCCCCCAAAAAAAAATGTTTTCGAGAAATAAGGCCCTTTGTAGGTGAAAATGTGCCTTATCAAAACCTCTGTTTCCATACCACAGTAATAGCTGATTTGGGATTAGCTAAATCCACTAAACTCTGGCTTTAAAGGTGGGAAGCGGAGCAAAGTAAATCTGAGTGGTGTTCACGATGACATGTGTGAAAGTATAGTCTACACAAGTTAAGGTAGTGTGTATAAAGTGGCCAGCACAGCACGCTCGTGGTGGCCACAGAGGTGGTGCTGTCCTTAATCAAAATGACTGAAATGAGTTCTCTCTCTGGGGCTGAGATGATGAAATGAGAAGACGTGTTTAAAAGGGCTGGCGTTAAGTGTCCAAACAGACAGAGCGATTAGAAGGAGAACTTGCTCTTCTCTCAGAGTGTGGCAGCCCAGAGATACCGGTCTTGTGTTTTGGCACATCGGGGAGAGGACGTGTACAGAATGGTGTTGATTCGGGAAGTAATGGTGAAACATGATCAAACAAGAAACGAGTCCCGGAGTTTTAAGTATGATCTGTTTGTGCTTGTGAGATGGTGGTATTGAGCACTGTACTGGAAGCTTTTTGGAAAGTTTCTGTTTGTCGAACGCTGCGAAGCAGAATTAGTTGGAAAGGCAGCATGAAGTAGCGTTCTGAAACGATTGCTGTCCTCGCTCAAGAGAGCCGGTCTTTGACGCTGATGTTAAAGGTGAGAGAGAACCAAGGACGACATACAGCAGTGTGGCCATATCGTGAATGGAACACTACCAATTAACATCAGCCTAAGGCTTAACGCAGTATCTGAAATAACCTGGGAAGCGGATGAGAGAGAGAATTCTTCTTTCCACGCTGGGGACCTGGCTTGATTGCTGGAGCTGGCTCTCCACGCTCTTGCCAAAGATAGCAGATGATTTTTAATGGCCACACCTATTTAGGATTGTTATTTTATGTCTCGTTCAATAAAAGATAGAATAAATGTTGTTCTGTTTCAGAAAAATACAACGGCCACAGTAAATGCTTCCAAAACTAACAATTTTTTAGAAAAACAACCGTGTTCTGGCGAGTAGCGGACTCGAGCTCTTTGTTAGTCTAATGCTTGCATAATGGGACCACTGTTCATTTCGTTAGTATTTATTGTGCCAACTCTAGTTGTAAAATGTATACCATCATCTTCTTCTGTTTGTTTGTTTGTTTGTTTGTTTTTTTAAATATTTTTTGTATGGCCTTATATTGCATTAAAAACTCCATACTTGTGTACAGTGACTCTGGAGGGCGGTCCTGGTTAGTCACTGGGATCAAAGCGCGCGCCAGCCTTAGCTCCCTCCGGGCGTGCTCCGCGGCAAGGCCCTTATCTTCTCCGGAGCGGAGGTACCTTACCTCGCCCCTCGCTGCCGCGGCTGCTCCTGGTGCTGCCCCGCTGCTGATGCCACCCACCCTTTCACTGGGTGCGCTTGTGCGGGCGCGGGTTAGGCAAAGGCTACCCCCTTCCTAGTCTAAAAGACGCTACGGGAGGTCCCGATGTTCAGGGGGTGTCAGTACTCTTCCAGTATTCCAGTAGTAAGTCCGGAGCCAGTGGACTTGATCTTGCTCGGTGTTATTTTTTGATTCGTCTATTCATTCATGACGCGCGTGCTGAACTAGCAACTTACAAGGAAACGCAGAGAGTAGAATTGAAGCAGCTGGTTCGCCTCCCCCCAAACCAGAAAGCTTCATTTTGGGGCAACTGTAATAGAAACTAAAGAAGCAGAGACCATGAGACAGGAGAAAGGCTGGTGCATGTGCTACTGCCGCTTCACAGCCAAGCAGATGAGAACTAGGCTGTTGCTTAGGAGCTCTTCTCTGCTTCTTACACTTGCTTTGCTGTGTTTTATAAACTGTGCCGAACTAGAAAATAGACTGTCTGAAGCACTGGTGTATTTTTAAAAAACACCAAGCTGTTCAAAACCATCAGTTTGCTTAGGGACTTGCATGATTTTGCTGGAAGAACCCCTGGTCATCAATACAATGATCATATGTAAACAGCGAGTTTTATGCAGTGTTTCTCCGGTATATATTATTGTATAATTCAAAGTTTGGGTTTAGATTTGTTGAATTTACACAATTGTTGTACTAAAACTTGTAAGAGGGGAGGCTTCTGGAGAGGTTTCCAGTGTTTGCTACGGAATTGCACCCATATTCCTAATCCTTGAGAGAGCCTGAATTCAAACTGGCACATACGGCGTTAATGGAAGCAGTCTTGATTTTTGAGGGTTTTGGGGCTTTTTTGTGAAAGAGATTCTGCTTTGCACTAGCAGAATCCCCGCAGGCATGCGGGGTTAGAGGCTTCTTGGTGTCTTCACAAGAGCAGCCTCAGAACCGGCCAACTGGCTGATGGAGAGCCTCCGGTATTATTGCTGTCCCAGACTCCAGCCAGCATCATGAAACCACAAGAATCAAACAAACAATAGGATTTGTTTGGTACAAAAAATTTTTCCTAACCCTGAAAGATGTCTTTTGTTGTACTTCAGAGAACGGGGAGGGAGGAGAATTCCACTGCTTTGAGTCCAGTCTCGAGGGACCGCATGAACGTTTGTCTTTTGTCCCGTGAAGGAGGATGGCTAAGCGTTTCTGACAAGGCAGGCTCAGTTGTTCGGCACGGCCTTCCACACTGCTGTATAAAACGCCCAAAAGCAGTTTTCGTAAGTGGCTCAAAGCTGGTAGCCAAGACGTTCCCGAGTACCGGGGGAAGGAGCTGGGAGGCCGGCGGGGAGCCCCCGGCTCAAAGCTGCGCGTAGGAACTCGCCGTTCAGCTGAAGCCCGGCGGCACTGATTTGTGGTCATGAAGTTCAGTGCATGAGCAGCGGGGTGTGACCTCATCTCTTCATCCTCTGAAACGAATTTCTGCGTGTCCTGTACTCATCTAGCACACTGGTGAAAAGTTAACGTGATGTCTTTCCCAGCGTTGCATACGTTTCATAGTCTACTGTAGACGATGTAACCCAGAACTGCTTGGAGGTTTCCAAAACTACTAGGATATCCTAGTCAAGTTTTGGGTTATGTGACAGTATTTGAATACTTCCCAAGCATTTTTCTGAAAACATTTTTTCAGATAAAGTAGAAGTAAGCAGATATTTTTTTTGTGTTAAGTAAAAGAAAATTGTTTTCCCGGAAGCAAATGCAGTTTGCAAACTGTCCCATTTTATACAAAATTAAAGGCAAAGATTATTAGGACAAAATCAAACCAGAGCCTTAATCAAGCGTAGTTTTAGTACAGTTGAAGAAACGTATCATGTGGAATTCTCATTGCAACTGAACATCCAAGAAGAATTTAAGCAGCTGAAAGCAAAATGGAAGTTTTAGTGTTCGGCTTCAGGTTTGTCTTTTTAAAACTTCTAATTGCTCCTTTCAGTTGTCTGAAACCCCCAGAACATGAAGGAAAGAGATGCCAATTAGCAGTAATATCAGTGAGATGTTGCTTAAGAGAGTCAACCTTGCCAGAGCCTTTCCTATCTTAAAAACGGAGAATTGAAATTTTAAAAGCATTTCTATTATATGTTAGGAAGCAAGGGCTGCAGTTGGTGTCCTTATTATCGAGTGCAGATGAGCCGTCGGCAGACTGTCAGATAGATGTTTTCCATTTCTACCAGGGTGACTTTTCGCTCGCAGTCTCTGTGTAGACAGTTAAGCTGTTAACAGTTTCACTGCCGTGTCAGACGTTTCGTAGAGTCTTGCAAGTGTTAAGTTATGCGCAGTGTGAAGATCTTGCGACCTAAAATACTTTAAAATAATGGTAAAACATTGAAAACAAGTCTTTGAAAGTTGTAGAGGAAAAGTCATTGGCAAGGCCTGCTCTCTGTCTTATAAAAAACTTTAAAATTTAAATGTACCAATAAAATCTTTAGAAAATGAAAAGAAGGAAAGGAAAGATTGGCATAGGAGTCTGGTGTGGAACCAGCATTTCTTGGCTGTGTACAAATTCTTTCAAAGAAACATTTGGAAAAGTTCTTTGCAGCGTTTTTATTGTGTTTTTCTTCATCAGTTTCATTGCCAAAATAATTTCATGTGGGCTGAATACTTGTGCGCTCTCGTTCTCTTTAAGTTCTTTGACACGAGCATCTCGTTTCAAAAGAAAGGCTAGTTTTATCTGTTAGACAATTCAGGCTCTTTATGTGGAGCGTTAGGGCAGCGACTGTAACGTGCTGTAGCCCAGACGGATTTCTGAAGGATCCGGACCAAGGCTGTACGTCCTGTGGCTCAGGAATCTTTTTACTGCTTCACCGTGGCCAACGGAGACGGCTGTTCCCTAGTTAGGCAGTGGCAATTACTGAGGGTGGCAGAAGAGATCCTGACTTTGAGATACCCCAGGAGCTACAGAATAGAGTCAAACCACTTAAATATCAGTGGTTTGAGTGTTTAGTACGGCACCAAACTCAGTAATAATTTGGAATTTCTTTTGAGCGATGGTATATTTTTTTAAAAGTAGAAGAGTTGCATTGGTAGAACAGATAACTGTCCATATGGCCCAATATCTGGATGCTTTAAAGCATTAATCTTCCTTTCCTTAATATACTGTTAATTATCTAACACTATAGCCGTGGTGGGGTTGGAGCAGAGGGGATTTCTTTCTGATCCCAGCTGGTGATCAGCTTACACCTTGATGATAAGGATTGATAGCCCCGATAATTCTTGTATGAGCTGACAGCAGTTGATACTTATTCCTTTTCGTAATGGAAATTATATTTATGTTTTGCAGACAACAACCAGATGAAGTGGAATTTTACAAATACTCAGCAGCTTTGTGAGATGTGCTAACTAGTTTGTCTCAGTAGTCTAATTCACTCTTCGGCAAGTCCTGTAAATTTCTTAAAGCACGGCTGAACTGATCCTCTCGCATAACGGTAAGATCTGAATCTTTTCATCCATAAAGAATAAAGTCCTATTATGTCTAACGAGATTGACCCCAGTCCTCCCGCATGTGATACACAGCGCTCCATCTGTACAAATTTCAGTAAGTAGTACTGCTTTTCACTCTGACAAGTCTCTAATTTTCTGAGTGTACTCAGCTCTGAATATTTTGTTGATAACGTGAGCAGCCACCATGAGCACGAACGCTTCTTTTATTTGCTGGCTCAATTCAAGAAGGACACAGAAGAGTTGTGGTCGCCCTTTGCTGGTCTACGAGACTCCAGGTATTTTTGTATAGGTGCCCTCGATTGGTAGTTGGGATTAAATATGGTGGTTTTCAAGGCTGGGATTTCTTTACAGAAGCAAACTCTTGATCGCCCCTTCTAATTTACTGGTGCTCTCACTTCCTCCTGCTTTTTGGATTCCTTCCAATCTAGTCTGAGCAGCAGCTGTGACCAAATGTCTATCTTCGTTAAGCTCATTTCGTAAATCATTTGTGCCATATCTCTTTTTGAATCCTGAAATGACGTTCTGATCACAGCTGTCTTCTCCAGGTTAATAGGCAGTATGTCTGGATAAGGAGTTTTCTTGTGCTGGGATGGGAATGAACAACCAGAATTTAGTTCTGTCTCACTTGTGCTGTCTGCCTCGCAGTGCCTTTGGCTGAGGCGTCTGAGCGGTTCCATCTGTATCTTTGGAAAGCCAAAGTCCATGCCTGCCTTATCTCCGAGGGAACGCAGGGTTGGACAAGGCCGCGTGTCATGGGAATCCGGCATTGCCCTGACCGTGCAAGAGAAAAACAAGATCAGAATGTTGCTCTGTAGCATCGGCAGCACCCACTGCAACCTTGCCTTAGGTCTTCAACATCAAAAGAAACAACTGTCGGTGACAACCGTACCTTCTGTATCATTACGCTTCACAGGCGGGCTTCCAGCTGTCCGAAGGGGTTCAGAGATGCAGGTGAGAGACGTGGCTGTCCGCATCCTGGAAGCTCAGCCCAACTGAGGGGATGTGGCGGCGATGCCTGTGAGCCAGCCCGGGGGCACTCCTGTGCCCGCTCTTACGGGTGAGCCTTCGCTTTCCTGTAGCCGTGCTGCAAACACGCCTGGAAAGGAGCTGCGCTCCGTGGCATGTTTTACTCTGATATTTATTTCCACAGCGGAGGGAATACTCGCGTTAAAACAAAGACAGAGGAATCGTTGAGAAGAATGAAATGCCAGAACACACAGCGGGCACCCTTCTACCTCGTGGTAAGCGCAAAGTAAAATGTGCTCACTTAAACCACGCTCTAGATAATGAAGAGACTGAAACGGAGAATGGTTTTTATTTTACTTTTAGGTTTTTTGTTTGTTTTTTTTTTAAGTTGACACTTGTAACAAAATGAGAATATCTATATTGATGATTATCATGTCTCGCCTGCGGGCAATAGCTTCTTAGGATGTCCTCATAAAGCTCCTTGTAAATATGCAGTAATCCCTCCAGACTTGTGTCTGTAAATCTTATGTGTCTCATTCTGAATCGCGTGTTCATTTCTGGCTTGTAAAGAGTTGCAAATGGACCCGATTTTACTTCTTGTGAATGTTGACAAACTCTTCTGACAGGCGTTGGTTGGCTTTCTGGTAGAAAAAAAAGCAGTTACCATTTCTCACGCCTACTTCTCATTGTCTCTAGTTCGCTTTCGTATATTGCAGACTCTGTCCCAGGAAGCCCGATCCAAACCCGAGCAGGATTTCCATCAGGGCCCAAGTCCCTATCGCGTTCTTCTATTTCTCTGCTTCTGGTGAAACCGGTGTTCTACAGGAGCTGTAAAATCCATTGTGAATCAGTTCCGTGGCTGTATGGAGGTGTCTCTAACGCCGCATGCAGCCACCCAGATGGGAAGCGGCGGGAGTTTTTTCCTTGACTATGCCACTTGTTTTGCTACATGCTGGTAACGGACTGTGCGGCTACTTTGTCATTGCCAGCGTGATGCCAGTGAAATGACATCAACTTAAATGCTGGGTGACCCAGTCGAACGCTTTTCATGTCTGCAAAATGCTCAATTTCTAAATAATTAAATTCGAAATGGGGTCCAGTATTGTTTGTACCTATTTTTTCAGTCCTTTGCCTTCCCTTCTATCTTTTCAAATAAGAACAACACGGGAGACCTTTAATTTTCTGCGAGAACTGGAGATGGGCTAAAATCTAAACTTGTTTGCCTTTTTCCAGCATGCGTTGCATTCACAGACCATGAAGAAGTCTGTGTTCTACCGGGGCCATGGTAACCATTGCCAGATTTTGACTTGATGGACCAGTTTTCATTTTCATTGCTATTATCGGACTGAAAAACAATCTTTTTATATGCCAAGCCTGGCCCTCGCTCCGATTGCTACTAGGATTGGCAAACATTCCAGGAATCTCATGTTCTGACTTAATTCCAGCATTCCCCAGTGATTCACTTATTTCTTAGAAAAATATGTTCCGTTTGAAGTTAAACACCGGCCATGGTAGCGCGCATTTTTGTAGCAACTTTCACCCTCAAAGATCCCAAGTGATGTTCCTCACCATGTGTACTGGATGCCGTCCTCGTTGGCACAGCAATTATGGTGTGACCAGGGGTATTTCCCCCTGGGCTGCCCACGCTCCTGAAACACTTCTCCGGTGCATTTGTTGGGGCTGGAACCAGCAGGGAAGCGGGACTGCGCGGCGCTTGGGGAGAGGGACAAGGACGGGGGAGTCCGAGGATGACCTTTCCTTCCCCTCTCTGAGATATGCAACATGTTCTTTGGCAATTAAACGTGATGAAAACTGCTGGTTTATCTCTCCCTAGGTCAGCAGTCTCCCCCTCTCATTTTAATAGGATGTATGGCTGGTTTTAGCACTGTTTAAAATAAAAGGCTAAGCTTCCTGAACTTAGCATCCTCCAAAACGCCGAGTCAAGCGGAAGTTCAAGGTTTGTTGGGAACGTGGCCTTTAGGGAGTAGGGTCAACTCTAAAGCAGTAAGACATTCCTCTTTCCCAGTGAGCAGAGCCGTGCTTTCCCGGGTGCCGCCTCCGAACCTGGGGCGCTCGTTGTCTGCCGGAGAGGCTGGAGGGTCTCTGCGGGAGCTCCGTGTCCGGGGAATGTTGCTCTTGTGCACAAAAACGAGTAGCAGTCTTTAGCAATACTGGTCACTGTTAAGGAAATACTGCATCAAGTGACTCTGGGGTGGTTATTCTGCGCTGTTTGCACAACTGGAAGTTTGCACTCATGAGAACTTGAGGCAACCTTTTTGGGTTACGTCATGCTGTGCGAAACGTGTGCAGATACAGCCAGGGTAGGAGACGGAACCTGGGTTTTGTTGGTTTGGCTTTTGGTTTGGTTTTTTTTTTTTTTTGTTTTATTTAAAGGTCTCATTCTCGTATGTGGGTCTGATAGGAAGCTTTGTTCCCTTTTTTTCTTTGAGGCCACATTTCCATTCTGTTTGGTGGTATTTCTCAGTATATTCACTTGATTTGGGCACATAGAATAAGTTCTGAAAGGCAGCAAAAAAGACAAACTGACAGAAATGATATGTATGTATCGTATTTTTGGTCTGTGCCCATATAGGATGGGCACATACTAATAGTAGGTGCTGTGGCGCTGGTCTTTATTTCTTCATATTGATTTCTCTCAGGTGTACAGGAAAAATGCCTCTTGTCATTTAATAAATAGTAATTTCCTTGTCAGCCTTCAGCTATAAAAAAAAGCAATCTTCTTTCCAGCAACCTTCTTGCACATTGAGGCAGATTGATGCATCTGTTCATCATGAGACTGACACCAACATGAGGTAAAACATTAAAAGGTTTACAGCAAATTGTGCCTTTCTACTTCTCAGATTTAGATGAATGACTCTATCGCTTAAACACGTATGCTCTCTGTTGGACAATTTGCAAGGACTGGCAGCATACGAAGAAAAAGTGCCATTTGTTTTATGTGGAAACTTAGCTGCTCTTAGAATCAGCTATAGTAAAGCTGGAAAATATGATAATGGTATTTTCATAGCGCAGTTAAAACTGGGCTAGCCCAGGTGGCACCATGCTCTCGTGCACGGTGCCCAGAACCCCACGCCGCCAAATGGTGCGGAGCCTCATCTCGCCCTGGAAACGGGCGGAAACTCAGGGCAGAGCTGATTGCAGCTCTGTTGATATGTCTGTAGTCTGTCCACGCACGCCGGCACTGCATCAAAGAACGCCTTTGATTTGTGATCAGTGGTGAAGCTAGAACAGAGCTGCGAAGCGGTGAGGATCTTCAGAAACGTTTCGAGACACTTTTTAAAAATCACACTCACGTTATATCCTTATGGGGGAGTTTATTTACAAGTTAATAGGAATATTTTGTTTCTCTGCCACTGTAGAAATTGAGCGTGGTTATTCGCAAAGTGGGTTAATCATTTCCCATAAAGCCACAGGGTGACCTGTGGAGACTTTGCATGTTGACGTTCCTTACGGGGCGCAGAGGCTCAGCAGAGGTGGTGGGAGTTCTTTCAGAGGGCGACAGAAGCAAGCCTTTGTGCGCGGCGGCCGACGCATGGATGCTGGGGGACAAAGCTGCAGAGCGGTTGGTGTCGCAAAGTCTACACCAGCAGGAAGCTTTGACCCGTACTGATGTTACTGCTGTCTTTGCTAGACTCCAAAGCATATCGTTAGTACAGGCTCCATCTCCTCTCCCTATAACCAAAGTTTTTGGGGATTTTGCTTTGCTTGGGAGAGATGTCTGCACAGCAGTCTCTCTATTTGTGTTAATTTGGACTGGGTAGGCGGAAGGAGGCTTGCTTCTGAGTAGGGAGAACCGTGTTTGAGAGACATGTTAGCTTCCAGCACCTACAAACGTGTTGCTTGTCTTTGCTACCACCCCATCCCCAGCTACTCACTAAAAGGCCCTTTTTATGGAAAGTATTGCACACGGGTGAGCTGTCGGCAATCCTGCTTTTCTCTAACATCCTTCCCATTTGTCCTGGAGAACCGGGAGCTTGAATGGCAGATCACATGTGGACAAAAGTGTTGTCTACCCCTCTCTTGTGTGTGCTGCTGTTGTTCTCAGACCCAGTACCTCCTCATAGTCTTGCAGTATTTTACAAAGGTGCTCTCTGAAACATAGCCATCATGTGTCCTATACGGTGAACTGTACGGTGCTGAATAAACAAAGCCATGGCCAAAAGTTTGGCAAAATGCTACAGGGCTGGAGATTTTGGTATTCTTTTCTGTTTTCTTGTGGTTGTGGTTTTCGGTGAGCTGTGAAGCGGATAGTAACCATCTTTAAAGCTTTCTTCTATGGAACTTTATAGTTACGGCCTTTGGTCTTTTTCTGTTTGTCTTTTGCGGGATGTTGAAAAGTATTTTCTGGTGCTCATAGTAGACCAGATGTCCTTTGAACTCTCCCTTGGGAGGTTTCTCCTCGTTGCACAACATCATCAAATGAGACATTACTTGTTCCTAGAACGTGATAGTGAGGAAAGAAGCCCCGAGAGGAGTTTGAGCCTTTCGGTGTACTCGTGCCAGAGGCCAGGGACAGGGGACGCCGTTGTAGACGAGCTGCCCTTGTTACTTTTTCCTATCTCATTAAAACTGGTGTGTGTTTATCACATCAGCCTTGTGGTTGAATTTAAATTGGCCCTCTGTGAAGAGAGCATCATTTGAAGTGGAGGGGGGAAGGAAGCTCGTGCTAGTGGGATGCTGGCAGTACAGGAGCCAAGGATGGAAGCCACAGACTTTTTGCCTCCTGTTCTTTGAAGGCAGCACTTGGCTAGGACCCCGCTGCCGCCGTCTGATGGGCCGCTGAGGCTCAGTGAAAGGATCTGAAGGGTATGTGGCTTGCATCCATAGCTGCTGCTGGGGGATACGGCGTCCCCGCACGCGAGGAAAAGACCTCCTTCATCTCACTGAAACCCTCCCTAAGACGGACTGTTGGGAGTGTCCCACCAAAAGCAGTTACTGAAAGGAAGGCGATGGTGATGATAGAGTAGGGAATAAGCTTCTGGGGGCCACTGGCTCAGGTGTGAAATGGCAACTCTTAGCGGATGCTCTTGCTCTGGTAACTGCCTATAAAGCTGCCCTGATAGCCATCTCCTTTTCTTTGGTCCTCAATAAAGGTGTTTGTCAAGTAAGTTTGCAATATCATCCTCCCTAAAAAATGGCATTACCTCAGTTTATAACATATTTCCTTACGTATTTTCATTTGAGAAGGCTTTTAGCATTCAGAGAAATCGATAATCTTTCCTGCATGTGGTCACTGCTGCAGAAAATTAAGCAGGAAATTAGATCCTGAGGATAAGCTTTTGTAGCGTGGTATTCAAACCTGGCACCATCTTATTCATTACTTGATTGGTCAAGGTTTTGTAATTTCTGCAGAGCTTTATTCAATCCCACTAACAACATGTTGTTTTCACCCCCCTTAGGCTACATAAGTCTGTTGAAAAAGTCTCTGGTCATATTGTACGTTCCTAAAAACGATAAAATAATGATAAAATGAGTGGATCCATCAGGACTGTTGTACTTAGCAGAGAATTTGCATCGATGCTGACATTTAAAGACAACAGAACATGACGAAAACAGAATATGACAAAAGTGATATTTCACAGTTTAAGCAACACATTTTCAGATTTTTATCCTGATTTTTTGCATATTTCATTCAGGTTACATTTTACAATTAAGACTCGTGTTTCAGTAGAAAGCTGTTTAAAAATAATTGTGAGAAACAGCCGGAGCAACTTTGATTAACCAGCTGTAAGCATAATTCTGAAAAGCTGAAAAACACAACCCCAAGCTTCTTCCGTGCTTCCTTGCTAGAAAAAGAAAGACCAATTCTAACGATGCTTTAAGTTATGATGAACTACACATTAAAAGGGGTGTCCTTCTGATTGCAGCCGCCTCCGAGATGGATCCCCCAGAGCAGAGTGACTGAGCACAGCCAGAATACTGCAACGCAGGAGCAAAAACCAGGTTTGTGGCTTGTGGGCAATGTGCTGCCTGTGAACTTTCCGTTACCACAAACAATTAAAAAGTCTCAAAGTGAGTCTGACAGGCCAGGCAAGCAAAGGAGCAGCTTTAGACTTCTGGAAACAAAGCCGGCCCCTGTAATGATTTTTGCTCAGCATTGTTGCATCCTCTGTCCAAAGTATAGCAGCTTCAGCAGCAGCGTGCGTGCCTAGTCATCGGTTCAGCTCGGTCGTAGAGGAAAAAGCTACTTCTTCCGTTTTTCTGTCCTATTTGCTTGCATATTTTCTTAGGATTTACTCCTCAGCTCTATTAGATAGACCAGAAACGTCTGATGTCAGATGAGTGAGGGGAGAGTTTCTGTCCCGTCGTGTTTACATGTTTCGGTGATGGGCAAACACGTGGGTTGAGTCTGGCTTCGGAGCCGGTTCGCTGCAGTCTGGCCGCGTGAGTCGAAACACCTAAGAGTCTGCCTTCGGGGCCTTTGTGAGAAGTCGTTGGACGCTCTGCTGAGTTGTTTACGCGGTGCTGAGAATCTTTATGTCGTGTTCCGGCGGCACGTCTCGCCTGCTGTTCTATATCGCTGACCAAGGAACAGCTCAGGAAAACGAGAAGCTGAGTTTTTAGCAAGGAGAATTTTAATAAGTTTATAATGGTTCATTGTTGATCCATCCAGTATTTGGTCTCTTTTGCTGCTGGGGAGTTCTTGCTATAAGTAGCTTAGGTAGAACAGAACTGTGTTGCCTGGCGATTAAAACATACCCAGAAGACACAAGATTTTTATGTGACTTCATGAACAGCCATGCAGGGCTAGATTTCTCGAGTTGTTTTTTAAAAGTGTCACAGCCGTCTGCATCCTCCCCAGCAATGACAGGGGAACATTCCTTTAGCTGTTACATGAGGCAGGATCTCCTTTCAGAAGTGTTAGAATGTGCAGTCGGTCCAGACATCTGAACTGCTGGAAATAAAAAGCAGGGGGACTGGGTGATTTTTTTTTTTTTTTTTTATTATTTTATTTTAAATCCAAGCGCTCTGGATTTGTGGGGTGAAAAGCATTTGGACTCCCTGCAACGAGCAGATAATTTGTAATTAATGAAAGAGCTTAATGGAGATACCAGTAGAATGAGAACAGCGACCCAAATGTTTTGATGTAGATGGCAATAACGCTTTATTGGCCATATAAAACTTTGGAGAAATATTGCAGTAAAAATCCTTTCCGTTGTGCCCTTGGAGCGTGTCAGCAATCGATGGGCTGATACAATATAATATGTTAACACAGTGAAATCCAGTTATTAAAATAGGGTTAAAGATACTCTGACTTGAAGACTGAAGCATTCTGCTTTGGTTTGTTGATCATCGGACAGTTCCAGGATTTCAGGGTTAATTCTAAATGTCATATTTTGCCACTGTTCATTGACAGTTGCAAATAGCTACATTAGAGAGAAAGAAAAAAAAAAAAAAGAAGGAGCAAAAGAGGTTTCAGATATCACAGTCTATTCCAGGAAAGCCTGCCAAGTCTCCAGAAAACTGAACTTAGGAACTGAAACTATTAAAAATCATAAAGTTTTATAGAATTTTCATTTTATTATGCTTTCATCCTAAGGTGTCTGATAGAAGGCGTTACACATAGGGCGTCACACACTTTCCAGGCTTTATCTGCAAGGTCAGCGCATGAGTAGCAGCGGTTTTTACAGCAGGCTGCGCTGTCAAGGTGCAGGGCTGTGTCCCTTCACGCTGTGACTCTGCGTTCTGCGGTACGCACTGGGTCTGCGCGACCACGTGTTTCCACCCTCCCTGCCTCGGGCAAATACTCTGCTCCCAGGGACGTTCTTCACTGTGCAAAAGTTGGGGGAGGGCAACAAATAAATAAACCAGCTTCTTGGGGGACTGCACATGGAGCGTGCCACACGTTTTTTTTAATAGTAGTTAAACAAAGGGAACGAAATAGTTTTCCAAAACATTACTCTTGATCTTACTGCTAGGGCTTCAAGTAGAATCACAGAATTGTCTAGCTTGGAAGGGACCTTGAAGATCATCAAGTCCAACCATCAACCTAACACTGCTAAAACCACCAATAAACCATGTCCCATTGCTGTACTTTTGTGGAAGAAGTGTGGGACAAGAAAGGAAACGGGTTGATTAGGTAGAGTAAATTTTGCCCGCTAGCAGTTAGCCCTGAAAGTTAAGGGAAGAGGCGTTATTCCATACCAAATCCAAAGGCAGTAGTGTGATAAAAAGAGGGATGGGCTGAGTGCTCAGAGCACTGGGCAGAGCCACCCTGGTTTTGGATTCTCTTCTCTCTCTCGGCAGGTCAGTGAGACCAAATCCTGCTCTCGCTGGGAGGATGCTAAGCTGCAGTGACGCACCAGCTCTCCCCAGCCTTAGTTTCAGTGACACATCTCTGTGTCCCCCTCAGTGGGGTGAGAGGAGCTGGCTGTTGCTCCCTTCAGTGCCGAGACAGGCCTTTCCCTGACAAACTGTGTCAGATGCCCTCCTTTCTGCTATTCTGGTAGCGGACATGGAGTTCCACAGCGTGCTAGTCCAGCTATATACCTCCAGAGCCAAAACTGGCATTGACCTGTTCCTTCTGGGCCAACCTTGGTACCGCTATACCATGGCAATATTGAGAGCATCACTCCTAAGCGGGTGTTGGCATCACCGTGTCCACTTGTGCCCATCCCTGCAGGCTCCGTGCATCTCCTCAGAGAAATTCATGGGCAATATTTCAGCTGGAGCAACTCCTCAACTGGGTTCAGCTGGTGGTTGCCCGGTGGCTGGAGTGATGCTGTGACGAGGCTCTGAGCACTGGTAACGGCGACTGCTTAATCTGGCGCTTCTGGAAGGCTGCAGGCGCAGCCCCGCGTTACGCCACACTATGCAGTGCTCTGTCCATCTCCCGCACAAGAGATGGGAAAGAGGTGTTCTTCATTAGCCCTAGGGTTGTGGCACGCTATGATTTTTTTCCTGTTGTCCAGTGCCACTGTGTGTACGAGCTGGCCGTCCCCGTGGCTCTGCTCCAGTGGTGAGTGCCCCAAGCGAGGGGGACTTGGTCACCGCTCTGGGCAGTCCCAAAAATGTGGAACTCGTTCCCTCTGGAGCTATGAAATGTGGACGGACTCCTCTTTTTTTTTTTTTTTTTTTTTTACAGTGGAAAAGCCTGAAATCATAGCCACATTGGCTAGAGTTGTTATTCATTTCACGGTTAAACTTCCATTATGTTTTACTGTTTGCTACATGCCATTTTTATGTGCTTCAGTTTTATGTATTTTGCAGTTAACTGTTTGAAAGGAGAAAGAAGTGATTTACCAGGACTGTGCCTTTCTCCCCCCTAACGCTGTGCTTTTCTTGTTGCTAGGATGATATTTGTTTCATATGGCACGTGGGCATATTGGAAAATGTAAATGTATGAAGTTTTACTGTCTCATTGTTCGTAAGAGACCCCTAGAAAAAACGACTCTGTTGTGATAAATCATCCCTGTCTGTGGGTATAACCGTAGCTGTAAGCGCTGTTTCTTGTTGGTTTGGAAGACAAATTGCTGAGAGTGATGTTGTGTCTCACTCTTACCGTTCCAAAATGCTCAAGGCATGGTGTTTGCTTTTTAAATTAGCAACTTTTATGTCTTAGTTTGAAAAAGTTTTTTTAAAAAAAAGCTCATACTTGTCATTCTTTAAAATCAATAGCAGCCTTTCTGTTAACATAATTACCCTTGGCCTGTGCCCCTTATCTTCTGTTTATTCATCAGGAAAAGTTTCCTTAATCACGTTTGCGTTGGCTTAACTGGAAATTTTGGGGTTTTTTTGCAGTAGTTCTGTGCTGCGTGGTGCAGTTCTTCTCTGAGGAACCCCATTTCTGGAAGAAGCTCCACAGAAGCAGGTGGGTGGGACACCATCGCTTTGAACGTCCGCTTGAGACTGACGGTTGAACGGAAGCGCATACTAAAGTGGTTTCTCCTCACAGGAACTGCTGGCCCAGCTGGTGTGGGCCCTCGTTTGAAATTTGTAGCAGTGGCTTTTAGTTAGGTAAATGAAGGGAGGGACGGTGCCGGGTGGGGGGAAAGGCCTGGGGTCCTTCTTCCTTAGCCCATCCCTGCAGGTGGCAAACGTGGTGTGGGTGGCTCTGTTCCCAGAACCCACCAAACACTGGGAGAGGAGACTGGTTTACGGGAACAGAGGGAAAATGTCTGGCTGGTGAGGGGTACCTGGCTCCGGACTCATTCCCCTTTCCCTTCTCAGGCACCAGTGTGAAGCTGCAAGCAGAAGGAGGTGTAGGAGTCTCTCGGAGGTGTGGGTGAAATGACTCCTGCGGTACCCTCCCCAGGGACTGGGTGGGTACTTGAGGACCGGTTATTGGAGGTAATTCACACAGCTTTCGCTGGAACAACGCAATTGTAGCAAACCAAAACTGGGGACTGTGTACACACTGCCATAATACATTCACAACTGATAGAGTCCGGTGTATTGATCGGATTTCCGTAGAGGTGCAGCACTTGGAGAATCTGCTGGCAGTAGCAGTAGGGACCTAAAGCCACTGGTGCAGTTAATTCCAGAGTACAAGAATTAACACTTGTCTTCACTTGTGCGATTTTTATCTGCTGAAAATGTAACCAGATTAACTTCTTACTCAACATACACTCCATGGTTATTATTTTACATCTCTAAAATAGTTTTGAAAAAGATGGTGGAAGCTCTGCTTGATTTGCTGTCTTGCTTCCTCTCTGTTGAAGCTTGTTTTGCTCCCGTGATGAGTCTGCCTGCTGGGCTGTTCCAAGGAAAGGATACCCTAATCACACAGGTTTTTAGGAGAAGCAACTTATTTTTAGATCTCTGTTTTTAAGATTCCAGTTTGGGAGTTACCCTGAAGGTTTTGGGGTTTTGGTAGTGTTTCCCCACTTGAAATAGGGACATGCCGCCCCATAAAATTGGGCCAATTCAAATCCACACTGATAAATTACATGAGAAAATAAACAGAAGGCATTTTACTAGAGCCTGCTTCCTACTGTTCGTTGAGCTCCCTGATAATTCACCATATGGAGGTCCTAGAGAACAACGAGCTGAGCGTGGGCCAGCAATGCATGCTTGCGGCAAAGAAGGGCCAGCGGTATCCTGGCCTGTATTAGGAGAAGCATCACCAGCAGGTTGAGGGAGGTGGTCTTTGCCATCTGCTCGGCCCTGGTGAGGCACGGACCTTTTGGAGCGGGACCGGAAGAGGCCCCGGAGATGCTCTGAGGGCTGGGGCCCCTCTGCTGGGAGGACAGTACTGAGAGAGTTGGGGGTGTCCAGCCTGGAGAAGAGAAGGCTCCGGGGAGACCTTAGAGCCTCTTCCAGTCCCTAAGGGGGCTCCAGGAGAGCTGGGGGGGGACTCTTGGTCAGGGAGGGGAGCCATAGGACGAGGGGGAACAGTTTTAAACTAAAAGAGGGGAGATTTAGATTAGATATCCAGAAAAAATTCTTTCTTGTGAGGGCGGCGAGCCCCTGGCCCAAGTTGCCCAGAGCAGCTGTGGCTGCCCTATCCCCGGAGGTGTCCAAGGCCAGGTTGGACGGGGCTTGGAGCAACCTGGGCTGGGAGGAGGTGTCCCTGCCCGGGGCGGGGGGGTGGGACTGGATGACCTTCAAGGTCCCTTCCAACCCAAACCATTCTGTGATTCTATAAACCGTGGTACAAAAAATCTGGAGGAGACTCTGAGTGTCCTGGAGCACCACTAAGTAGCAACATTATTCTAAGGGCAACCGGTCAATCGGTCGTTGATGCACTGGGAATGGAGGGAGGGAGCGGGAAGTTGGGCAGTTTTGATTTAAATGTCAGATTGTTTTGGAACATAGTCTGTGCAGTATGTAGGTCGGTGCTAAAGGGCTAGACTGTATCTGCAAAGGTGCTGAGAGTGATTAATTTCCCTGGACAGAACTCTAGGGTGTTTTTTCAATGCGCGCTCAAGCAAAGCTGCACATTCTCATTCATGATGGGCTCAGGTTTCGGACCGTCTGCCCAAGGGGGAAGTTTATCCTGGCAGCTGCTGAAAGGGGAACGCTTGTGGATTGGCACCAGTTTGTGCATTAAAAAAAAAAATTAATTTTTTTTGCTGCGTTTAGGGTAGCTTTTCGAGGATGGTTTATTTACATTTCCTTCTGTGTTCTCTAACCATTTGCATCAGCGAGAGTTGATATTTGTGTGCTTCCTAGCAGCTGCCAGGCACCACGCAAGACGTGCACGAGCCTCCTTTCCGCGCCGTGAGCGAGCAGGAGCCGCGTTGCTGGGGAAATGGTGCCGGCCATGCCCGCCGAGGGCTGGCTACTGTGCGGGTAGACCAGCTAGCCGGTTGGGCTGAAGGGCCCTGCTGCTTAACGGAGACAATTTTTTATTAGTTGATCGAATTTATGCTGGTGATTTCGTTACCTATAGCTGTGAAATCGCGTGGGAGGTGAGAAGCTTGGGTCAGATGTTCTCTGAAGCCTGAGGGACAGATCGTATAAGCTCTCCAGAGCGGCCCTGGCCAAAGAGAAGCTCTGCCGAGCCTTTAGGAGCTTTTTCGGTCATTAGCTCTTTATGTGATGTCTAGCCTAGCTAAAGTCTGTATTGCCAAACAATAGATGCTAAAGCTGTGGTGCTATTGCAAACGTAATAAAATCCAGCCTGGTGGAATATTGAGGGAAGACTTAACAAAACCTCATTAACGGTTCTTTATATGAGCATGAGCCTTGTTTCCCTTCTCCCCCTTGATCCCAAGCACTCTGAACTTTGTCGGGGCCTTGCAGTCTCAAACAAAACATTTTAAACTTGGCTGATGTGAAGTTTTAAATGACAGTAGGACAAAGTCTGGAAAAATTATTTGATGTTCTAAAATATTAACTTCAAACAGTAATTTATTGCTTATTTTTTTGCTGCTTTGCTTGGTGCTTGCGTGCGCAGGAATAGATTTTTAAAACAGATTCCGTAATTGTCACGCGGTCCGTCTTCTCATGCTTTACAGATTAATAGCGGTCCTCGAGTTGTAACAAAGGAACATGTCTGGAGGGCCTGGGTTCTTCCTGGGATTGCCAAGATGCCTGAACGCAAGGGCTGTGTTAGCGCCTGGGCATTCTTTCCTACGCTGTCAAGTACGCAGAGTCCCTGGCAGACGAGAAGCAGGTGGAGGGGTTGCGCCTGGAGAAGACGCTGGATGCATTCTGTGCAGTGGGCTGCAAAGAT
Source organism: Vanellus vanellus (assembly GCF_965231255.1). NCBI lineage: Eukaryota > Metazoa > Chordata > Aves > Charadriiformes > Charadriidae > Vanellus > Vanellus vanellus. The sequence goes on from NC_138909.1 coordinate 1,487,796, forward strand.
CGCTTAAGGGTGGCTTTGCTCAGTAATTGTGTCAGACAGATTCCCTAGCGCAGTCTGGCAAGTTCCTCCGAACACTTCTGCTACGTGCACGCATAACTGGTATGTGCTGTGTGTCTTCAAAGAGTACAACTTCATAATTTAAAAGAAGGCTTGCAAAAGGTGCTATTTACTGAGGAAAATGTGTTTTCCTGGAATCCTGATGGATTGATTTATTGCTTCTGCAGTTTTTGCTGGAAGCTGCCACATCGTGGAGCTGTGCCTTCTGGGTCAGAGATGAAAGGAGCTGGCCAGTAACTCTGTGGAACTGACACAGTTTTTTCCGAAGGTACAGTAAAATTTTAGCAGTTGTGTTGAAACGCACTGTTTTTCCTGGTCAGTAAAGACAACTAATTCATATTTTTGCAGCAAAGAGAATACTTGGATTCTTTGTTGCAGGACATCTTTTGTTGGTGCTGCATTTTTGAGGAGTCTGAGTCGAAAAATACTCTCTTTTGACCTCGTTTTTCATGAATTGTGAGGGGGAAAAAAAAAGAACAACCACCTGATCTGGGATTGTGTTTGTGTATAAGCGTGTGCTAAAGAGCTTGGGTGCAGATGTTTGACCAAAATTTGTTCATGGGCTGGTCAAAAATGATCAATTATTCAGCCTATGAGACTGGCCCTGTGGTTGCTTTTGGACAGCTGGAATCATAAAAGAAAAATAATGCAGATGTCTCTGCATTATGTCACCTCTGAAGTTTGTGAATATAATTAGAAATGCCTTTGGTACGCTGAGTATTCCACAGAAGTGTAAGCATTGCCAATCAGATCAGCGGCTCTCCTGTGGAAGTGGGACTGTTCCTGACCGGAATGCTGAGGGTTGAAATCGTTCCCAAAGCTCGCAGTCTTGAATCGGCGAGGGAGATAAACAGGGGAAGGAAGCGCACTGAAAGTCATTTCTCGGTGTTGTCAGTTTGGGAGATGGTTTGGTTTCCCGTTCCTGTGCAGTACGGTGTCACTCTCACGGTTTTTGTGCGGTGCCGCAGCGAGGGACGGGCGCTGCCCCAGGGACGGGGGTGTTGCAGAGCTTCAGCGGCAGCTGAATGTGGGCTGCCGGACTTGCCTTCAGCATTTAGGCATGCTAGTAAGAGCGTAGGTGGAGAAGAGAGAAAATTTGGCAAGTAAGAAACCATTATGGACCATCACTGCATCAATAAGTGGGTGTTCTCTACGTGTGAAGTCATTGCTGCTTATAAAGGTGTGAAGCTGCTCCGCTCTCGCATTGTAACATCAACCAACACAAAGCACCAGCGCAAAGCGTGTTCAGAAACGCGCAAGAGTTTAAAATCCTCCTCTTTGTGTTTTATACACTGAAATGTATGCATTTTTTTAAATCTCCCGCCTTCCCATGGATGTTGCAATGTTTTCAATTCCAGTAAGTCACGTATTTTCTTACAGGGGAAAAGTCCAACCAAAATTGCTCCGATAGTAACAGTGTCTCTTAGTGGTACTCATCAGGCATAGAATGTGGGCTAAGCTGCCTCTGTGGGTTTTGGGTTGGCAAACCAATTCTGTTGCTATCACTGCTCTCTGTGTTTGACCATAAAAAAACCCCATCCTTTATGTCTGTCGGTTCATTCACTGAGTTAACTCTGTAATCCTGAAAGCAAGGCCAATTGTCTCCGAGTTTCTCTTTTCTTTTTAAGCTTTTTTGTAGACCGCTTTTGCGCTGATATGGTTTGGCTGAGGCAAGAGCTGTTAATTTTAGTAGTTGTCTTTACCTAATATTTCACTTAAGGATTGTATAACTAAGAATAATAGACCTTAAACCTTTTGCGTCTCGAATGCAGCTTCGATATTTCTTGGTAAATATTCTAATATTCTTTTGTCCTTGTCGCCTTAAAGCATTATGAAAAAGAAAGGAAAACCAGAATCGAGTTATAGAATAAAAAATCCTGGGAGTCCGCCCACGTGATTCATAGGATATAACCAGAGCTTTGTTTTCACGCGTTTAGAAGTGTGATGCAGAGACAGTGGCCTCCCTTGGAAGCCTGTGCTGTACGCCTGGGAAATCCTAGGCTTTTCTCTGGCCGCGTGGTTTTAAATCCCAGCCCTGTTCGAAGGCCGGCGGCTCCGCAGGCAGCGGGAGGGGAGGAGGGAGTCAGCAGGGCCAAAGGAGCGCCGCATACGCTCTCGCCTTGCAAAGCTCCTTATCTTTGGCTATTTCTACGCCCGCTGGAATCGGGGTTTTCACGGGGACAACTCCAGAAACGCCACACTGGGCATTTGAGAACTTAAAAAACATCGCAGTTCTGACACCCCATTGAAATATTACAGATGTTTTAACAAAATGTAAATGGGCTGGAACCCTCAATAGATTCCAAGTTGAGAGATTGATTCTAGTGCTTAAATGGCAGGATTTGTAACATCCAAATGAAAGGAAGAGGGGGGAAAAAAGCACTAATTCACCTCTTTCCCTTCCCTATTCCAGTTCTTGGGCGTCTTGCTAGGTGTCATTTGGCCAAGGGGCCAAACTCGGCCCTTCAAGCAATTTGTGACAGCAGAAAACATGCTCGACTTGCCAAAGCTTTTGGGGTGCGTACTACAAGGTCCCTCGTCCCGAGCACCCCGCGTGCCGCCAGCAGCAGTGCGCTGGCCGTGCTGGAGCCGCGGCGGCGGTGGCCGTGCTGCCCTGTCGTTATCGCCGGGGCTGGCTGTGCTGGCTCCGAGAGCAAACCGCGGAGCGTGATCTCTTGCAGCGATGCTTTCTTCAGGTGGGCACTTCCAAATTTCTGTAGGACAGCTGGAAAAAAATAAAACGTCCATGTTCCAGTGTCCCGTGTTTTTTAGAAGGCTTGGGGAAGGACCTGGATTCGGATAATCTGTCTGCAGTGTTGCCAGACCAGCCTAATGGAGTGGCATTTTCAAGAGCTTTTAAGCATCTGTAGTTGGTTCCAGACTGTTCAAGTGGACTTACGTAGGACAGCTAAATAAGAGTCAGATTTTAGAAAATGGGTTGTAGCCCGTAGCTTCCAGTGCAGCGCTCATTGCAGCATCTTGAAACCAAAGCTCTTGAAAACCTTTGCACTTGACGAGGCTTCTAAGCGAGGGTCGAGCATTTCTGCAAATACTGAGCTCCAAGTACAGGACGGTGTGTCCCAAAAAGAAAGCGACGGCGATGGCTTTGAAGCAGTACGTTTCGAACACAGCAGTGATGGCTGGTTGTCCCGCAGGTGCGTGCGGACAGTTACTTCTGATCTCTGGGATGGTGCGTGGCTGTTTTCTGCCAAGCATGCGTTGTTAGTAAAGAACCTCTTCTGGCCCAGCTACTAACATTTACCCAACATATGAATATCTCTGCTTTCATGAAAGTGTAGCACCCCTTTAAAATCACCTTCAAGTCAAAGCTGTTGGAAAACGCCAATTCTCCTTTCAAAGATGATTAGTTTCTTTGACTAGTATTTTAGTCTGGGAAAGATATTCCATGGCACAAACAGTCTTTGCTATGAAGGTTTTGTAATGTGAGCACGCTGGAAGGGTTTCTATCACGTTTGCGTTTGAATATTGAAGCCTGGGCTGTCTGGCTGTGTGCCTCCCTGTACCTGCTAGAGCTCCTCGGGTGGGTCCTGCCTCAGCTAACAAAACCACAGATTTACTCCCCATTTTCCCTGGCCACTTTAATCCTGCCCCAGGTGCCTTTTTCTCTCCTGCTGCTCTCTCTCCTTAGCTGCAGAAAATCTTCCTTTGTTCTTAATTGTTGCGTGCTTAGGTTTCAAAATGAGAAAGTAGTTAGCAGCCATGCCCTGTGTCAGGAATGCTTTATTTTAAACAAGTGGCCATCAAAATCCCCAGATGGCCTGAATGTTATTCCTACACAGAATGCAAGAGGCAGCCCAGCCCTTTCACAGTGAATTCCACTTCTGCACAGAGAGAGCGAGCCTAATATCAAAAATAGCTTACGAGATGTATGGAAATAGCTCCCTCAGTTCATCACATTTCTCCCATCGGTTTATACACAATACTACTTCTGTTGATTAGAAACCACTTTTCAAGAAACTCCTGCGTCTGGGCAGAAGGTGAGGAAACGGAGGGGTTTGGTGTCACCAGTCTATAATCTGCAGAAGGTGTGCAGTAAGTATAGTATTGGAATTAAATATTTTACTATGATAGCATGTAATTTCCAAATAATTTCTTCAAACCCAGTAGAATCCTGTTTTATTAAAACAAACAAACCAACCAACCTAACACCTCGTTCTTAAGGATACTTAAAGAGGTTTTACATTGAGGACTGCGAATTTTTATCAGAGCCGCCTTCAGAGGATTGTCATTCTGCTGACAGGTCTTGGGGTCTGATATACTTTCAGCTTGTTGAAAGTATTTATGGTGGGAAGTGGCGTTACAGCATTAAGAGAAAAGCTTCACTCCTGAAGCGTAGCTTGGAAGCTAAGTGACAGTGACAGGAAAAAGTACTGGTAAATAGTTGAGTTTTGTGTGGGTTTTGCCACTGCTCAAATCGCACCCAAATGATTTTAAAGCAGACTTTAAAGCTTTCTGATTTTAAAGCAGACTTTTAAGAAGTCTGCATATGCTTTTAAAATTCCAGGTTTCAGCTGAAACTCAGACTATTAAAACAGTATAAGAGAATCTCTGCTGGAGAAATTTCCAGCCAGCTTGAAACGCAACCAGTACTGGAATTTTCATTTGAAAAATCTGATCTCGCAAAACTGCTTTGTGTACTTCCAGGCCATGGAAGGCTGGACCAGCGATGATAAGCAGCTAAACTCCATGTATTTATTGCAGCTAAATCTAACTTGCAGAGACTCGCTCGCGCCGCAGACACTTCTCCCTTGTTAGGAGGCGTGTACAGACGGGGAGTTGGCAGTGGTGGATCCTGATTCCTGTGGCTTACACAACTCGCAAAGATGCTCTTCCACAATCTTAAGCCACCCAAAGATCAAAGATGTACTTCAATAATAGTTTTCAGTTTGGTGGAGCAGTTCCTCACTCCTGCGGGGAATGATGGCTTCAACTAAGTGGATTACCCGTTCAGATAAATTCATAAATATGCACCAGTGTTCGCAAGGCTGAAGCCAAAAAAAAATAATAGCATATTTGTGTACTGTATTTCCTGTGTGTTCATTAAAATGACATTTTTAACATCTAGGACACATGACTGATTTAGCTGAAACTGGTAGAACTTCAAATCAGGTTGCTTTGAAAAGGCTGTTATTTTGGGGTTGTTTGTAATATTTAAACATTGATCTCCAACTGAAAAAAAAAAACCCACAAAGTTCTTTATAAGCACTTTGTCTGCTTTTAAATCATTAGGTTTTTTTCCATTAAGAATTTACTTATTTTTTCTGTTGTTTGGATGGAGGAGTTAGTCTGTTCTTAACAGTGTCAGTACGTGAATTTCACAGCAATAAATTAAGAATTTTGTGTAGCAACTACAAAACAAAGCCTCCTTAATTTCAGAAACTTCGGAATTTCTGGAACTATATTCAGAAATATAAAACTGGTTCATCAGTTGTTTGTCTAACTGAATTGTCACAGCCGTTCATGGCAAGTACCAATATACAGAATATTTTCAGTGTATTTCATGATTAAAATGCAGCTTGCTTGCTTGTTTTAATTCATCAAGGCTTTCCCTCCTTCTCTTTCCATTACACCGTTGAAGTTTCTCGGAAGGGGTAGCAGTGTGGAGGCATGGCGAGCAAACCTACGCAAAATTGGTTAAATTTGTTAACTTTTCTAATCTCCCTCAGTCTCTCAGTACTCAGACTTTTAAGGATTTTACAGTTATGGAACAGATTTTGGGTTTTGAATGGGAACGTTCAGAATGTCTTCTGAATGAACACGATGACTTGGAAACGTCCCAGTTTTAGGGAGGCTGTGTTTCTGCAGGTAGGCTGGTTTTTTTCTCTGCCAGCAGTCATAACAGCAAAGCAGACAGATGTGAACCCGATTCTTCTCTTGCTTTGAAATCAAAAGTCATTGCCCTGAAACGTATGAAGAGCTGCAGGAACACAAAACAAAGGGCTTCTGCGCCAAAGGCTTAGGGAATCCCTACGGAACCTAACCTGGCACGCTGAGCAGCTTCACTGGTTTGCTTGAATCTTTCTGAACTTCACAGTCGTAGGAACAAGAAAAAACTGCTGCTTTCCGATGTCCATGTAAATTAAGGAATGGAGGAATTAATAGGGTCTCTGCAGTATCAGCTGCTCATTTTTACGAATTATATCAGAACTTTGAGACTTCAATTCCAACTCTAAGTTTGATGAAGATTAACCAGTGGGTTCAAAAGGAGAGTGGGAACGGGAGCACAGGCGGAGCAGCAGCAGGATCCACAAGTGTCGTTTCTTTTGGAAAGAAGACTAGAAATAACGCGTGAATGGGAGTCTCCTGTTAGGGGAAAAAATGTACTGAAAGTCAAACTTGGGTTACCTCTTAGGCAGCGCGTGCTCATTTTGCAAGGCTTAGCATTAAGTGATAAACGTGGGTTAAGAAGTGTGCTGGTGAACATGGGAAATCCTGCAAATAACGAGGTCGTTTAGTTAAACAGAGATTAAGTATTTGTTTTGCCTTCTTTGCTTTAAAAGAAGATATATCAGCATGAAAAATTCTCATTTGGAATGATGGATCTCATAGTCCGCAAAAGAATAACCACTTAAGTTTAGCCAGAAAAAAATTATTTCCTCCTGAGGATTAGATTCTTGAGATACTCATCAATGAGTGCGAGAGTATTACATTACTGCCCTCTGGGAATAACCATTTCAATCTTTTTCTGCCTCATTCTGTAAAATGCCCTGTGAGAATGAACCAGTTCCCTCAGTGAAATCTCATTTTCTCTGGCCTTTTCCCTGCTGAAGAACCCTATAAACACAGAAAAGAATTAAACAGAATAGAGGAAGCAAGGTTACGCTTTTTTAATAATAAAAAAAAATAAAAATCCATGACTTGCTGTTTACGTGACACTCATCAGAAATCTAATTTCTTATTATCAGCCAGTTTATAAGCAGCGCATTGACATTTATACTTTGTAGTGTAAATAACGTGAAAAAAATGCAGTCGGGGTTTTCCACGGGCACCGCTGAGATGAGGAGGTCAGTCCTGCGTTGACAAACACGAGTCATAAGGCTCAGTTGTCAGACTGGTTTCCAGTTGCACCACTACACGGGTCGGGATGGGTCTGAGGCTATTCGGGGTGCGTTGCTTCACCATGTTGGTTTGTGAGGAGACCTCAGGGGGCATCTTGGTTTGTTTGCTTTGCCTTTCTCACAGTATCCTCTGAGCCTTCTGCGTCTGGGAATGTTTTTTCCGTGGAGCCGGGGCAGCGGCACTGGTTCCCGTCTGCACCCCAGATGGCCCAAGGACAGGAGGGCGCTTTGTGGTTGGGCCCCTTCAGTGAGGCACAAAGCACAGGGTACACCCCGTTTCTGTTGGGTTTATATATGTAATAATGAAATAGTCTATTAGAGGAGGGAGGGGAGGGAGCGTTCTGATGGACAGTGGTTCACTGTCTGTCCTGTCCTGATAACTGTTGGAACAGTTTATTGAAAGAGGAGATGGTTTGGGGCTTTTTCCCCCAAAGACAGGCTACGGTTCAGGCAGGTGTGCTGGGGGGGTTCCGCTCACGCAGGTGATAGGCAACTCTGGTGACCTGTGAAAAATCCGTGATCAACATTCCACTCTTCATGAAGTAACCATTGTATATTAGAGTGAACAGTCGTCGCAATTAGCCATAACTGGTCATTTCATGGAGATCTCAGGCGTGCACCACCTTGGGCTGCGTCACAAGCATCGTCGTGAGTCTGCAGCCTGCCTTAAATTGCCCAGAAACTTCAGCGCCTGCAAATATTTTAAATATACTCAGCAACTTAATGGCTGTAGTGTGGTATATGAGCTTGTCGTGGTTTGAATTAAAGTTGGGAATCTTATTCCAAGGTTGCTAAGTCAGTGGGAAGCCCAAGGCCGTGACTCCCGTTGTTCTGCCTGCACTAGTAGCTAGTGGTAGAGATTCGTGGCCTTGTGACATTTGTTTGAAGCCTCAAACCGGTTTTCTGGTAGTAGAGTGTCCACGTTGTGCCAATCACCAATCGTGTTTGGCAATTGGAAGAGGGAAATACCTCAGAAAAAAGATTTGACTTGTGACGTTAGTGATGTTCCCTCCGCCTGTCTTGCGGCGAGTGGAGGATGGGAGGAGCAGCAACGCCAAGGGTCACCTTCACACTGTCACGTTGGCAGGCACCAGGTTTCAGACGTATAAACCTGCCAAGTTTTATAAGCACCGGCTTGAATTTTAAAGTGCCTTCAGACATGAGAGATTAATACTACACCCTTTAAAACTGCAAATAAAGAACGGGATGTTCTTCTGGAGTTGGTGAACATCCCCAGACACAGCTTTGCTTGGCATGAACGTACTGAACCAATTCCCCCGTTGGCACCAGGGATGTGAGTGATGCCCAGGGTGTAGAGAGAACGTGCATCGAGGGCTTCGGAGTGAATGTAGCCGTGATGCTGTGAGGTCTGTGTAGAAGCGTCATACTGTAGGTTGCTTTATTTTAAATGACTTACTGTGAATGCGCAGTTGTAAATTAACAACGTCTAGCAGATACGTAAAAGGTGGTGTTTCTTTCCCCATAGTGGCTTTATTACCTCGTGCTATCAATAGATTTACAGTGATAACAGGGGAAAGCTCTCTTAGAAATGAAACTTTCAGCCTTTTATCCAGCAGCAGAGTAAAGTTTGATCAAAAACATGTTACGGACATCCAAATATGTAGTTAATGTGCTGATTGTACCAGTTGGTTGGAATCTTATTTTAGAAAGAAAAGCTATCCAAAACCTACTGAAAGGAAACATCATGTGGTCTGGAATGGCGGTTCCTTCATACATCTATCCATTGGGGGTCGCTCTTCCCTCTGATTCATACCTTAAAGAGGACATCATTAGAAAAGCTGTCATATTTCATCTTGTTTAGCTGGTAAGGAAATGCTGATGGGTTTTTGTGGGTGCGTGCTGTTGAGTAACATGATTAGAGTTACTAGTACTAGGAGTAGTAAAAGAAATGAGAAAGCATAGTGAAAGTAGAAGAAATTATGACCAGATACTGCTTTCTGCCGGTCAGTCCCATAAACCTTTCCACAGACAGAACCCTCGTGCCAGTTGTTAATGAGTTTTGGATCAGAACTAGACTACAGTCCTAGGTGAGATGTCATGTTTTGGGAAGGAGCAGTCATAGCTGTTAGGTCTGAAGATTCAGAGAAGAGCTTTCAGTGGCTCACTTAGTTTCCCAGAAGATGAAGATATGAATCTTTGAAGGCATACCTCTCAAAGTCACAGTTCTTTGTTTAAAAGCCAGACTGCTTGAAGTAAAAAATGAAGAGCTTAAAGCAGTGGTCTCATTGGAGAATTTAGGACTTCATGAGGTTCTCTGTAATCACCGTGAAACTAGTAGCACTGCCATAGCGTAGTACTCGTTTTCTGCATTGTTGGCACAAAAATACCACTTTATAAAGAGTAGATGCCATTGCTATTAAGGTGCACGTTTTCAAAATGTTTAGCATTCGGTGTGTTCCTACAGTTGTAGTCAGATAATGGTTTGTTCGTTCCTTCCTTTTTTTTTTCCCCCCAAAGTGTAATAGAAATGGCCTTTAACCAAACGTCACAGCAAGAATGTTTCTGTGCTTGATGGAGAGGAATAAGTCAGGCTCTTCCTGTACTATTATCTGTATGTTTGGAAGTATTATTGGAATATGATAGTAAGTCGTTACTGTTGATGTCTGAACGTAGATAGACTGTGGATGTGGTAGGCCTGATTCTGAGCTGGCCCGCGGGGGCACAACAGTGGCGCCGGGACTCTGTCTATGCTCTCTTCTCTTCCGTTTTTAAAGCTCCCTGGCAGATATGAAAAGATCACTGTTATTTCCATGGTTTGAATGCGTTTATCTCACTAAAAGAATGGTTGTGTGACTTTCTGCTGTGTGAAGAAAAACAAAGAGGTATAAAATAGCAGATAGAAGTGAATCTGCTGTGCTGGTCTTCCCACTGGACTGTTCTGGCAGCCTTGTCCTGCTGTCAAGACACTGATAATGGAAGGGGTGTGCCAATGTCACGGCTAGATGGCCTAGACTACGCTGAATATTATTAAAGTAGCCGTGCCAACTTACAGAACTGAAAGACGAGAAAGTTAAACTCAAGCATGTCGCACGTTCAAGTAGAAACAAAGGCGGCCCTTCCCAGGCCTGTAGTTATCCTCGTTAGGAAATAATGGTCCAAAAACGCGCGAGAGAGAAATTACCTAATTGTTTCTTCACTGATGTACGCCAGTGAAGTTATTTATACGTATGTCTGGGTGTATGCGTGTTAAACTAGAAAACTCTCCTGTCGTCCTCTGCGTTTTGGTAATACGACTGTCTTGTCCTTCCTGATGTTACCGCATAGATCCAGCAAATCACCAAACCTGGCTAAAGCATGTGTGGCCAATTTTAGCTAATCTTTAATCAAATTCATAGACAGTCCACAAGAAAGTGCATTCATGTTGCCCTGGACATTCAGACTGTTCCATGGAGGATGTAATTCTAAAGCTTAAGGCAGATTTTAAGCTATTTTTATTTTTGCTACCGATATTTTATAAAGCTGTAATTTAGGAGTTGACTCTGGATTAAATTTATATGCATCTATTCGGTGAGAAATTCTGCTGGAAATTGCTGGTGAACAAGATTTCTAACAACTCCTGCTTTTGACAGGCTTGGAAGCATAACAGGAGTAGCCTTTCTGGTTTCCCAAATCCCTTCAGACTTCAAAACAGCAGCATTTTGTCATTTTGGTTTGGCTTTTCAGGCTAACATGAACTCCAGTTCTTAATTTATTTGAGCTTCGTGTGCATCCTCAGAGTTGGCTCTGTTGTAGAGAGCTTGGAGGATTTATATTCAAATGAGTCCTCTTTTATCCTTTCGGGTCACGTAGGAGTAATATTGAATTCAGTGTTAACGTAGCGGTAACACAGAGGTCCCTTTGAGCTTGGTGGCAGTCCCTGTTTACAGCATAGGTAAGTGAGGTACGCGGAGTGGGGTTGGAACTCGATGATCTTCCAGGTCCTTTCCAACCTGAACCATTCTATGATTCTCTGATGTCCTGACCTGCCCAAGGTCACCCTGCTAGCCCTTGGTGAGGACAGTCTTTCTTGACACCCTGTCCGCACTGCGGCAGCCACAAGATGGGGCGTGTTGTCAATTGGGGTCTTTATGTATAAAGATTATGTGGAACTTGGGCTATTTCTTGAACTTTGATGTAAAAGATTGTCTGTGAATGAATGAATGAATACCAGATTATCATGAGACAGAGCTCTGGTGTCATCGTAGCGATGCTGTTGGATGTTTTTGCCCAGGAGGAACACGTGGATGAAAAACGCTTGTAGGAACGTGTGTCTTACGTGCATCTTCAGTATCGTACTGTGGATGCTAATGTAATTTTTGACGTACACGCTAATTTGCATACATGTTTTGAGAGTGCCTCTGTGTCCATTTCTGAAAGGGTAAAGGAGGGAAGAACCGGGGAGCTTCCCTGGCCAGAGGGAGAAGAGGTTGTGGAGAAAACCCAGTGCAGAGGCGGCTGGGGAGCTCCAGGGACATTCCAGCTGGCCTCCGTCCTCCCCTTCCCCGCTTTTCTCCCTCTGTCTTCCAAGTCCTCTCTTCTCGGGCACCACACGAAGCGTGATACTTTCCTCACAGTCCACACGACGGGAAGTGGGGTGAGGCCAACGTGCACAGAAAGGGGTGTAGGAAGTCTTTTCTGGTTTGTTTCTCTTCTTGGCAGCGCCCATCATTCCGTGTCGTGTGAGCGGAGCTCAGGGCACAGTATTAGTACAAAAAAGAAGGCAGAGTCTGCCCTGAAAACGTGCACACAGCTGGTCTGGAGAAGCTGTCTCTTGTGGCCCGGGGCGAGTGAAAAGCACGTAAGTGTAAGAAAACTAGGTATTGTTTCCTTAGGAAAGTTTGCTTAACTAATATACTTAATTTGCCAATGGTTATCTTTAAATTAGAGTTGCAATCCTTTGCCTGATTGCTTCAAGATGTATTTTTTTTTTCCTGCGAGGACTTAAATTCCGGGAGAATCCCTTTAACCATCTGTTCTGGCTTCAGTAGAGATAGCGCTGGGTGACTGCTGCGACACCGTAATGAGAGGTGGCTGCTTGGTTAGCCACCATCCCTGGCTCCACCTGCTGCCGTCTTTTTCATGCGAGCAGCTAAAGGCATCCCATAAGCAAAATAAATGCACCCATTCAACACTCTGAAATAGGATTCGGGGCTTGTTTTCCCAGCAAATCCTGTAATTCGTCAAAGTCTCGGTTGGAAAAGATTAGAACGAGCCTACGAGCATCGCAGTTACCAAAGTGGTCATATTCAGGTGCAAAGATGGCCTTTAAGACAAAGTGTATTAAATACGCAGTTTTTATGTTAGATACCCTCACGTGTTAAGAAAGGCAAGATGTAAGCAAAGCGCACAGTGCCCGTCTAGCCAAGGTTACAACAATAAATCCAAAACACTCTTTGAAATTATTACCGGTGGTTCACATGGCGATCATCATGGATTAAGTTCGTGGTCTGGTGCAAGTGAAATGAATTATATGCATCCAGTGAAAATTCTTTTAAATGCCTCATGAAGGACAAAATTTCAAAATACTCAGTATTGAGCGAATCCTGCTTTATTAAAATTGCCAGCCTGTTTGCCGCGTGTTTGAGTGATAATTCTCCTTGTAAAATCGCGTGACTTTGAGTATCACTTCTTCCTTACATCTCTTACAAGAAGGTTCTTCCCACTGCGTTTTTGCAAGTGTCCGGTCCTGCTGATGGGGAGAAGACCCCTCTGGGGTTATTTAGCAGAGTGAGCTCTTCTTGAAATTCAGAGGAAAAATAATTTTCTGAGTCCTGAATAATTACAGGTGAGAATTGGATATAGCAGCTCACCTCTGGGTGGGCAGGTTTGGATCTCGGGTCCCTGAGTCCTGCCCACATCCCTTGTTTGGTGCTAACCCTCTGTCTTCATCTGTAGCTTCATCCAAATGTCTCTTCTCTTTTCCCTACCTGGTCGGTTGCAATAGAAAGGAAAAAATGAGCTCTTGTTCCTGCTCTTGCGTTGGGATTGTTCACAAAAGACTTGCTAGGTTTCCAGCCTGGAGGCATCTCAGCGGAGACGCTGGCTTTCCGGAAGCCTCCTTGCTCCGTACCTCCGACGGGATGGCATGGCAGGATTTGCACGGGGCTGAGCGCTCCTCAACATCTGGCGGAGAGCTCTTGTCGGTGTGGCTGGCGAGGCCAGCGCAGGGAAATGTTCCTTCTTCCTTTGCGTTTGGAATAGAAGCTTCACCAAAAGCTACCTTGTGAAGCCACTTTTCCTTTCTGCTTTCCAGATGTCCTTTCTCTGCCGTCTCCTCTTTTTTGGGTTATTTTGCATGCTTTTCAAGAATCGGACGGTTTGGCCCTCCAGTAATAAAAATGTGGGGAATGGATGACAAGATCATCTCATTATTTATGTTTCTCTTCCTTTCGTTCCTTAAATTTATGTGCCTGGTGGCAAGAATTAAATAAGAGTAATAAGTAAATGTAGATGTTTCTTTTATGAAAATGTGTTGGTGCTGGACTTCTGCCATGGATTTCACCTCTGGACCGGAATCAAACGGAACTTCTCCAGTGCTTGGTGATAATTAAATTGGGATAGCAGATTGATTGCTGCGCTCGGAGGGGTCCAAAAGCCTCACCGGGCTCAGTCCAGTGCCGGATTCTCTGGACTGGGGTCTGAAGGAGCCCAAAGTCAGTCCTCCCTGTGGGTTCTGCAGAGCCTCAGTGGTGTCCTCAAAGTGCCTCGCTGCGAGGACAGCGACAAAGGAGTTCTTGGGTTAGCGACCATCTTTTCTGTTGAAGAGAAGCCGCTGCGGAATAAGTTTGAGAAAGGAGGAAATTCTTTACTACTGGCTGAATCCTCTGCACAGGAAAGCGAGGTCTGTAGATGAAAGGAGAGAGTTTTAGATTCAGACCCTCTCAATAAGACTTTAAATACACAAGGGGAGCCGTGACATACGGGCCACGTTCCACAGCTTCAGAGCATATTTCAGAATTAATTATGCTGACAAAATTTTATAAAGAGCAGCTCCAGACTCTTTTCTTTCTGGCAACGGTCGCTTCTGGCTGCTGTCTAGCAGATGAACGTGTTTTTCTGGTTTTATTATTTTGGGCTTGGCTCCCATGCGTACTGTACAGATGATTGCGGGGGGAGAGGGGCAGAATTACCTACATTCATTAACCGGGCTTAAAGTACTTGCGACAGTGCCCGGGTGTTACCGCGTTGCCCAGAGCGCCTGGGGAGTCGGGAGGGGGAACGGCGGTGGGACTCGACGATGGGAGAGGCGGGAGCGAAGGCTGGACCGGGATGCAGGCGGCGGGGGTGTTTGCAGCCAGCGTGGATGGCTGTCCAGGATCCAGAGGGCTGAGGTCTAGTCTGCGGAGAATTCCAGCGTGGTTTAGTCTAGACTAAACATTTTTGGATGCATTGAGCCTATCGCTCTTGCTCGGTCTCCTCTGCCAGGGACTAATTGGAGCTGATGATCACCTACCCATGAGAACTGTGAATTCCATTTGGAAGGTGCTTTTTTTTTTTTCCTTCTTTTTTCTTTTCTTTTTTTTTTTTTTTTAAAAGCATTTTACGGGTTTTGGCAGGAGGATATTTTTGGCTCTAAAATTGCAAAAATACTTCCAGCATAGATTCAGGTATAAATGTTAATATGCTCCAGATTCCTTCATTTAAAAATGATGCCAGTTACAAACAAACAAAAATCCACCCCTCTTTCCAATTTGGTTAACCAAGTTAACTTTCTATTCCTTTCTTTTCCGTCTTTAAGAGTTCTTTCCTTCAGGCCTTGTGATGTGGAATGCATTCCTCCATGCTTGTTTTGATAGGCGGTCGTTATATGCTTCTCCTGCAGAATTTGCATGTGGTGGTAGAGCGATATGGGTGGGATTCCAAAGTACTCACCCTCCACCTCATGCCTCTCTCCTTCATTCAGTGGCCGGTCCAGCGCCAACCACGCCAGCGGGATCAGCGTTAGGCTGACTCTGGGCACGTTTGGAATCTCATCATTGCTCGGACAGTTTGTGTGTGTTCATTCATTTCTTAGAATACACTTTACGTGGATGGACCTTGAATGCTTTTACTTCATACTGAGTTTGCACCATATGCCATTGGACAGGGTGAACAAAAAGAAGGCGATATATAGCGTAATATGATGAATTTTAGGAATTATTGCGGATTTTCTTTTAAATTTTATGAGGAGATTCAAAGCATCTTCTTCTCTTCGCATCCCATCTTCAACCTTGTTAGGAAAGGTATAGGAAGAAACCTTTAGGGCAGAAATTTTAGTGGTTACCGATCGAACAAAGGGTTTTTTTTGGAGAAGCGATATGAAAAGGCAACCATTAAAATTAAGGGGAGTTTTATAGGTTCTTTTGTGTGTGTTTACGTAATACTGATTCAGAAACAATAAGTCACAGAGTTTTTAATAATGCAATTTTTAAAAGAATTGGGAAATGTATATTGATTAAGTCATAACCAGATCCAGAAGTAGCAGTGAGAGACCTGCAGACGTGTGAAACGTGAAAAACAGAATCTGCGCAAAGGGAGACTATTTATGGCGTGAAGATCTGCAGGCTGCTGCCTCAGGAGATGGCATTTCTAAACATAAGGTAGGCTTGCTCTGCTCAGGGTGAGGTGAAAAGCTGCTGTGGGGTCAGATGTTCCTCGAACAATAGCATTAAAGGTAGCATGAAATCACTTGCTGTTAGGAAAAGAACTGCTGGGTAAGTGTGATCCGGTATTGAGGATTTGAGGAGCCCCCACATCTGATGAAATCCACTGTTGCTATTTTAAGTCTGGATAGTTTTCTTTGAGATGATCAGTCGGACTTCTCAATACATGTATCTCTGGTTGCAAAAATCCACCTGAAGCTGGTAAAAGTTTAAGTGCTTGGAGTAAAAAGATCTAATTATCACCGCTGCATAAATTACTATAAGAATCAGAAAATTATCGTCTTCTCTTTGCGTGGTGACGTTTGTTTCGGTACAATTTCTGAAAGTCATTCGACTGTCTGGCGGAAGGGGAAGAAATGTAGACTGCAAGAAAGTTCTCCTCACTTACTCATGGTTTCATAATTTCTATGGTAAAGCCCATTTTGTCATGAGTCGGTTAGTTCTGGCTCCCATTTTGTTGCAGCTGTCATACGGCTTTCTGCTGGATCCGTCTGTCCTCCTGAGGAGGGCCGGCTCCCCGCGGGGCACAGGGCAAGCCTGCTCCTCGCAGGCACAGGACCCTTGGAGCACTGCGAAGGAGCAAGGAGGACGGGGGTAGCATTGGCAAGGATTTGCTCATCAATCTTGCCAGCAAGAACACCGTTCGGTTCGTTGGTTGGGGTTTTTTGTTGAGAGTCCTTCTCCTCCACTGTAGGATCTACAGACCAGTCCTCTAATACCGCCAAGGAGATAAAACTCCCAATGTCCTCTATTCCTCTTGGTGGAGTCTCTAGAGATCCTGAGATCCTCCAAGCTTATTTCACATCTCCTGCAGAGTTTTCTACAGGAGTCTTTGGAGCGGTCTGGCTCTTTCAGGGAAATCTCCTGGAGGGTAATGTTCGTGCTTACTCTGCCTTCTCTGTGCCGCCTTATTTCTTGGAAAGACTTCTGAGGCCGTGGCAGCCGACCGACTCTAACAGGATCAGCCGTTCTCCAGTTCGGTAACCATCATCGAGTTGGTTTTTTTGGAAATTGTTTGAGGAGGAGTGAACGAGGACTTGCGAGCGGTGTGGTGTTCTTTGACAGAACCACAATTTTTTTGAGTAGTCTTCATCAACGCTGACCGTATGCTGCTGTGGGAGCAGGCAGGAATGAGTTTGTTGCAACGAGCTGGGCTAATTGCGTTCAGCGAGTCCTCAGCCAGTTGTGACGGTTGGTTGCTCTCTCCCGTAAGGTCTTTTAAGTGCTGAGTTTTGTGAAACTTAAAACTTGTCCACCCTGGCTGTTCACTTTCTTTGCTAAGCCTCCAACAGTGGACTTGAAATTATAACGCGAACTGTATTTATAACACTTAACAACTCTCTTCTTTCCCCTGGGTCTTCAAATAGGAATTTGACTCCTTGATGTCCCTTCTGTAGATGAGGGAAATTGTCAAATGTAAGTACACACAAATAGAAAGTGAGATACAATGAGGATATTTTGAAAACAAACGCTAATTCCAGTTTCTAGACTGTCATCTGCCAGTCCAGACAGCAGTTCCTCTTGAGTCAACACGTCTCAGGTCTTGTGGTCTTTTGACTCATTTTTCATGGATAGATTTCAAATGCCTGTGCTCAACATGAAAATCCTACCAAATGCTTGAGATAAGCCTGCAGGACTCTCTCCGTCTTTCATCCCCCTTCCCCTGCCTTGGGAATCTCTGCTCTCCTTTCTGTGTCCCACCGATGTCAGCTCCGTAAGCCAGCAGGAGAAGGGGTGACGCGTAGTGGTGTTCGGCGGAGACGTTCAGTGTAAGGCTGGAGAAAGTGCCGTTGCGTTGTCAGGCCTTTATTGCTGTCCAGGAAAGGGATTACGCGGTGGCCCTGCAGGTGATGGCAGCTCTCCTTCTCTGGGAGCAGGGCAACACGGCAGTTTTGCGTAGCCTAAAATTTGGCCGTTTACTTTTGTGAAGTGTACCTGGCTTTTCATTGAACGCCACGTGAAAGTCGAGGCAAAACGCTCTTACTGTGATTGAACTTTTGGGGTTTTTTAAGAGTCTGAGGCTGATCTGTAAATAAAGCATTTGCGCTCACTTGTTAGAGCTTATGCCAGTTGTGAGCCCTCTAATTGCATTAGCCCACCAACCGAGGTGTTCGTTAGGAACGGCGCCAAATATCACTGGAGCTGCCAAGGGGGGTTTCTTCCAAGCCTTGATGCGTAATCTCAGCCTGTGCTGAAGCCAGGATGCAGTTCAGCGGTAATTCTTCCACTCTCTGCTGTGGTGTTACTTCAGTCGTATCCTTTTAACAAGCGAAGTGGAAATTGCTGAAGAAACGCCACGTTAAAATACGTAATGCCAGGGTGAAAAATACTGGCTTATGAAATAACCCAACCACAATTTCTTCTCAAATGGTAGAAACAATCACCCAAATAATATTTATTAGCATCACTCCGGTAAAGTCAATTAATTTGTTTTGATTTAGAGCAGCCGAGTGTCTTAACAGATGTACCGATTAGTGTTGTGTTTACTTGTGTATTCTTTTATGGAGAGAGGGCTGTCAAAAATGCAGTAACGCTGAACTTTTTACTCATCTTAACTCACATGCATAATTCCAGTTCATCGGTCAATCATAATCATACCATTAATCATAGTTCATCAAATTGAATATAATATATTTAATGTAAGAATAATACATAATAATAAAATAATTCTTAATTTAAAGATGACCTTTATTGGTGACCTATACTGGTGAAAAAACACATTTCTTGCCCTAAGGCAAGCTGTACTTGGGAGATGTGCAAAGCATTTTCTCTTACATAAACCTGGAGTAAAAAAAAAAAAAAGAGGCAATAAAAAGTAGAAGAGGCCTTGTCACATGGTTTGCATTTACCTGGCCCGTAGCCAGCAACCATAGATCTGATTTGTATAGCAGCAGGTCACTGGAGACCGTAGCATTTGTATTAAAACGCACTTAACTTGGTTAAAAGGCAGCATACAAAGATAGCGTGTGATCGGTTACCAGTTTTAGTAGAATTACCCTACAAAAATTGGCAAGAAAACTGCTGCGTGCGTCGGTGTGTCCTGTTTTGCTGTTTCTTCTAATATTTTTTTCTTCATTTTTACTGTACTTAAACGTATTGGCCGTTCTTAATTCTTCCAAAATGGAAAAAAGAAGACATTTTATATCATTGTAGTAAAAACTGAAGTGCATTGCCACAGAATTAGTCCATTTATTAGAAAAAGGTTTTAAGGAATCAATAAATATAATTATTTTAACTATTTCCATAAAGGAAAAAGACAAACATGGTGGAGAATGTTCATTGGCTCGTACTTTTGCCTGACTTCATTACTTTTTGCATTGGAGGACTGTACAAGTAATAATACAAGTAATTTTAATAGAAGACACACAGGTAGATATTTTTGTTGGAGAAAACTTTGTTAATTGGTTAAAACAGACAAAAACAGATTTCCCAAAACAAACGTGAAATTCAGTCCGTTTTCCTTGCTTAGTAGAGGCTTTAAACTTGTAAGAGGCCGTTTGTGAGCGATACTGTGGGTGGGAAGTGGGGCAGGCAGCGGGAGGAGCGAAGGGCTGAAGGCCGAAGGAGAATTCCGGGTGTCGGAATGAGCGGGAGAAACCGTAAAGGGTTTTTTTCTTCTTTTACAAAAACAACTGCCAAGAAGTTGCTTGACTTAAGCAAATACTCTGAAGGGCCCAGAGCGAGACGTTTTGGGTATGTCCTCACCGTGGTCCGTGGACGAGGGTTTAAGTACAAAGCTGTGCTCAGTGAACTGAAACCAAACTACTGTGCCTCTGAGATGCTAATGTTTAAAAGTTGCCTGAGTTCTAATCGATGCACCAGGTTTTTGTTTTGTTTGGTTTTTTTTTTTGTAGGCGGGAATATAAGGAATCAAACTAGATGGAATCGGAGAGCAAAACCTCCCACCGTGGGATTGTGGGGCGTTGTTCTCTCCGCTGGGAAGGGAAGGCTGTGTGGCGAGGGAAGGCGGTGGTCCTCTGCAGTACACGCACTCACGGTGCCTGTCCTAGTAGGTGTCTTCAGCAAGAGACCGGAGAGAGCAGCCGTGCCTACGCGGTGTCCCCCCTCCTGCCCCTCCTTCCCGGCCAGGCGCGTTGGCTGCGGTCAAGTGGGATGCTGCACTTGGCGATCGCTGCTGTGGGTCAGCTCTAGCTTTGCATTTTCTCTTCGCTGCCTTGGATTTCCTTTATCTTCTCTGTCACAGCAGCTCTCTGCGTTTTAATAGTTTTATTTGCGCAAGCACTGAGAGACTCTTTTATTTTACTTGGATGATTTCCCCTTTTACCCATGTTGCCTTCTACCTCGCTATCCCAGGAACTGATTCCCCCGCTGAAGCGGTGGTGTGCGAATTCCGGCTGTTGTCCCTCTTAAGTCGAAAGCCAACGTTCCCTTCTTTTCTTTTTCGTTGTCTCCTTCAACGTACTGCCAAGGTGTACGTCGTTTCCATCTGCTGACACTTCCCCACGGCGTGTTTGCGTTTAGACGAGGGGAAGGAACACAGAGCAAGCAGGCAGCGCTGCAGGCGCGGGCTTGTCAGGGCAAAGCGCTCGCGCTGAGCTGTCAAAAGGGGACGGTGTTCCGAAGTCACCCACGCAGCGTGCGTTTGGCAGACCGATGCCCCGGTCAGACAGGGTATGACGTTTCGCTTAAGAGGACGGCTGGAGGGACAGAGGTTCAGGGGAACAGTGTAATGGGAGCAGATGGCGAAAGAGGGTAGAAGCGGAGAGGAGAATGGACGAGCCTGGGGAAAAAGGGCCGGAGCGCAAAGGGAGGAAGAGTGGAGGAGCCGACGGAGGAAGGACAAGGATAAGCGGAGGCTGCAAGAAGGGATGGGGAAGGGAGAAGCACAGATGGGGAATAGTAACTTTGCGATAGTAAAAATCCTAGAAACGCTGCTTCTAGGTGATCCCTTTTTATGGCACTTCTCTCTGTGTTACCGTCACAGGCTTCTCCCGAGCCAGTCCCCACTCCTTTCTGGGCTTGTTTTTTTTTGAAAGTGGTGAAGGTATGGTGAAGGATCTTGCAAACCTAACAAGAAAAGTGCTTAGCCCATTAGTCGTGTACTGCTATTTCTTATTTTGTCTGTCTTTAGCATTAATGATCCTGCGGAGCTGTGCCCTGGCTTTCTGTAGGAGAATGATTAAACTTGCTCAAAGAAAGCAGTAAAGAAAAAGAGTAGCAGGCAGGAATGAGGCTCCTGGGAAAAGGAATTCCTGTAAGGAGCGCTAAATTTCAGACTATCGTAAAGCCTGCCTTTAAATTGGAAAGTTCTAATTTTAAACTGCTGAAACTGGTGAAGATCAGCTCCCCAAGGGCCCTTTTTCATCCTTCCTGCCTGTGACCTCATTAAATTGTTAGATTCTGCAGAGAAACCTTAGAAAAAAACACCTTTTTAGATATGTTTATAGTTAGCCAGCATAATATTTTTCCACAAACCAATTGGTGACAATTAACAGGTAACAGCAGCAGGAGTATACTTCATTTTTACGGAGCAATAACGCATTTCAGGAGCAGTCAAAACTTAAGGCTGATGATAGGATTATTACGGCGGAAGAAGGGAAGTGTCAGTTCTGTTATGCCTATCAGGCTGGGAGCGAAATAGCAATGGGGAGGGAATCATTAATGTATTAATAGAGAAATAATATTTTCCTGTCTCCTGGCCCAGCCCCGTCCCTGGCTGTGTTTCGATGCTCAGGCCACCCAGGCTCTGAGACGATGACTGCAGCTGAAGTCTCAACTCAGTTCCAGAGCACGGCCAAGAGGAGTAAGAGTGACGGAGTGAGTTACAAAATCAAAAAATCGACGGAACCCGAAAAGGCTGCTACTGTTGTGTATTCCTGGGATGCAGCCAGGAGGACGGGATTCAACTGCTGAGGGAGAGCGGGTGAAGGAGAGTGTAATCCTAGAGTTTACCTACCTAGTCTGGAAAGGATGCAAATGATTATGGATAAAGTGATCAATGCTTATTTTTTCATTCTTTCAGCCTTTCGTGGGTGATGAGAACAAAGACGTACCTGATGGGCTTTGACCAGATGCTGACTAAACATCTGTGGGACGTTTAGGAGCTGACTTAAGCACCGTATAATAAAAGGAAATGCTGAGGTTGGGTTTCTGAATGGGCTACATATTCTGATGATTACTAACCGTGTCTGTAACGTTGTGATGTGGCGCTGCAGTTCAGTCTGGGCTTTAGGGAGTGCCTGAGTGCCTTCTGCAGTGTGTGGGTTGAAGGGGGGTTGCCGCCGTTGGCTGGAGTATATTTGCTCAACTTTACCAGCAGCCAACATTAGGAGAGGACTAGGAAAATAAGTTGTGTGATTCAGCCTGGCGAATTCTGGGTTTGTGTAAATCAAGGATACGAATTCTTTAATATTAGCGATTTTGTGTTATTAGTGGGATGGGAGTTATGGGTGGGATATGCGGAAGAAGCTGCTGTAGAAGAGGCATAAAGATACGTTAGGCATAGAGATCTGTTGCCTTGGGACGGGAAGTCCTTTGCCTGTTACGTTGCAGAATATTTATGCCCTATGTGGGGACAGTAAGAGCACATTAGTCTTGATCCCTTTTGCATCCTCAGGCTTCAACCCATTCTTGCGAAGGGAGACCGCTGTCGGCATCCTCCTGGGCTCTGCGCAGGAGTCATCGTCTCGTGTCCTTCCCCGACAGAAAACAATCCTTTTTCTGGTTCGTGCCTTTCTGGGGGAAGAACAAGTTCTGTGGGACTGTCGCTGCTTCCCTTTGTTCTGACTTGATGGGAGGGTTGGCGCTTTTCTTTTAAATGAGTAACCTAAGGGAAGAAATCAGTGCTGGCCACAGAAAGACGAGAAAATCGATGACTGTGTCTTGCGGAAAGGCAAGAGGCGGGAGCAGCAAAGCTGCCCCGGCAGCTCGACCCCTGTCAGTCACCAATGCAGCATCGGATCGATTGTGCTGTCTTCGTCCTGCGAGTGGCCGGGCCCATCTCCCTTTGGTTTGTGGTAACGTGAGTACTAATTACCAATGCACGTGTAGTAAAATTGGCTTCAGTGGGGGCGGAGGAGGTCAGTCAATTAGAAAAAAAAAATCCAGAAGTTGCTGATGGAAAAATCAAAATGACAGAAATGGCTGTCTCTTATCTGCGTCACCTAGTAGGTTAACCTAGAGCTCTGAGTGTGTGTATGTGATTGCAGGTGAACTTTCGGTTAGTGAGGAGAGCCAAACATCAGAAAACGCGATCACCTTTACAGAAATAGCAACACCATTGCCAACCTCCTTTTGCTGCCGGATCAGAGGCTCAAATTGTCTTGTGATTTCACACAGTCTCGCATATACAACCCTTTTATTCCTAAATGTTCAGAGCTGCTTAGTTAGTGGAAATTGTGACGGTATTGTGACTTTTTTTGAGCGATGCCCAATTAGAATGGCGTGAATTTTTCATTTTATGTTTCACGCGCTCTGGATTAAGTTGCAGCTAAACACAATATAATAGATCCCTAAGAGCAAGCAGGCTTTTCCCAGTTTAATGAGAATGAAGAAAGTCCGCTATTGTCATTTACAGTCCAATCTTTCCGTAGTGTAATATTGCCATTAGCGGACCCTGAGAAAAGTATCCCGTGTTTCAGAGTCTTCAGCTATCGTGGTACAGGAGCACCCGAGTTGGTTCTGCCTGTTCTAACCTCGTTCGGTTTGGAGTTGCTGAGACAGTGTCTGTGTTTTAGTGGAACCTGAATGAAGTCAAATGTTGAAGACTTAAGAAAAACCTGCCCAAAAATCATAGATTGCGTTGTAGGGGCTGTTCAGACATTTTGAATATATTCACTTTTAGTATTTTCAGTGTTTGGGAAATAGAAGCTGTCTTTGTCTTAATTTTTGTTTTCCTATGGACTTTTTCTTTTCATCTTCGCATTTAGATTCTTACCTTCTAAGTAAGTATCTCTGCCTTTTTCGTATTTCACTCTCTGTTTCGATATTTCTGTTCCCCTTGCTGTTCTATACCCTTATACTCCCTTCCTAGGGAAGTGTGAAAATTCAGGTGTTAATACGGGAATGACGTTCAGTGCTATAGTTTCAGCTCTTAAACTCGCAGCTTTCCCTTGCTTGCCTCAAGCTGACGAACTCTCCTGTGCGAGAGCAGCTGCAGTGATTGTCTGTGTTGATCACAGGGCGAGCCATTATTTAAGAGAAGAGGAGTGGAATTGGGTCTTAAATTTTTTTCATTTCTGTAGTCGTAACTGAACTGGACAAGGCGCTGAGCAACTGCCTCCGGCTGACCCTGCTCTGAGTTGGAATAGAGGTCTCCAGAGGTTCCTTCCAGCGTTTTGCTGTGGTTCCGGAGTGAGTGACTTCTGCACCCGGCAGGTGGTGAGGAGGTGGAATAAGTGAAGCTTTTCAACCTACTAGTTCCCTCTTCTGAACACAGATATTAAACCCCAGACTTCTCTGCCGTGGACCTCCACAAAAGTCAGTGTCTGCTGCAAGCTTCTCCTTCCTCCTTAGCCGAGCCTTTCCAGATTGATTGTCGGTCAAGCGTTCCGTCCGATTCTTCTCTGAATGCTTTGGGTCAACACACATTCTTGATATATCCAGCGTGAAATCCGCAGTTGTATCATTTCAGCACGGCTCCCCATCATTCTGGTAGAAACACCCAGCTGAAACAGATGGCACTTCGACAGGATCTAAAAGAAATCTTCATTAGGACAATACTTACCCTTCTTCGTTTGAAGTTGTTCTCTTTTTCATTGTATTAATACAGGGTTTTCAGCTTGCTGTTTTAAGAAATGCTCTTTTTTTCTGAAGATTAACAAGATTTCTGTATGGTGTGTTTATTTAAAATATTTTAAGATGCAAGACATACAGGTCCGACTCAAGCCTCATTAAAAGAAGTTAGCCAAAACCGGCGAGCCTTCAGAGGCCTGTTAGAGTGAATTATAGTAATTAGAAGCGTGAATTCTAGCAGCTCAAACTGCTTCGGTTGATCTGGAATTCTTCCCAAAACCTGCAGAAATGTACGGACCGAGGCCTGTCCAGGTAAAACACACGGTCTTGGCTAACCGCTCGGCATTGTGAAGAAATGCCCTGCTCTGGGCTTCTTGAGCAGCAGCACCGCGTTGGCCCGGCACTGCCGAGGCTTCTGTAGGTACATCGATCGTAAGCACAGACTTAGAGTTGTTGCGAACATGCCGATGTCTTTCACTGTTGGAATTGCTGTTACAGAAGCCTCCTAAGGAGCCAACAGCTATTGCCACCCCACTGTTGTCAGTCCTCTACGCACGCGGGACGCGAATTCCCCGCCTGGCTTCCGTGTGCCTTCAAACCGGCACAGAGAGCAGCAAAGGGACTGTAGTGCTGTCTCCATTCGCTGTACACTCAGCGTAACATTGAAACAAAACGCTTAGCTGATAGCAGAAACTGATTTGGCTTTCCTGAGTATACCTATGATGTTTTAGCTCTGTACGTCTGCAGCGGTGGCTTGAATTGTCACTGTCATTGCTTACAGGAAAGACCTGCTTAGCTTTCCAAGGATGAAATGGAGTTCACGGGGTCCCCTCCTGTAAAGACACATCTTTTGTGCTGTGTTCTTTTGGGTGACTCCTTTTTAAGGAGAAAAAGGCTGGGGAATTCTCCAGGAGAACGTCACATCGCTTTTAGAAAAGACTTCGCTAGGTATTCAAAGGAATAAAGAGAAGCCAGATTAAATGTGTTTAATACTTATCTTGTCATGATTATGTGTTACTCTTCACAGTAATCCCAGTCTGCTTTCTACAGGGGAAACCGTTCCGTGAGAACAAGGCAACAGTTCGTAAACCTACAGACCAATGGGCGGTCGGATGAGCAATGATCAGAAACCGTTTCTGTTTCATCTGGTTCGTTCAAGAGGACAGAGTAAAGAAAAGAATTTCATTTTAAGTTGGGTTGGTAAGAGACGAATTTCATCTTTGTGCATGGTCGGAAGCAAACTCAGCCTTGTGTCACTGGCCGGAGTAGTGGCATGTGGGTTTCCGGCACGTTCAGTTAGACTTCCTAAAGGACTTGAGGCTCCGTTTTCAAGGGCTCGACAACTGCTGTTGGGGACAGAGTTTTGAAGGCACTGTGAGCAAAGCCGCTTCCAGTGGCACAGGTCAGCCTGGCTTTTCTGCCTTCCCCTGGAGCTATGGCCCTCACTCGGTTACTGACCTCCTCCGGCTGTAAGATGCAATTATCAAATAGGTGAAAGATTCCATATTCCTTCAGTAACTCAGCCTCCGCGGACACATACTCTCAGAAACCTTTGGTCTCATTACTCCTTCTGAAGAAAAAAAAAAAACAAAACTCCACTTTTCTTCCTGTAATAATTTCATTCAGGTGAGCAGTGGGAATTTAAAATCATATCTTAGTCTCCGCTGTGAACCGTTCAGGATGATTAAAAGCACAGAAACGAAGGCCCAAAGCAATTTGTCCTGTAATTTTGAATGTAGTCCCCCCGCTGTTCCTGGCACGAGCTTTTTGGTAAATGTTCCCAAAGAAAATAGTCACTTTGTGTCAACTATCTATATATTGTCTGCTTTAATTATACAAGCATCAAGTGGCATTTCCTTCCCCGTAAAATTCCCTAACTTTATATTGCCAGATGTGGCAATAAGTCATACAGCTGTAAATCAAACCGGCCCCTTTCTTCGTAATGCTGAAAGCGACGATTCTCAAATGCTCTTTGCTATTGCTTCCCCCTCAAAACTAGAAGGTGTTGTTACAAGATGATACGTAAACCTGATCTCCAGTTCTTTCTCGATTTTCAGCCACCAATAAGCAGTTTGAAAGGGTGATGTATTCCTGGTACTGCGCAGCGCTTGTTTGGAGTTGGAAGTGCCTGCAAGGGTGCCTCGGAACCGATTCCGGATGTACCGGAGCCGTGTCCCTGGCTGTAGGTATTAGTCTTCTGGCACCTTCTTCCTTGCAAAATTACCTAGGTTTTTGCTTCTCTGTTTTACGGCGTTTTACATCTCGCGTAGGTCGATGGCATCCATCTGTTGATTTACTGTGATTCTGAGACCAATAAAGAGCTGAAACATAAAAGCTGGAAAGGTACCTAATCCTCTTGAAGCCAGGCAGCCGCTTGCAAATTCAAGTCATTTCCCACGTAGGGTTGTTGGATAGAGCAATTTTTCAATTCAGAATTTAGCATGGAAGCCACAGTTATCTTGTATTTCTTGATCATTCTGGTTTGCTCGTTCTGTGCCAGAATAGCATCGTTTCTTGTTCCATCTGTGTGTTTTCTCCTGGGTAGCAATTTGCAAATTCCTGAGTAGCCATGTGCAAAGCGCTCGTCATAAAACTCAACCTGTTTTCACCTCTGAGTTGCTGGAGCGTTTGGTGGACATCAAACTTTTTTTAAGGAATAAGTCAATGCAGGTTTTTTCTTGAATTCCACACGTTGACATGTGTTGAAGCCAGCTGAAAATGTTTGGATACTCAGTCCTTCCTGAAGAAAATGACATCTGTAGAGTTGGAAGTATGACATTCAGAATACCCTCCCAGTTTGTTTCCTACAAAGAGCTGATCTTTGAATGACCTAGAGGAGAGGCTGAAAGAGTTAACTGGTACTTTCTTACCAGTCAAGTACACAAAACCCAAAGGATTGCTCCTGTTGATTGTGTGTGTCAGCCCGAAATATTGTCTTTTGACCGACAGGAAAACAAACCCCAACTTTTTAATCACCCAAATAATGGCTTTCTTGCAGTGGGAAACTAGGAGATATCAGGCCCTTATCAGCCAGTGCTCTCTTGTCGAAGCCGATCGCACAATGCATGCTAATTCGTGATATATTATATTAGTGATAGTGATATTAGACCTGTTGGTGTCAGCGGCCGGGGGGGGGGGGGGGGGAGTAAGAGGCAAACTGTTGGTACAGAGTTTGCAGAGGCGTTTGGAGTGTTAGCTTGAAGTCAGTGTCTCTCCTGACTTGGCACAAAGCCTGCGCTGAGCATCAGGAGAGATTTACACGCACAAAGTCAAACCCCTCGGTGCTTAAATGCATTGCGAAGTGGACTCAACCAGCCCGTCAGGGAGGTTGGAGTACTCAGGGTATATGTTTTGTTGTGGAACCAAAGGTGTTCTTGTTCCAGTATGGACTGATGAATTCCTTTTGTTGCGGAAAGCTTAATCTGTACCGTGGCATCCCGCTGTGGTTCCTTTCTTTGTGATATTCTGCATGTTTTATTCTACGACCCTGCAAATGATGGGGATTTGGGGTTCACTTGGATTTTGTGTAGTAATAAAAATGGCAGCTAGGTAAAGCTTTTTGTGTGTTAGCCAGACCTTATTTTGTCTGAATCTCGGATCAGGTAGGAGACCCTTTTTGTAGGACACTACGGTAATTACGTTTCTTTCATTGTACAGTTTTGACTAATAAGCAATGATGTTTCTGCACAGTAGCTGTGTTAGAGTAATTGTCTTTTTCTTTTCCCCCTGGGACTAACATTTCCATACGTTTCTATCTCTGGTAGCGTAGTGGCAGACTGGAACAGGTTTTCAAGTACTTGGGTGCTCTCTTTATAAAGGATATAGTATATATCCATTGTGACTGAAGGAGCACGTTGTGGACCCGTGAAAGAGCCGTTGGGGCTCACCTTCGAGAGCAGACGCTGGTTGACACGTCAAGGCTAGCTAGAAAAACATGTTTGGTGCTTTTTCTGTAAATACTGTTTTATACAGAACCTATATATTTGTTAAACCTTAACGAGTTAATGGAGGGATTTCTTCAGTTGTATTTCATACTGGAAATGCTGTCCTAAAAAACTGTAGCTCTTGAAGGGATCGATTCAAGGGATGTACAGAAAAACAGCGAGGAACAAAGGCGCAGATGAATGTAATAATGTCTTTAGAGTACTATGTTTGAACGTAGCGTGTTGCCAAGTAGGTTAAATAGCATCATCTTTCAATGAGAAACCTGCTTGAAGCTGATAATTACAGTGCCTTTGAGAAAGCAAAGTCCATTCGTTATAGAGTAAATACTTATGAACTGCGAATCTCTCTTTATCTCATGCAAAACTATTTTAGGTTAAATCTCTTTCCACTTTGTATCGTTCAAACGATTATATTTAGCTGGGGTCAGAGTTTGGATAATGCATTCCCGGCCCTTGCGTCTATTAACTGGCTCTGGGACCAGACCACAATGTCAAACAGCCCAAAGAGGTTTCAGATTTACTCTGTGTTTTGGCTGTTTTCAGCTGTGCTGCTCCTTCCCGCTGCAGTCCGATCGGTGTAGCCCTTCGATAAGTGCTTCTCCCTTACGCGACTTGCCGGATTTGCTGAAGCTTTGCTTTCCAAACAGAAACATCCACTCACAATGCAGAGTCTTTGTTTAAGACTACGTTCTCCAGAACGAACCACTTCCCACTTCCAAGAAGTAAACCGCACTTAAAACGGTGCCGGAAGGATGGTGTACACAGCCAGCATCGAATGCGAGAGCTACATCTGGATTTGTTAGTACGAGCAGTCACAGTATGCTGAAGTGTTGCTTTTAGAGCGGTGGTTTCTCCGCGGTTGGCATTTTGGTCACCCTGTGTACGTGCTTCGTCCTGAGAACTGGACTGGGACCTGCAGGCAGAGCAGGGTAGTGCTGTAACAGAGCTGCAGTCTGCCCAGGGATTAAAAAGCACCTTTGCAAATGCAATTATCTCCAAATGATAACCAGCATCCCGGAGAAGCCCACTGCAGTTGCCTTATTAAGTCAGGCGATCTGCATGAAGTGCCGGATGGGTTCGGCTTTGTCTGTGTGAGTCCACGTCTCATTTGAAGACCGCTCTCTCGAAAAAAATACCTTTCCGTGTCCTCTGAAGTACCTGGAAGTTTTAAAAGTGTTTCCCCAAGTCCTTTCAGTCGGGAAGAGGGGCTGTTTTCCTCTGCCGAGTTTTACAGTCACGGGCACCCACCTCATCGCTCCTCGTGTCCTTGCTGGCAGTTTGGAGCTCTGCTTTCAGAAGGAACAAGAACGCGTCGCTGGGAGTTCCTCTGGGCGTTAAATCACTGAAATCTGAAGGGCCACTTGCCTTTAGAGGGTGGGATGCTGCAGAAATTGGCTCAGTCAGCCAAGTGCTGCTTCTCCCGTTGATACCCTCAGCTCTTCCTGAGACCCGCGTTCTCACGGCGCCTTCAGCAGTGGCAGAGAAGGAGCTGCCTGCGTGTTTCTGGAGACGAAACTTGAACTGGATGTAACTTGCTTTTATTCAGCAGCCTCTGTACCTGAACTTCCAATGACTGTTCTTTTAAGAAAAAAATAATAATAATCAAGTGATGGTTTTCCTTACTGACGAGACACCTTCCTGGAGGCACAGGAGTGGGAAGACCAGGCAGAGGTGGTGTGAGATTCGGGCTGCTGCGCAAACTGCCTGCCACTGGATGGCATACTGAAATTCTGTGCACCTGTAATGCCATTTTCTTTCTTTTTGTGTATTTTACCAGTAAATTTTGCAGGATTCTCTCTTGTGAGGTGTTCACATACAGTACCTCAGACAACAGAGGCATAGTCTTGGTTAGCGGCTCTAGCTACGGTGCTCATGAGGCTGAATAATCGCGTATTACTTTCCTCGGATGTGGTTAAATGTCAGTTCACGTATCTTTGAGATGTTAAAGTAGATTTCTGATGAACGTGAATTCATTACTTCTCTCGTGCTATATGGGTTGGAGCTTTTAGGTGTTTGGGAGTCACACAGACAATCTTATTCATTTACCAAAAGATGATAAAAGATAAGTGTTGTTTGAGAATTTTCATCCAGAGCTGGTTCATCATAGCCTTCCCCCAGACCCCGTGGAGATGTGATAGACCCGCCTAAAACTGCTCTGGGGTAGCGAATACAGCCTTCGTGTCTGGAAACACGTATGTTTCCTCTTCCTAGAAAACAGACTTCACAGCTCACGTTGCTGAGTGACATTTTTGACAGGTGTACAATTTGTTTCTTTTCTCTGCAGCTTGAAGGAAGGCTGTCAAATGAGGCCGAAGCATCGCCTAAGTCAAGACCAGGCAGAAGTGCCGCCCAGCGGTGACTGCCACCGGGACAGGG
This sequence comes from Vanellus vanellus, assembly GCF_965231255.1. Taxonomy (NCBI): domain Eukaryota; kingdom Metazoa; phylum Chordata; class Aves; order Charadriiformes; family Charadriidae; genus Vanellus; species Vanellus vanellus. The sequence continues at coordinate 1,518,588 of NC_138909.1, forward strand.
ATGGCTTCTGCCGGGGGGGAATTGCCAAGAGGCGGCTCTGCCGGTGTGACGCGGGAACGGGCTGCAGCAGGGAGGTCTCGCCCAGAAAGGAGTAAATCAGCAGGTAAGCGGCTCCATGTCTCATTAATCCCTCCAGACGCTTGGTGGTTTTCCTGTCCGGCGCGTCATCGCCGGAACGCTTTGGCTGCTGAGCAAAGTAGGGAAGAAGGTGAGTGAGGAGCAGAGATTTGGGAACGGAGCAGTAAAAAGGGAGCCGGACATCTGTCTTCAAGTGGTTTTGCCTTCTTCACAGAAATAAGTAACCTGAGGTACAAGGGTTTTAACGCATTTGGCAATTTTTCGTGCAGAATTATGATGAGACATTTCTTTGTCCTCGCTTGGCTTCTTCCAGTTTTAAACAGCTGTGCCCCCACCTTGACCAAATGAATTCCAGCCGCCACTGCTGCTGCTGTACGTGGCGGTGCCCTCTCGTTACAGCCCATCCGTGGTTCAGTGCTCCCCGATAACTGAGTGCCTTTACCGGCACAATTTGCAGAAGCAGCTCCATCACCTCCCTGCTGGAGTTTAGGTACCTCAAATAATCTTTAGTTTGGTGAGAGGCGAAGAATGCTTAGCTCCTTTGGATGATACAGTTAGGCTCCGGTTTTTAGATTCTTTTTAATTGTTATTTTTAAAAGACAGTACTAGCCCAATATCTTTCCATGTTGTTTCCGCTGGGAAATTGTAAGGTAGGTAGCACTACTGAACCGGCCGTGTTGTTGAAGTCTGCTCTGTGCATGGGCTTTTGGTTCCTGTAAGTCAGCGGCCGTCCCCAGAAGCTCGTGCGTCCCTTGGTAAGCGTGACGTAAGCCAGAAAGCCCTCGTCTTGTGTCAGATCCTCCTGCCGCCTGCCGGCCTTGAGTCAGCGCGAGGGGCTCGCTGTGACAGCAGTGTAAACCAGGGACAGCAATCTTAAAAACAGAAGGCCCTACCAAGACCCCCTCATTCCACTGCCATGCTCATTAGCTACTTTTCAAAAAAAAAAACAGTGTTTTCGGCTCCAGATTTTCATAAGTCACAGTTCTTGGTACCAAATCTGTTGGGGCGAACGTCATTTGGTAGGTTGGACTGCGCCCAGGGCTGTGGTTATACCCAGAGCATCTGACGCATCCGATGTTAAAGTGCGGAGCGTATTGTGGTGCGTATATGTGAAGTAAGAGCAGGGCAGCTTTGCTCTTAAGTGATGAAAACCAATTTTCTGGAAAGGCAGCTGTAAGTTTTCTCAGAACTTTAGGCAGTAGAATATTAGAATGTATCACTTCTGGACTTGCAGGCTTCTGTTTGCGTTTTCGTTGCAACTCCTTCATGCTAAACTGTAATGCTAAATTAGGATTTAATTCTGGGGGATGTAATCTGTAAATTCTGAAGTGTGTTTAAAATCAGCAGCGTGCTCCTAAACCCAGCTGGAGGGTTTCTAAAGTCTGCATCTGGATCTGTGTTAAGCAGCCACACCATTTTTTAGCTCAGCCGTTTCTTTTCCTTAAAGGAGATTGCTCTTTTGCTCAGAGAAGAGGTTAGAACTAAATCTGTAAGTAAAAATGAAAAACGGAGATTTATGTGGATGTAAAAATTCGGGCTGCGGTAGGATTTCAGTGTAGCGTTTCCCTAGAAGCACACTCCTTATCGGCGAGCCGCGGCCGTATGCTGGAAGATAGGCACAGGAATCACAACCACGGGAAAATTTGGCTCACCAGTTGCGCTCTCTGTGAGTTACCCACTAAACGCAGAGAAAACCACCGCAAGCCTGGTTTTCTAACAGATCTGTGTCTCGCTAGGGACTGATTTTGGAGGCTGAGAAGATAATGTTTGAACTGAAGCTTTTTCAGTGTATATGGCATTTTTAGGACTTCTTCCCCTGTGAGGCTGATGTTGTGGCTTTTCTTTTAGGACCCTTGGACAGTCTTCTCCTTTCCCTTACTGCCTATATTGCAGAATTTGCAGGAACCTGGTTATCTTGTAGATCTCCACCCATTGGCCAAATTCTGTTCAGATCGCACGGCAAGACCAAAACTCATTAAGGAAGCACATATGTATACCCAGTGACAAAAGAAGTCTTGTTTCCGGAGTAAATCAGCAAAAAAACATAATTGTTTGCAGTTTTCAGTCACTTAGCTTCCGTTTAATCAATTTTCAAGAGGTCTTAGTAGCCTGTATGTTGAGTTTTAATAACTGGTGGCAGTTGTGAAGCTGAAGAACTTCAAAAAATTTGGGCCGTAGCGATAGATCTTCCCGACCTTTATTCTTAAAAGTTCTTCAGTTTAAGGGGTCAGGAAATGAGGGCAAGGAAATCCTCCTGCGCATCTAGAGGCAGATGTTTCTTTTCTCTCCAGTGGCCGATCTGTGTCAGTAGGTTTCTACAACATGGACGGTGCGTGCCTGGGGCCGAGGGAGGGCACCGAAGCCCCTGCCCACCGCCGGGCTCTGTTCGCGCAGGAGTTAACGCAGGGCTTGGCGAGGTCCGGGTGACCCCTGCTAGCTTGACGCTCCTTCTGCAGGATGCGAGTCTGCCCTAACAACTCCCGTTAAAAAAAAAAATATATATTTAGAAAGCCATTTTGTACGTCTGTGTTTTGTCCGAGTTTAATGCCCGTACAAGAGCCCGCATGAATGTGAAATACAGTGGAAAAGAGGACAGGGAAAAGGAATGAAGAATTAATGTTGGCAGTGGTGTATGGAAAGAGATTAATAGGAATGCAGTAACAGCCGCCCTTAATGTGAGACAGAGACCTCTCCGATTCAAAATAACGAACAGAAGCGAGTCTCCCTCTTGAAAGATGTTGAAGGCAAAAATCGTTAACTTGGACAAATGCTGGAGCTCTGGGGCTTCTGTACATATGTTTTGAAGTTTTCCGGTCACCGGGAGATGTTGGAAAAATATTTTCCTAGATAGTAATATTGTCTGTGTTGTAAAATATATTCCTAGACCAAGTATTCATTTTAGAGGACTCTAGCAAGTCTGTATTTTTATTAAAAAGCCAAACAAACAAAAGCCTTTTTTTCTATTACTGGCAGATGGCAGGCAAAACATGAACCCGCAGGAGCAGGAGAGGCCCCGGCTCTGCTGTCACAGTTTCGGAAAAATATGCCTCGCGTTGGCAGGAAAGCTACTTCCTTTAAAAAGAGAGTCTTTTAAAGAAGAAGTGAAAGGTTGCTCATCTTATCAGTAAGACCAAGAAGGCCGAGGGTCCCTTCATGAAGAGTCGCAGCAGTCAGCAGAAGGTTTTCCGGACGCGGGAGCTCGGGCTTCGTCTTTTTTAAGATGTCTGAGGAGAAGCCTCCTTTCCTGCCATGCTGCTTCTCCTTCGTGGCCTCTTCTCCTTTCGTTTGCTCTTGCTGCAACAGCATCCTTATTAATCTTTCCTTTAGGGTGCTGAAGAGCTATTATCCCTTTGAGGTGCTTCTTGGTGAGGTCGGATACTTGATCGGTAGCAATCCATCGTTTTCTAGGCAACTGCGCTGGTTTATACTCTCCTATGGCACTGCGTTAAAAATGCGAACGCCTCGGTATAGGTAGAGTGGAATTACCCTAACCAACCAGAGCCATATTTGGAAAAGTAATGTGAACCGGAGCAGTAGGTACGTGAGGAGTCGCTGCCTCGCGGGGGCGGGCAGCTCGTTGCGGCCGGCCAGCGGGGCCCCAGCAGGACTGCACATGGATAACATCAGTGAAAGCTTAGACGAAAAAATCTGCGAGGATGCTGGGCCGGGCCGGGGGAAGGACTGTGAATGATATTATAGCGCAAATAAAAAGGAGAATAAAACATCGCTGCGCTGTCAGCACTTAACAGCCACCGAGCGAGCAGAGGCAACGTGCAGCGAAGTCAGCGGCCCGCCGGTGCCTCTGCGGTCTTTGGACTGGGCCCGCCAAGCGGACTCAGTCTTGCTTCCAGCGACTAGGTATAAAGGCAGCTCTTATCCTTCAGCTATTTTAGAAGCTATTTGGGGCAAAAAGACAAGTATTTTATTGGACAGATGTGATTGTCAGTCCAGAATATTTCAGGATATTTTCAATGCTGGTTTCTTTTCTTTTTTCCTGTAGCCGGTTGAAAGGATAGAGTTTCTGCATGCTGTCACAGAGGGGTTTTTTTTACGTTCACCACTTATCTTGGTGCCAAACCGTAACTGGGTTGCTTTGGGGTTTGGAGTGGCAGCCGAGTAATTTGCTGCAGCTGAACGGAGTAACCGTGCGCGAGGCAGGAGGAGACGGAGCATGGCAAAGCAAAGCGGCACGGTCAGATCCTCGGCACCAGGCAAGGAACCGCCGGGCTCTCTTCTGAGCCACTCAGGTGTATTTGCCTACGGGAAGATTTGGGCAGAGAGAAGAAAATCAGTACTCCTAAAAGGCGGGGAGTGGGCTGCTTTTCCAGTAAGATTTAACGTAGAATTTAATTTTACACAGAGCCTCCCATACTCGAGGTATCCCAAAGCGTTTTCTATAGTAACGTGTTAAGCACAGAGAGGTGACTTGGTAGGCAAAGCAGAGCAACCGCTACGTCAGCTCACGCCTATGACATTGGACAGTAAATGAAGGGCTTGAGTAGTGGCAGGGCTGGGATTCCCAACCTCCAGCAGCTCCTGCCGGGCTGATTTTAAGGAGTTACTGTTTATCACCTTCCGCTCTGCCCTTATCGGACGGGGACAGCTCAATTCCGGCGAAGACGACTGAGGAGGTAACTTGTAAATCATCGCCAGGTCCCTTGCCAGAGCTCGGGAATTAGAGCCAGAGCTTCTGACTGCAGGAGCCGGGTGGTACGTAAGAACCGAAACGTTAGGGAAAGACATGAGCCAGCTGCACGCTGCCCCGGTCAGGTTGCTCAAAAGCTGTGGGTTTGGTTTTGTTGTTGTTGGGGAACTGTTAGTTCCAGTCTGTGTCTCCTTAAGCACCTTGCATCGCTGCGTCCTCGGTAGAACAGCCCGAACGCGCAGAAACAGAGTTGGTAACGAAGAGACTGTTTAGCCTGAGGAGAAGGCTCGGGGGGGTGTTGTCAATGTGTGTGGGTATCTGAGGCGAGGGTGTGAAGATGGAGCCAGGCCCTTTTCGGTGGTGCCCAGGGCCAGGGCCAGTGGCAACAGGCACAAAGCGACACGCAGGAGGTTGAGGAGGTTCCTCCTGCACATCAGGAAATGCTTTTTTCACTGGGAGGGTGACGGGGCAGTGGAACGGGTCGCTCAGAGGGGTGGTGGAGTCCTCCGCGTCGGACGTCCTCCGTCTGGTCATGGTCCTGGGTGACCGGCTCTAGGTGGCCCGGCTTGAGCAGGAAGGTTGGACAAGCTGACCTCCGAGGTCCCTTCCAACCCCAGCCATTCCACGATTCTTCCCATGGCCACATTTTGTTAAACTTGGGTAAATCTGTTAACAAGAAGACTGTAACATCTTTCTCGGATGTGGTTGAAATTAGGGTCAGTAAGCAGTAACTGGGTCTCCTGCTTACCCTTTTTACAAAGCTGATGTACTTTCTTTTCTCATCATCTTCAGGACTGAAGCTCTTGCCCAGCCCCAGGCAGGTCCCGTCCATGTTGTACAAACCTGCTGAAACCGATTGGCCACTGGAGAGGAGAAACATCTGCTTTGAGAGGCGTGTGAGGATTCCCTTGCCCTCATTTCCTCAACCCTTAAACTACAGGTTTCTGCTTTCTCAGTCGCGCAAAGTGCAAAGCCACTACTCCTGGGGGTATTTAATTATGTAGGGAAAGCAAAGAGAGTTTGGGGAAGGACACTCGTTCTGTCTACAAAGATGAAGCACAGAGGTGACAATAAGGAAATGCAATGGCAGAGTGTCGTCTGAACTGGGTCAGGAGTGGCCTCGTGGCTTCTCTTGCCCCAGGTCTTGCTCCACCAGTTGAGGACCTTGCTGACGTGTGGGAGAGGAGAAGGAAGGGAAGGAGGCTACACTTGCCTTCCAGGGTTGTGCGGAACCACTTAAAACTTCAAGCGGAGCCGAAGAAATGGCCAGTTATGATTTGGGCAGCATTGAGGGAGGGATACTGACCTGGGCCGGAGGTTGGTCCTGATGGTCGTTCTGTATTCAGGTGAGCGGTTGTGTGCAAATTTGTCTGCTGATTTTGTACTCTTCATGTATACAGAACCCATGATTTCATCATCTGTTATTCAGCCAGTTCTCAAAACGAACCCTCGGGCAGTCTTCTCGCGAGCCAGTGCCTTAGCTAACTCTGGAAGGGTTTGCTTCTTGTATTTTCAGTGATCAACTGAGCAAATAGCGTCTTTTGCATGGGCATATGCCAGGTTTGCGCGTGTGCCCTTTTATTACACTAGCAAAAGTTGCATTTGTATATCAGACAGACGTTCAGGCGTACAATTTGATGTGCAGAGATTGGCTGAGGAGGCGGTGTGTGCAATCGCAAGCCTTGTCTGCGTGTAAGGGGCTTTTTGAATGTTTGTTTCTTCATATCTTTACAGAATCCGGTTTATGTAAAAGGAAACGTTACCCTGCACCACTTGTTGGCAGTAGCTAGAACTACACAAAATGCTCACAATTAAACCACAGGGTGAATATACTTCATTCAGATTTCATTATGGTCTCAACTTGGGAAAGCTTTTCTCTAAACTTGGCCTAATACTTGAAAACCTTTTAAATCACCTGAGCTGATGAGTGGTTTTGCTGTTTAAATGATACGAAATACATAGGTTTACACAGTTGTAAAGAAAAATAGATTAAATCCTGCGCTTTTTATCATCTTTGTCTTTAAGATGTCAGATTCGGTAAAACCTGGGACTCAGATGAAACGTGGCACGTGCCAACCCGTGTGGATCACCGCTGAAGCCAGGTTTGCGCAACTGCTGCCCGTTGGAGCAATCTGCAAGACAGAAGGGGCCGGTGAGGAGTCTGGTCCCCTGAGCTGCTGCACGGAGACATTCCCTGTGTGTCCAGAAGGGAACACCCGTTCTGTCATCACAGAATTGACCGCGAGACCGCGACCTGGACAGGCTGGAGAGCTGGGCAGAGAAGAACCTAATGAGGTTCAACAAAAGCAAGTGCAAGGTCCTGCACCTGGGGAGGAAGAATGCTAGGCACCAGTATAGGTTAGGGGCGGACCTGCTGGGAAGTAGCTCGGAGGAGAAGGATCTGGGGGTTGTGGTAGACAGTAAATTATCCATGGCCCAGCAATGTGCCCTTGTTGCCAAAAAGGCCAATGGAATCCTGGGCTGCATAGGGAAGAGTGTGGCCAGTTGGTCGAGGGAGGTCATTCTCCCCCTCTACTCGGCACTGGTGAGGCCACAACTGGAATACTGTGTCCAGTTTTGGGCTCCCCAGTTCAAGAGGGACAGGGAACTGCTGGAGCGAGTCCAGCGAAGGGCAACTAAGATGATTAAGGGCTTGGAGCACCTCCCTTATGAGGAAAGGCTGAGAGAGCTGGGACTCTTTAGCCTGGAGAAGAGAAGGCTGAGGGGAGACCTTATTATGGCGTACAAGTATCTAAAGGGTGGGTTGAAGGAGGATGGAGCCAGGCTCTTTTCAATGGTTCCCAGTGACAGGACGAGGGGTAATGGGCACAAGTTGGAACACAGGAAGTTCCGTTCAAATACGCGGAAACACTTCTTTACGGTTCAGGTGACAGAGCACAGGCACAGGCTGCCCAGGGGGGCTGTGGAGTCCCCTTCCCTGGAGATTTTCAAGACCCGCCTGGATGCAGTCCTGAGGGATGTGCTCCGGGCAATCCTGCTTTGGCAGGGGAGTGGGGCTGGATGGTCTCTAGAGGCCCCTTCCAACTCTGAAAACTGTGTGACTCTGTGACTGTGACTCTGTATTGCAGAGCTTCCTGAGCTGGTGCAAAGCTGGATAACTGGGATGCTGTGAGCAGTCTCGGCATTGCGCTCTGAACCTCAGCTCAGACTGGTTTATCTGGTCCTCGTGTTGCTACAGCTGGGCTTTAGCTACAGCTGCCTTAACGTGAACCTGCCTGGGATGCCGCGCTGCCGTGCGTTCATTCCCGCGCCCTGGAAAAGAGGAGGTATCTTCCTGGTTGAAGAAGAGTACTCGGGATGCTTAGAAACAGTAATTTGCCATTTTCAAAAGTCAAGCATAAAAGAGGAGTTGCCAGAACATGCTCCTGCTAGCCCGAAGGCTTCCAGCAGCAAGCTAAAAACTACTGAGAAGGACCAAAAAGTACTGAGATTTCCAGTCATGTTTTAGTGTCCTACGTGTTTGCTTTTTAGGCTTTCCCCCCATAAGGCTTAAATACTCGAGTTTGTAACATGTGAGCCAGAAGTTGGGAAAGCTTTTTGATCTTTATTTAAGGAAAGTTGAGGGTCTTTGTGCTGGTGTTTCATCCAGGGCAATTAGAGACACCGTGTCCTATGAGACTTGCCAGACGCTATTGCATGGAAGGAGGAGACTGAAGGGCTCCGCTCTTTGACCGGTGTATCATAATCGGTGGTTTGTGTAAGTAGTAAGTGAAAAGGATCAGTGAGTGGAATTCAGGAGCATTTTCCACATCTAGCTAAACCAGCTGGGGCAACGCTGAACCGTGACTTGTAATTTCTGTTATATTTTTGTGCCAGTGACCGTGTATAGGTCTGTAATTTGTATCTGGTTTGAAAGCCTGTGCCCTCCCGCCCCCCCGTGTTTATGAGTCAGTTTTATGTCTGTTTGGATGAATGGGAAAACAGGAAAGAAGAGCTGTTCCCCTAAATGAAGATAGCTGTTGAGGGACCTAGAGCCTTTGTTAGTTCCCTGCAGCAGCGTTTGTTGTGTTTCGAACGCGGCGTTGGCGAGCTGTGAGCTGGGACTTCTGCTCTGCCCGGCGTGCTCAAGTCCCTCCTTCTCCCGCGCGGAATTCCAAGCTCTAGTTGAGCGTTGAATGAAACCCACGAAGAGGCCGTGGTATCAAGTGTCTCTTCCAAGCGAGCAGCAAGGGAGCAAACGGCAAACGAATAGGACGGAAAAAGGATCCTGTTTCATGCTACATGGCGCTCCAGAAGAGTCATTAGATGGGAGCTTTCCTAAGGCGTTTTGTATTGAATAGCGATTGTCTAAGCCCTTTTCTTCCTTTGAGATTTTAAATAGATTGTTTTTCTTTAAGATGCAGTTCTTTGCTAATAAGAAGCCAAGTTTACAAACTCTAATTGTTTGCATATTTTAATGAAGGGCGTTGTACTGCTGCTCAGGATGTGACAAGGGAAAGCTAGGTGAACCGCGGGAGTGAGACAGAGGGGTGGTTATCAGTCACTGATATTGTAAATCTGTCTTGGATTCCCTTAGATGATGAACTTACCCGTTTGAGGCTGAATACGAGACTTGAGTTTTGGGCCGCCTCCTGTAACTTCTCCTGAAGTCAAAACCTGCTCCGCAGGGTGGGGGGCTGAGGGGAAGCTGAAGAAAGACTCTGGGAAAGCTGAGATTCCAAATTAAACTTGGAAACTGTAAGGTAAGGAACATGCTTTAATCACGCTTGCTTCATTATTACTTTATCCGTCATTACGTTATCCATTAAAACCAGCAGAATGGTTTTAATGAGCAGAACGAACTCGTGGTTGTTCACGTTCCTCCACAACTTCTGAATTCGTGGGCTGAACTCAGCCGAGTCTGATAAATCGACACAGGTATCAGCGTTCTTACCAGTGACGCACGTTGTGTGACCTCCCGCGTTACCGCACATAACATGAGAAAGAGCCTTTTCCCAGTTCCCGTGCCGGGGCAAGCTGCGCTGGGTGCTGCCAAGCAAGCACGTGATAGCAGCCTGCGGGGAATCGGCGCCGGTTCGCTGCAGCGCTGGGGCAATTGCATGTCTTCCCTGGCTTCTCTGCGGCCCCCTCAGCAGAGCCGAGAAATGAGAAGGTTAGAAGACAATGAGACTAGAGCCACGTTTAAAAATGGTGTTTCGTGGCCAAATGTTTATGGGGGTGAGGATCCAGCGAGTCTTTTGTGTGTTAGTGCGTAAGGGGCGCGTGTTTGCTTTTCCTCCCCCGGCGTTCCCGTGAAGGGTCAGCCTCCCCGACTTCCTCGTGACCGCTGCTCTCTGCGGGCCGGTTGTGAAATAAAGATGGAAAGGCGAGAGGTTCTGGATCCCTTAATTATGCCCATCTCGATAGTGTGACATATAAGTAAATGTGAGTGTTTTCTTAGTCTTCAGGTGCTTTGCCATTTTTAATTGTTTCTAAAATGAAGTGGTGTAAGTTGCTGGGACAGATGATGCTGCAGGACGCTTCCTGTAACCGGGGGCCAATAAAGCTAAGCATTCCAGTCGGGATCAAGGTGTGCAAACCAAATACATTGAGTAAATAATTCTAAAAGTATTTTTGCCGTATAGTTACCGTAGAAAAATGAAAGTGCTGCACTTGGAAAACCCAGAGAGGGTGGAAAGTACCTAACTTGCATAAATCTGCACAGAGCCCGTCTTCTGCTTGCAAAGGATGCCTGAGGTTGTATTTGTACTACTTCACTACAGGCCCAGGGCTGGGTTTATGATATCTAACTGTGATGGTGAAGCTGGGCTGGACTCCCGAGCTCCCGTTTTTTCTCAGAGACTCGTTCCCCATCTCACTGGAGCGTTTCCTTGGTTTAGATGCCAGTAAGAACAGCAGAGGTCCTTTGCTTTAAATCTCTTCAGTCTTTGCTTATGACCCAGTTGATCGCTGCTTGGTCCTTGTTGGATTTATCCTCCGCTCTACCCCACGTAAATGCATCAGAAACAGATTGCTGCGGTAGTTTCTCCTCTTTGACAGTGCACAATTAATAGTTTCCTCTTGCAAAACCCTTCGTTTCCTTTTCCCAGAAACAGCGAGCGACTGTGTTGAATGGATGTCCCTGCGAGGTTATTTTACAGGTCAGGAGGTTAGCTTACTTTTGTCTTTTTACTTCAGCTGTTTCAGAAGAAATCCTCTGTGTGCTCTCCTGAATTGTAAAGGCCGGTAGGAGCGAGAAGCCGAAGTCATCCATTAATCCACGGGCAAAGCGCTATTGAAGCAGCTGCAGTGAAAGCTCGCGCATGCTGCCCTGGAAATAACCCCAGCCTTGACGTGGGAAGACGACCCTAGGTAAGGTCAGAAGCTCGGTTCCCGTTTTCATTTAAGCTTCTGGTTTTTAAACGGTATTTGGAGTTGTCCCTTGTGGTTAGGTTCATCTCTTAAAGCAGACGATCCTCGGAGAGAGAGGGTGGAGAAGGGGAGTCCGGAGAGGTGGAGGTTTCTCTGCTAAACATTGCGCCTCTCGTCTCAACTTCTTGTTTTGGCTTAAACGTGTGACGACCGTGACCCCACGCGAGAGCAGCAAGCGGTACCGGGATTTTAGCTTAAGCTGCTTTGCAGAGACAAAGCGCCCCTTTAATTCCTTCTGGAAATGGCAGTGATTCGGAAGCGTCCCAGCAAATTCAAGTCCAGGCGGTAGCGCTTGCCTGCTCGCGCGCTCTCCCACGCAGCACCTGAGTTTGGACGGTCTGCGGACGCGGTGGCAGAGGCTGGTGCTCAGGGCTGGGATTTTCCCGAGGGCGTAAGAAAGCCGAGTGTCTCCGTGCTGATGGCCTGGACGCTAACTCAGGGTGGCACTTAAATGGGTCTGAGGTCAAACCTCTTTCAACTTGTCTGCAAATCCCGCCTGCGCTAGGCTTCCGTGTGCGCTGGGGACAGTGCGCAGTGCGGGACACGCGCCAGAGCGAGCTCAGCGGTTCTGTGCGTAAAACTGTCTATTTAGATAAAATACATACAACCGATAGCGCCAGCGTTGGACTGTCACTTCACCATCTGGTCCAAGTGAGGGCCAGGGCAACATGTGAGCTGGGACGAAAGCAACGATGACGTGAAAATCCACAAGTAGCAATTTCTTCCCCTATTACAAACCCATCTGTATCTGGGGTGGGGGGAAAATCCCCAAAACTCAACCAAGGGTACGGCCAGTACTTCTGGCGTAAAGCCTGATATTACTACAAACAGACCGTGAAGGTCCTGGGAGACGGTCGATGCAAACGCTCATTCCACACGTAATGATGATTCCGAAAGAACAAGTTTCAAAAAGAGCTGTCCCCACCCCCAGGTGACAAGTTAAGCTCTCGAACATCTGACTTCAAGGACCTTAAACAGTCGTGTCCAAGTCTCTGTGGTAACAACGTCTAGGAAGTTCCCGCAGTGTTACAGCCTGCGTGTGAGGCTTTCTGAACAAAAATTAGCTCTTTCTAATTTGGTCACGTATGTTCCATACCGAAAATAGAGGCTTAATAACGTCTGCTGTCAATTAAAAGAGTTAAGGCGGCAGTGATGACAGAGGTGCTTATGCGCAATACGTGCGTATCCTAAAACAATATTAGTATTGAGACTTTCTGGTTGCATCCACCTATGAAGTTACTCAAGTTTCTCGTATGCCACCAGTATTTTCCCGAGTACTTTTATCTGGTGTTTCTAATCCGACCTCGGTGAGCTGGGTGGCACGTGCGCCTGCAGCGCCGCAGCGCCCGCCTATCGCACACGAGGAAGGAATGGTTCATCCTTTAATGGAGAGTGCCCTAAAGCATTCGGAGCACCCACTGAGAAAGCTGAATTTGCTCCGAAGTAGAGATTTATAGACTTTGATGCTCGCCCTGGGGTCAGCCGCCCAGCAGCACGCAGGGAGGGGAGCGACGGCTGAGTGGCATCGCACTGCCAACGCGCCCCCTTTGTCTGTCGTATGCTGAGTCTGCGTGGAGATTGGGGGGGGGGTTGTTCTTCCTTAAATTAGAGTTGCCCATCCTAACTGAGGAGGGGGTTTAACAGAAGAGAGTTAAAACTGACTTGGAGCTTAAATTATTCTCGTTTTCTTTTAGCTTGGGAGAGAACGACTGCAATGGCAGTGCGCAGGGATCGTCGTCACATGGTCTAAACTCCTAAAGAAGCCCAGTTTTCTCCGGGCTGGTTTTACGTCTTTCAGCTCAAGAATACAGCAGCAATTAGGCTGCGTGTCCCCTTAGTACTTTGCTAGGTTTCGGCTGTAAAGCGAAATGCCTTTAATGCAAAGATAGCGGCGTAAACTGCCTCGTTTTCTTTATAGACACTGACATAACAGAATGCAAAGCTGGTGGGAAGGGGGTGGCATGTAGCCTGCGACTTGGCATGGTCCCGGTTAACGTGCCCTTTGAGCCCGGGGCGGTTTACGGGCACAGCGGTGTCTCTCGGGGTCCAGCTGCGGTCAGTACTAAGATGCTTCCAAAGGGGTGTGCTGGCAACCGTCCTCGAGTTGCTGGTTTTATTCTCGTGACGTGGAATGACCTTTTGTAAGAGAATCAAGGAAGGGGAAGCGACAAAAACTACTGACGTGGTTGACTTGGAGTGTTTTGTGAGGTGGTCAGATAACATGGTCACCCTTTGGAGCAGGCAGCTTCAAACTGGAGCCGTGTCGGACGTTCTCATCAGCTTGCGTAAGGAACAGCCTTTCAGCTGCGTAGTCTTGATTTTCACACGTCATTTTTCATTTCTGCGCTGCAGCATTTGTCTTTTCTGCTTTTAGGGAGCCAGGATCATCTTCACTGTGTTTGGGAGATAAGCGTGCAACCTCCCTCCCTCCTTATGCGTGGAGCAATGGCAGACAAGGAACCGGAGCACTGAAACAATATTCACTTGCTCTCTCTACAGTCGTCCCCCTCCCCCAAAAATGCTCTAAGAACGTGACTAAACCCAAAGCACTTGTTAAGAAGTTAGAAAGGAAGAGCGTCAAGCTGGCAGAAGCCGACGGGGGGTGTACATGCAGGAGGGCAAGGTGCTGATCCGGTTCATACTATGGTCTGTCTAATCTTGAAGCTTTGTGGGATTACTGCTGAATCAAGCTGCTTCGTGCAGGGCATGGCCTTCGTGAGGCGGCTTTACGGTATCTTTGCTGTCAACCAACAGCTTGTCTCGGCTGCCGCGGGTTAAATTTACGTGGCGTGGGCTCTGGAGTAGGCGGATTCGAGGCAGACGTTACACTGGTGCACAAAGGGTAAAAAAAAAAAAAGCTGTGGAAAATGGGAAGCTGCAGCCCTCCAGCTGGCAGCGGGGGCTGGAAGCATCTTCCCCTGCACTGGGACCGAGCCTTCCGTTGGCTGGCAGTGGCTAGGGGAGGGTCAGCCACGCGGTCAGCGTGGTCGTTTCAGCTCACCACAAACTTCTTGGAGAAAGAGGTATTTGAAGGGTTTGTCTGTAAATCTCCCGACCAGAAGGAAACTTTAAATTATGTGGCGTATATCTGTTCTGTGGCAGGGCGGCCGTTACACTAACACCCCCACATTTCCCGCTGTAATTTTCCTCTAGCGTAAGCCAACACGGATGGCACTGCTTTCCGTAGAAGAATTCCTACCGGGGACGTGAGGCCTTCTGCTGTCTTCCTCTTCTCTGTCCCCTCTCCTTATGACAACCTTCACTTGACCTGCTCGTATACTGAGAATTCATTCCCCGTTCTTCCCAGTACTTGTTTTATGTGCTATTTTTGTAAAATCACCTTTGCTTAAGAATTCTGGTGTTCTGGCGTATCCGTGGGTGTCTCGGTGGGCGCCACGTGACTACAGAAGTAACGAAGGTTTGTGCCTACGTGGTCATCTCGGGACAGTAGCGCTTTTGTTACTTACCCCCATCGTTGGTTATGAAGTTCTGGGAAAGAAGTGTTACGGAAATGCAGTTCCTCGGGCCTGGTTGGCTGCCCTAACGGAACGGTTCACTTCCACAATGCCGCAAATTCGAACGTGCCGTCACGCTTTAGCTTACCGTAAATGCTACAGAAAGAACAGCCACTCTGTGGTGATGAGAGATGCTGTAACTGTTATCACTTTTGCGTGACTGGGAGGAGATTTCCATTTCAGAGAGAGCATTGGGCAGCGTTTTCTGCGTCACTCAAGTCCTCGGATCGAGTGCTTCCATCTTCCATTTTTTCCATCTGTATTTTCTTCTGAGGGCTGAAGGTAAGCGCAAGCGTTTAAACGGCCCCTGGATGCCGTGGGAGTGCGCGCAGCGCGTCAGCGTCGCTGCCTCAGCGGTTCCCGGGACCTCTTGCGACACACGAACCGCCGATTTCTCTATCAGTACCGCAGGCCGTTAAAGGCTTGGTCTTACTGGATCTTATTTTTAGAATGATTTATGGGCGTTTGTCTATTCGCCTCTTATGGGGATTTGAGGTGGTTTTAATTGCATTTTATTTGGCACGCATCATTTCAAAATTAACCACCCTAAAATAGGAACGATTTTATGGAATGCATCTATTATACAAAATCATCCCAAGCACTGCCTCTTTCCATTATTTCTCTTTTTCATAACGTATTTTACAACTGTAATTTTCACGTCTCGCATTTTTCTCTCCAGTTTCCTACGTCCTGTGGTTAAATCTTGACCATAAATCTTACGCTGCTTTGTTAAAAATAATAGGTCCGCTATGTTTCTTCATTCAACAATCTGCTAGATTAACGGTGTCTTTAAAACAATTAAATATGGTTGTGTGGTTTAATATTCCCAGTTTTAACACGCCATGAAGGAGAAGCCATAGCCATTTTCATTTATAGAGTGCTTGTGTTTCACGTGCCGTCGGGCAGTCCTTGTCTGACACCTTGCTGCTGAAATCCTTTTCTTACGATGCTGGGGTAAACACACAAGAAAGGGAATATTAAAAAAAAAAAAAAAAAAAAAAAAAGCTTCTTGTGCGGTTTTGGAAATCAAATGACAGAAGTTGTTAGATGGCAAATAAGGCGAAAATTTTAAAGGTGGTATCTCAGCAAAAACGGCTTCTGCAGCTTTGGAGCGCGCGACTGGAGTTGCCGTCTCGAGCAGCTAGAGAGGAGGCAGTCGCTGGGATTGTACGGGCAATAGCGATACGCCTGGATGCCGGCGGGACAAGGTCCGGAGCCTCTCATGGCACCTTCGTTACCCGTCGTGCTGCCAAATTGCCCGCAGAGCAGGAGAGAGGCTTCAGCTGCAGCCGAGGACAGCTGCACGCAGCACGGGATGGGTTGCCCTTTGGGTTGCCATTTAGGAACATAAAATTTGGCTCTTGAGTGTCCAGGCTCTTGGGGTTGGGGTTGGTTTTTTTGGTTTGTTGGGGTTTTTTTTTTGCAGCGGTATGACTACAGCTCTTCAATGGAAAGGTCTTTGCGCGTGGCCTTTGTATTGTGTGCGCTCACAATGGGGCTCCAGTCCGTGAATGGGACCTCAGGCATTGCTGAAATGCAAATAGGAACGAATTTTAAAAATGAGGCGCAGGCATTCTTTTCACATGTATCCTCTGCTGAGGAACTGGTTTATATTGCCTGAGGTTTAACGATGGCACTGGAGGCCCCCTGCATCTCTTAATTACTTGGAAAAAAAAAAAAAAATTATTTCTCCTTTTCCTTAAGCCAAGGGTTGGCGGGCTGGAAACCCGGCCAGGTCGTGTGGAGGTGTGCTGGTTCCCAGGAACGCAACCCGGGGGGGCTCCAGTCCCAGTTAGATCAGGGCGCGCTTCATCCAGAGGCAGAACCTGACGCCCGATCTATCAATCATTAAAGCAAGTCAGGCTTTGACACCGAAGCTGCGTCTCGGCAGAGCTGGTGTCTGGATTTAAATAACAAACTCTGGGTTTAATGGTAAAGATTAAAAGAAAAAAAAAAAAAACAAACGAAGAAAGAACAGAAGAAAAAGAAAAAAAAGAAGTCCAAGCGTTGTAAAAGGGATGTGTTCTTCACTTTGTGGAGGCAGCAAAGAAAGTAAATTAATCTGTAACTACCTTATCTGGAGTGTCTTGTACCTTTTTTGAACCAGCCTGCGTTATCTTTGCTTAAAGCCAGACGTGCTCCGGGGCCCGCTGCTGCACCAGTTCCTCTGAAAATAGGCAACCATCTGCACGATGCTCACAAAATATTTTTAGTTTTCGAAAACGGGCATTCACAGGGGCTATCTCTGCTGTCGTAAATAGGGACCTTGTTTTACTTCCGGCGAATTTTTAGTGATGCGTCTGTTTTGGAAATAACAGAAGTAATGCTTTCCAAACTGGCCACCGTTGAGAAAAGTCATCAAATACCGACTGGCAAAGAGCATAGTAGTTCAGAAACTTGGTAAATGGTAATGATTCCTAAATGTGAGGAAATGTCGCTGCAAAACCGAATATTAAACCACGGGTGTGTAGATGATCGGTGAAGACTGTGATTTGTGTAGACTATAGCTATTACTCCTAGATGTTCTAGTTGAAGTTGCTAGGGGCTCGTCTCAAGAAGATGTTCATATTGGAAAGCTTGTATTAAATAGCACTGGGAAGACTCTCTTTCGCTTAATTTCTCTTGGTTCCACAGAGGGACCATTCTTCTTTCAAGTTTCTCAGTTTGACTTCTTGTTCCAATTACAACTCGCCTAGAAATTGTTTTGTGTTGCAGGCGCTTCCGCGGTGGGAGAAGGTGAGATTTCGTAGAGACCGTGTTCCGCAGCCTTTGTCATCGGGTAAGGCCACGTTTTACTGGCAGCGATGAGTGCTTACTCCCGTAAGTAGTATTCTCACCACGCAAATACTGCTGCAGTCTTCGCACTCCGGAATGCACCCCTCTGCAAAACCTTTAGGCTTCAGGGGCGAACCCTCGGGTTCATAAAGTATCAGTAGCTGTCAGTCTGGTGCATCAACAGAAACCGCGCGGATGCGGAAAGCCCATCTGATGTCGCGTCGGCAAGAAGAATTTTAGAATTGCAGATGCTTGGCAGATTCTGAACAGAGAGAGAGAGAGATCTGTACGTGCATATGTATATACATATATACGTATGGATATATTTCAGACTTGAAATATGCACAAGAAAATCTATGGTTTCGTTGGCAACAGCATGTCCGAACTTGGCTGTTAGGGATGAGAAACGTCTTTAATTGAACTGTTTTAATTGAACTGCCTTTATTTATGTGTCTTAAAGACACAGTAGTCTTGTTTCTTATGAGAAATAGCTGACGAGGCATCCAATTTTAACTCCTTATTTTTGCTCTCTTACAACTCTGTCAAACCTTGGTTCTTTGCTCGCAACGACCGCAAGACAGAACGTCTGCCCTGGCCTGCAGCTCTACCTTTGGTGTGTCTTTGTTTCTTTGACGTTCAGAAACTTTGTTAGCCAGCTGGGGAAAGTTCCACAACCTCGGGTGTAACGCACACAACTCGACTGAAAGAACGTTTTTAAAATCAGAGAGGCGGTGTTGCAAAACGCCAGAAGTTTGGTTCCCTGCGCCTGGTGTGCGTGATGGTTTTCTGCACTTAGATATTCTTTTCCAAGTTATGTGGAGCATTTCCTGGGCGAGAAGGAGTCCTCGGAATTGCTTTTTCCGCAGCGTTCCTGCGGAAACCAGTTCCTCCTGTGTATTCCCCGTTGCGGGGAGTCTGACCGTGTGAAATCGCGGAGCGAAATCAAAGAGAGCCTTAGCTCTTAGCTAGATAAAATGGAAGAAAATGAGACGAAATCATGAATTGCACCTATAATTAGCCCGCATGGAGCACCAGAGATTGCGCCGGTCCCTCATTTCCCCGCAGAGAGCGGATGGTTCGCAAAGCACTCAGGTATGTCGTATGATGGGAAAACCCACAAGAAAACGCCCCTTGTTGTTTTCAGGGATTGGATAATGTGCAATAAATAAGGTCTGCGGTCACGCGGTGAACAGCAGCGAGGGAAATAAAATGCGGAATAGCTGTATGTTAAGTGAACGGTACCCGTTTTGTGCGCTGGAGGAGGGAAGAGTCCAGTGGGAGAAGTGGTGTGTTACCACGCAGCGTCAGCGCGCAGAGGACAGGCGGCAAGCCCCGGCTGCCGCCCCGGCGTTGGCAATTCCGGCTCTGCGGCTTTGCAAACTTACTGTCCTTAACTTACCCTTTCATGTATAATTACGTAGCCGGCAATTTACAGGACTTCAGCTTTTCAGAGCCTGGTCTTGCCAAAAAGTGGCTGTTGTGCAGCTGCCCGCTCCTGCCGCGTGGGGAGCGTAGCAGGCTGCTCCCTACGTCTGACGCACAGAAATGATCGTACACCTGCGATAACAGATACACATCCAGGTGTTCCCACTTGCTCAGAAAAACTCTTGGGTTTTTTTTTTGCTCTGAGAGAGAATGTAACGCAGCTCAGGACCTGTGTTTGCTGAAACGGCGGGGTTTGCTCCAGAGGCTGGTGTGGTTTAAATATTCAAGATATCTCCTGAAAATCAAGCCTGGAGGTCTCCTCCTCTTAAATATTGCTATTTGCCGGCTCGGGTTGAGCAGAACCAGTATTTTCTTTTTTGTATAGATGGTTTCTGGCAGGTAGTTCAACTTAAGAGACTATTATAGCGAGGCTTTCGCGTGTTTATTCTGAAACGCTTTGAGTAGCAAGGATTCTCTTGTTTGTGGTAGATGGAGGCCAACAGAAGCGTGTTTTGGTTTGTCGTGACATATGGCACGAGTGGCGCTGAGTGGTAATACAAAAGGTACAACAGGACAGTATGGTTTTCTATTGGGATCCAGATGTTCCCCGAGTAAGTAGCATGAGAGAATCCTGACCCTGACAAAACTCAGTCCTCTCTTTGAATACAGCTACAGCGAAAGGATGTAGGAGGTCTCCGAAAAAGTTATTTGTAAAGCTTGTTGGTTGCCCCTTGGGGACACCCCTGGAGAGATCTCCTACCAACTGGTTACTGCATCGCCGCAACTGCGTAACATCTTCTAAGCGAAGAGAAGGGACCACGAGCATACAGAGTGCGTTCTTGGAGGTTTTTGTCTGCAGAAGGCACTATGTACGGGGATTTTGGTTTCTGTCCAGGCGGGGTGACACGGCCTGTCGTGCAGCGAGGGTTTGGCTGCGTGCCGAGCTCCCAGCTGGGCGGAAGAGAAGTCGGCTTGCGACTGGGCTCCAGTGCGGCGGGATCCTGGGGACTCGGTAGCTTTTGCTGCGCTGCCTTGGGTTGGTAGGAACTAAGGGAACTTCGGGATGTCGTCCCAGGCTGGGGACCTCTTCTCAGAGGCACTGCCACAGCGTGAAGCTAGCGTCCCTGCCAGGAAGGGTTGTTCTTTGCAGGTAGACTGGATTTCCTTTGGCACGTGGACGATACGACAATGGATAAGTTGGCCGTGAGCAGGCAATGTGCGCTGGCAGCCCGGAAAGCCCCCGGCACCCCGGGCTGCATTCCCCGCAGCGTGGCCAGCAGGGCGAGGGGGGGATATCTGCCCCTCTGCTGCGTGCTGGGGAGCCCCCCCTGCAGTGCTGCCCCCAGCTTGGGGGGTCCCACCAGCAGAAGGACATGGAGCTGTTGGAGCGGGGCCAGAGGAGGCCCCTGAGATGCTGGGAGGGCTGGAGCCCCTCTGCTGGGAGGACAGGCTGGGAGAGGTGGGGGGGTCAGCCTGGGGAAGAGAAGGCTCCGGGGAGACCTCAGAGCCCCTTCCAGTGCCTAAAGGGGCTCCAGGAGAGCTGGGGAGGGACTCTGGATCGGGGAGGGGATCCGTGGGATGAGGGGGAATGGTTTGACACTGGAAGAGGGGAGATGGAGATGAGATATTAGGGAGAAATTCTCTCCTGTGGGGGCGGTGAGCCCCTGGCGCAGGGTGCCCCAGAAGCTGTGGCTGCCCCATCCCCGGAGGTGTCCAAGGCCGGGCTGGACGGGGCTTGGGGCAACCTGGGCTGGGGGGAGGTGTCCCCGCCCGGGGCAGGGCCGGGGGGGTGGCACCGGGCGAGCTTCAAAGCTGCCCTCCCAGCCCATGCCGGGCTCCAGCGGGCGACACGCTCCCCCCGCGGGCGGCCCGAGGTGCGGGAGCGGGTGCGGGTGCGGGTGCCGGTGCCCGCCCCCGCGGTGGGTGTGCCGTGCGGGGCGGCGCCGGGGGGCGGGCGGGAGCCGGGGCGGCTTTATGAGGCGGCGCGGCGCGGGCAGGGCGCAGCGGGCCACAGCAGGCGGCGCGGTGACTCGCCGCCCGCCCCGGGGGCTAGCGGGGGCTAGCCGGGGCTAGCGGGGCACGGCGCCGCCGGGGAGGAGCAGCCAGGCCGGGCGGCGGTCCCCCGTGATGGTGCTCCTGCCCCTCTGGGTAGCGGCAGCCGCGCTCCTGGGGGTCCGCGCTGCCGCCGGCCGGCAGGTGAGTGCCGGCGGGACCCCTCCGTCCCCCCCTCCCCCGCCTCCCCCTCCCCTCCCCTTCCCGCGCCTCCGACCGCCGCCCCCTTTCGCATCCCCGACGCCTTCCCCCCCCCCCCCCCCCCGCCCCCCCTTCTCCTTTCTCCGCGTCCGGTTTGTCCCCCGCAGCATCCCCATCGCCCCCCCCCCCCCCGCCCCCTGGGGTCCCCGCGTCCCCCACGGGGGTCCCGCTGCCTTTTCCCCCCTCCAGAGCGGCACCCGCGATTCCCCCGACCCATCGCTGCGCGCCGACGCGAAGGCGTTTCTCAGGGCGCCGAACTAACTTTTAGGCACGGCGTCAGCGCGTATAAAACCAGTTCGATAGCACAAACCAGGGTTTTCTTAGCGGTCCTGTTTATTTCAAACTCACTGCGGGCTCTCTTAATGTATCGGTGGGAACAGCCGTTCGTGCAGTTGAGGGAAAACGCCATCCCTGGAAACCAAAAGCAGAACCGTAAAAAATGGTGCGGCTGGAGAGCAAGTAGTTTTTCGGGCTCGTAGAAGCGCTCTGCTGTCACCCGTCGCGGAGTAATTTCACTAACGGCTTTGTGCATGTGTTTCTTTTCTCTTCTGCAGGCTGGTAAGGAACGCCACATCCAAATAGGTAAGTTTTTTTAACTCTCGTTGCTGCTGTCAAAACAGAAATAAAAGAAGTAAGCTCAACAAACTGGTTTGTTTTCTGGAGAAGTGATCTGTATGCAGGCAAGCGTCCCCTTGCGTACCCCCACACCGTTTCCACCTGGGAGCGTTGGTAGTTTCGGAGCGATGTGGCATGCCCTGAATTCGCATGCCCCTCTCATTATGCGTCCTCGCATCCCGATAAGTCCGTGCTTCCCTTCTTAAACGTAAACCAACAGAAGTTAAAAGTTGCGGCGTGCTTTAAACTAGCTCCGGTGTCGCGGCGCCTCGGCTCCGGGTCAGACGTTTTGTCTTCATTTCTGAATGCAGGAGGAAATGCCTACTGCGCGTGGCCAGGGCAAACCACGTCTTCGTGCCATTTTTCTTCTGTCTTGGAAGCGTTCAACCTTTTCTTTTAGCTGGAAAAAATTTGTCTGGTGCCGAGGCCGCCTCATATATTCTGCTGATGGCCCGGTGTGTGTGCTGCGTGCTTAGCCGTGGCCGTTCGCTCTTGCGTTTTAAATTGCCGCCCTTAGGTACGAAAGCGCGGGGCGGCACGGGGGGGGGCTGGGATGAGTGAGGGCACTGAAGCAGGAGGAGCTCGCTCGTGCCCGCGGGGTACTTTGCAACCGAAACTTCAGTCTCTCTGACTCTTTCCAAAGGACGGGAAGCTTCGTGTAATTAGGAGCACGCGCGCAAAGTTTAGCTGCGGAAGATCCGTGTTCGTTTAAACTGAGGGATAACGCAGCGCTCTGCAGGAGGACTGAGGTCGTGGAGAGGCGCGGAAGACGGGGCGCGCTCTCCCAGGGTGTCGGTGCGAGGGTGCGCCGTCTCACGCGCGCCTTAGCGCTCCCAGGCGTGAAATGAGCCTTTCCACCACTGCGTGCCGTCGAGCGCGAGTGTCGGCGCTGGAGCTTTGCAGTGAGAGAAGCGGTGGGAGCGGACCCCGGGCAATTCTGTTCCCAGTTGCCGTTAGACCTCCAATTCTGAGGTTTTGGTTCAGCAAAGAATTTCAAGTATTTTTCTGAATTTTGGAGCTCTTGTCTCAATTTCTGTTCTGGCACCGCATTTTTCTGGGCTTAGGTTGGTTTCCACTGCGATCAGTGAATAATGGGAATTGAGACGGTTAGGTACATTTAAACCTAACTGGCAAACATACATTTTTTCCAGTGGTATGCTGAGCCCGTGTTTAATTTCTAGTCGTTTCCATGAGAAATGGATTGTATTTGAATTTCGGAAACCATAAGCTATACAGGAATGCGTCTTTTAAATTATACAGTACATCAGACAAAGTTCTTTAATCTGGAAAATAACTTTTCTTTCCCTTTAACTTTTTCCGTTCGTTCACAGTCGCATCATTGCTGTAGTCAGGAACATCTGGGGCGCGCAGGAACCGCAGGAGAGGGCTGAATTTGCGTGGCAGAGGGTGAATCGGGCACCCCGGGCCGAGCCCCCAGCGCCGGGTCGGCATGCTCCGTGTGAGACAGGCTCCGCCGGGCTCTCGCGGGACCTCGGGAGCTTTGGAGCCTGATGGGGTCTCACCCTCCTCTCCCTGGGAAGGGGCAGATGGAGAAGACGTTGGCTGGTGGGTCTGTCCATCCTCACATCCACGAGTCCATGGTCCCACACGTCCCCTGGTGCGGCTAGGCGGCGCGGGACCCCCTGGGGGTGGATTTGAGGGTTGGTTGGTGCCCGGCAGGAGAGCTGCTGGCCCATCCGTGTGTCCTCCACGGCATCTGGGTGGCTTTTGGTGGCCAGCAGAACTGAGAGTCCCGTGGCTCACCAAGGCCAGACTGTCTGCGAGTAGCTCTGCCTTTCAGGGATCGATGGCGTTTAGTTGAGGGGAAGTTGTATTTTTGCAGCGCAGATAGCTCGTTAATACTTGCTGTCATTGGGATTTGTCCTACCCTTTATGCTTTTAAACCATTAATATTTAAAGTAATGTCAATCCTGTAAATTCTGGTTCAAAAAATATGGCTTCCTCAGTTTAAAGTTTTAACGACGACAGTAAAGCCTGCGTGAGGATTGCCTCCGAATGGGCTGTCCTACTTTTAAGTCCCAATTAAGTGTCACTTTGCATGGGCGTTGGGTGTTTTGATTTGGCCCAGGGCTGACTCTGTTGGCAGCTGATCTTTTCTCAGAGCCCAGAAAGTCACTGAAACAAATTAAAGCATGTAGGATTTTTTTTTTTTTTTTTTTAAATATCAGTACAGGATGAATGATAGAGATAGGGAGTTACCCAAGCTTAATTAATAGTGTTAATGCATAATGTACTGCCAACGCATGGCAACTGTCAGGAGGAAATCGTTCTGTTTTCACTGGTGAAATAGTAGGGCCGAAGGTGTTGGCGCTGCATCTTCCCTCCTCCTGCCTCCGCCTCCCGCACGGCAGAGCTCCGTCGCTGCTCGGTGCTCCTTCTGGAAGAAAACCGGGATGCCTGACCCGCGCAACGGCAGCCGGGATAAAACACGGAGGCTGTGAAAATCCCACAAATGATTTCTGGAGCCGTCTGTGTCCCCGGGCCGAGTGGGCGGCGAAGGGAAGGAAGGAGGACACTAAGCGAGAGGTGTACTGCACTGCGGTGGCCTCTCTTCATGCTGTCAGCCATCCACGCGACTTGCAGCGCCCGGCGCCGAAATGTGCCGCAGGCCAAGTGGTGGGGCAGTTCTCAAGAAACCCACCTCCCTTTTCCTCTCCTGTCTTTCTCTCTATGGGCGTTTCTGCCACCTCAAGGCAGCCAAATACGGAGCGAACGGCAGTTCGGAGGTGACCCGCGTTGTTGAAAGAGAGGGGCCTTCGTTTCGGGAAGGCACCAGCCAACGATGGAGGCAGAAAACGGTGATGACATCTGTCGCTGCAGCATCTTTTCTTCCTGTTAAGCAGCACTTTGCTAAGTGCCTGGAACAGCTCTGCGCTCATCCCATTAGGGTTATCTGTGGGATGGAAGGGTAATCTCTCAGAACATGGCAACCCGTGACAGTCTTTTTATTGAAACGCTGTCCTCTTAATTCCTCCAGCAGCAGGTAATTATTTTTTTTTTCCCCCAGTGCTTCCACCGCAAAGCTGGATGTCTGCCACGCGGCAATCCGATTGCATCGTAGCTCGTGGATGCCGTTCAGAGGACGCGGGCTCAGCGATGCGCTGGGGGTGTTACGTTGGGTCCGGTCCTTTTGCCTTCCCGACCCCTCAAGCCACCTTGGGACACGTCCTCCAGGAGAGGTCTCTGCCAAAACAGTTGTGCTTCCGCTAGAATTTTAGTAGGTTTCCACGTTGCTGTTCCGAAGCGAAATAATTTGTGAGCAATAGAAAGAGGCAGGTGTGGTTACCGCACGTAGGAATTAATCTACGTCTCATGGCCATGGCTCGGAAAATGTTTGGGGAAAAAGTGATGGCGGCAGCACTTCCGCTCGGTGGATGTAATTTCAGAGGTCACGGTGACAGGCGCAGGAGCTCTTGGGGTCAGAACGTGAATTTGTTCAGAAAAGGCAGAACTCTGGCTGCAGTGCAGAGGGCAGGGAAGAGGAGAGTCCCGCTATCGCAATTTATTTACCTGCAGTGTGAGGAAAAAATCCCCAATCGGAATAACAAACGCTAGACGAGGTTTAAGTACTTATGAAAAGAAGAAAAATAGCACTGTTTTCAAGCTTGGGTGACTTGGTTTAGAGATTGAAATAATTCCCCTGAATTTTCCGAAGTTGCCGCTCTTCCACTGATTGCAGTGATTTCTATTTAGACTGTGCTTTTGAAATCTTTCTGAGGGGTTATTTATGCGTTTGGAATTATGCTGTGGGCAACCCCATCAGCAATTTTTGAGCAATGTATTTCACAAAAATCTTATCTTGGAAAAAAACAATTACTCTTCCAAATGCAGATTATTTTTATGGAGAGAAAAAAAAAAAAGGTTTAGGGCTTTTGAACCTTCATCGTCAACAGTTGTTTTACAGTGCAACAGCAACTACTGTGAGCCAGCGGTGTTAATTCTTCGGTTTAATGTGTATTTGAGGGAAAAAAAAGTCCGGACGGGCTTCTTCAGAGGCATTCTCTAGCTAATTATGTTTTGGCACACAATGAAAGAATGTGATGTTCTTTCTTAAGTGCTTCCTTTCAGCCTAAACGTTGTGCAACTGGAGCAGCAGTTTAAAGCCAGATGGAAAAAAAAAAAAAAATGAAGAAAATTTGAAGTTAAGTGCTTTTTCTATTGCTCTGCGTTTCTTCTCTGATGGTTACTGTAAGCTTTGAATTAGCAGAACAGAGCGGCTCTGAAATTTTAGCCTCGGAAAGGGAACACCTACAGCTGGAATAGCATTTCCGAAGACCATACGGTCTATGGAAAAAGGGTAACATAAGTCCGTGGAGGAGTTTAGATGTCTTCAGTATTCAGTCATGCCACATTTAATTTTAATTGCCTTTGAACAAAAGGCATTTCCTTTTCTAGCTCAGCATTTAGAGACTCTGGAAAAGGCTTTTGCTGACTCAAAAACTTGACAGTTCTTATTTTCCACCCTTTGTTCCTACCTTCTTGTGGCTAGCTGGCTGTTCTTCTTATTAGCTAAATAACTTCTTTTTTTGTGTGTGGTTTTTTTTGCCCCCGCAAGTAGAAGCCTGGGAATCCTGCTGCAAGATGGGCAATGCAGTTTCTCAGTTGTGCGGCGAACACAGAATTTGATCATCAGACTGTGGTCTCTGGCACTGAGCACACTGCAGGTTGTTTTTTTTTTTTTTTAAATAATAATAAAAAAAAAAAAAGCCACGAAGAATCTCGGGGAGGTAAAAGGAGGAATGTCAGTCTGTGAATGAAATCTCAGGGCTGCGGCGCGGGGAACGTGAGGATCTCAATTTTTGCTTTGACCCAGTTAAGATATACAACCCAGCAGCTCTTCTCTCCCGGTGTCTCATTAATAAAAATGAGTTTAGGGGTTTAATTTGGTCCCTTCTCTAAGGAGGGAGGTTAGCAGTCCTCGCTCAGAATTCCCAGTGTTTTAGATGGGAATTATCCTAAGGAGAATGTCCTAATTAGGACGGTTTAGAACCGGATTTTGGAGGTGTACGGCAGAGTCGGTGGTGTTGGCTGCTGTTACGAACCACCCTGTGACCGCTGGCTGGGGGCTGCGGGGTACGTCTGCACAACAACCGGCTGGGAAACCATAAGGGACTTTTCGCTTGCCTGGGATATCATATTTCCGTATTAGGTAAAGATATTTACAGTGCAAGAATTTAAATATATATCCTATTAGTTCCGTACATTGGTTTTCTGTCAAATCCCTCAATCTCTGAATAAAAGAAAACTGGAGAAAAAAACTGTTGTATGAAGCCACGAGGAACGTTTTCCTACTAAAGTTATTCACTGAATGTGTCTCTTAAAATAAGCAGCCGCTGCTACCAGGAGGGAGGATCGAGCTACTGAGCTTTTTCTCTATTAATTCTCGGTTCTAAGTGTGATTCATGCTGGGAGCACGTAAAAATTAGCTCATTTAATTAAGTATATTTATTTGAGGAATTCTCAGTGGTGGCATCTGCACTACCCAATCCTGGAGGGTTTTTTTTAAATGAAAAGTATCAGTAATATCACTCTCATATGGCTTTAGCCAGTTCTCTCGGGAAGAGGAGAGCTAGGGGATAATTATTTCAGTGCTGCATGTCTTTGACTCAACTCTCTTTGACTCAACTCTCTTTGACTCAACTCTCTTTGACTCAACTCTCTTTGACTCAACTCTCTTTGACTCAACTCTCTTTGACTCAACTCTCTTTGACTCAACTCTCTTTGACTCAACGCTATCACACAGGTAATAAGACTTAGGCTTTGGTCCAGTTCTTAGCAGCAGTTTGGCCCACAGCTTGACCTGGCCCGGGAATGTCTCCCCTTCTCCTTTTACGGGGTGAAAATTGGGTACCAAATACCCTGATGACTGGCGGGTTACCAAGGTCTCGCAGAAAAGATCGACTCGTTTGAGGGACTTGTTTTACAGCGGTGTGAAACGACTTGAAGGTCATGGGAAATAAGGTGTCCTGATGCCGGGCTGTGGCTTTGTCTACTCTACCGTTTGGCCAACACCTCTGCTGAAGCAGATGAGCCTTCAGAGAACTTTTGCTCGGAATTGGTTGCCCTCAGCCTTGCCTGGCCACACGGCTCAGGTACCCGGGGATGCTCCAATGCTGATGGGAGGTCGGAGAGCAGGGACTTCTGGGAAGCCCACCTGGTGTGTAGGGCGCTACCTACACTTCTGTAGGTTTCTTTAGTACTATCGACAGAGCGCGGTTTTGTGGGGTTTAGAGCTTCTGTGTAGTGTGGGTAAGTGCAGGATTTAGGTACAAATTTGTACATAAATTCGTGTTGTGGGTTTGTTTGTTGTTTTTTTTTTTAATAATTAACTTCTCTTTTTGAACTCCGTTACTCAAGTTCCGCAAAAAGGAAGGGCAAGAGCAAGTTGCTGGGTAAGGGGATTTGTTAGAGGAGATCTGGAGAGGGAGAAGTTACTCCTTGTACCACTGCTGACATCGATGCGTTCATCAGCGGTATGCCATATCCCCTGGATTCTTTTCCCCGTTTCAGTTTTCGAAGGCTGCGGAAATACATGCGCAAATTGCAGTTATAACCAAGCGTGACTCTTCATTTACTAAATCCTAATGGAATTCTCGCTACAGGAGCGAGCGGTTCTCCTCGGGGTGTGAGAAGGAGTTGCGTGGCATTTCTTACAAGAGGATTCGAAAGGGTTGTCGCCTCTTCTGCGGCTACTAAGCAAACCTAAACCCCAGGAAGCCCCCCAGATAAATGTAAATGAATGTTTTGGGGTTTTCTCTGTAAGTTTTAGGAAAGTAGAGTCATGAAAGACCCGCTTCTTGAAAACGTTGGTGCGTGGAGGGTATTTTGCGGGCGCATTTGTGGTGTGTGTTTATTTGAGGTGCGTAACTGAGCAGCGGTGCCGGTGCTTGTCCACCTCGGTGGGATCCGTATGCTTTCCTTGGAGTTGCCGTGGCCTTCCTCTCTCGCTATCCCTGGTTCGTCATAGCTGGCTTAACGTGGTGACGTGTCAAACGCTCTTCTTCTTTCTGACGGCGTCTGGGTGAAAGTAGTCCAAAGCATTTTGATAATAACAGTTGATAGTGTTAAAGAGTATTACTGTAGGGTACCCAAGTGACGATTTATAAGGCTCAGTGTCCCGGGTAGAGCACGCAGTGACACGTCCCTTACGCGTGCCGACGTTGCGTTGGCGTGCTCGTATCCACGCGAGCTGTCTGGCAGCTCATTTCATGCACGGTGGTGTGGGAAGCGGCACTGTCCCTTGTCCTTTGAAAAACTATACAGGTTTTTATCGTTCTTCAGCTGAACTTGCCAGTGGAGCGATTCAGAGTAGCTCTAACTGACATCCTAAATTTGGGAATATTGGAAGGGGGAGACGTCTTCAAGCTCGTTCCGTGCTCTTGTTCTAATTTTAGTTTGGTTTTGGGTATTTCTCTTGGCAGAATTACGAAAAAGCAGACCGAGACCGTATGGGTTAGTGATTCCAATTAGCACCAACGCAGATGGAAGCTACGTCTCCAATATCCTCTCCGCGAGTCACCAAAGAAGATCAGCGCGGGAGGTATCCCAGAGCCCCAAACAGCTGTATTTTAACGTCACCGCGTTTGGAAGGGAATTCCATCTCCGGCTGAAACCCAACACTCGTTTAGTGGCTCCCGAGGCCGTCGTGGAGTGGTACGAAGACTCCGTGGGAAGTGGAAAGGATGGCGGTAACGCGAGTCAGACTAGGACTGCTACCGGGAGCTTATGGAAAAGAGAGCCCCTGTGGACCAACTGCGCCTATGTGGGAGACATAACTGACATCCCCGGAGCTTCCGTGGCTATTAGCAATTGTGATGGTCTGGTAAGGCTCATTTAATGGCATTGACGGCTGGTGTTTTGCCGCTTTGTACGCAGCTTTCGTTGCTCTTAACTGCACATCGCTACTGATACCGTTTCAAGAACTTGATTTCCTAAATCCCTTAGAAAACGGCTCAGTACATATTGGTGTCTACCGTCCTGCTGCTTTATTCTGGGGTAATTTCTCTGAGTTTGAGCCAAGTCCTTAATGTCACTGGTGTGAGAGAGAGAAATCAAACCTACCTCTTGTTGGTTTTCCTTTTTTTTGCTTTCAGGAGGTGTTACAAATGGGAAAATTAATAATGAAGTCATTTTAAGTCACTTAAAAGACAACCTTTTGGTGAGCAAACATAGAATTTGGCATCCAAGTTGTCACCATGTACTTCTCGGGTAGCAAAATCGCGGGCTGCCGTGCAGTCCAAGAATAGCACTGGATTTAAGCTTTAAAGGGTTTATTTATAAAATAAGCACGCTTTTTGTTTTCTTACATGCAGTTTTGTTTCATGGGAAGGTGTCATGAGAGGACCGAGCGGTTGGCGTCTATAAAGGGTTCGTTCTCCGCCCTGCGCTGTGTTAGTTGAGAGCGCGTGGTATTTCGTTGCGGCTGCGGAGGATGCAACGAGTGGCGCGGTACACAAATCCCAGATGGAAAGCCCGGGCATAGATTGAGTGCGCATACCATTCGTTAATTCAATCACGCGGTAAAGCAAGCTAACAATACTTACCTTGTACTCCGTACGTAGCAGGAGCAGCGCTGGAACATGACTGCAGCATCCGGGAAGATTGATGTAGCGGTTACTCCGCTGCTGTTCAGCAGAGGAGTCGTGTGAACGAGCCCGCGCCAAGCATCCCTTCTTGGAAATCGGTTTCCCTCTTCCCCCACATGCCCCGTTAATGGTTTGATTCCGTTTTGCGATAAGTCCTGGCGAGCAAACCTCGGGCACTGCCCGAGGAGTTGCCTGCGCGTCTCAAACTGCCCATTCGGAGCTGAGGGCTGCGCGCGCCTGAATTAAAGGAAGGAGGTACTGGTGGTACTCACATCTGAGCTTATCAACTGCCGTCAGTTTGCTGTGCTTCCTTTGGGGTTTGGGGGTTTTTAGGAGCATGTGTAGGCAGCGTGCTGTGCAGAGGTCTGCCCGGACGGATACAGCTTCAGAGCTCGTCCTTACAATGAATGAGGCCCTGGGGTCGAGAGCTGCACTTCAGCGGTAATCCTGAGCGGAGCCCTTGTGTGAAGCGAGACGGCACTTTAAGACAATAAACTGGATTAAATGGAATCAGATTAGGGAGTCCGGCGGCTTTGGCAGAGGTTGCCATGTGGCTGACAAGCTGCTCGTGGTGCGCTGTCAGTTATCTGCAGTAGCTGCTGCCTTCCCAAACGTCCCACTGTGTAAGAAGACAGCAGATACCAAAGGGGTCCTCAGTAAAGAACTGGAGGTTTCCCGCTTGCGTGGCTTATTGCCGCTCTTCTCCCGTAGCACCCGGGAGGAGCCCTTCGTGCGCGTCCAGTGGTTTTAGGGACTGGACCAGGAGAACCTGTGTCTCTTGTTTGAGCAGGAGAGTGGCTCACATGACAAAACCCACCTTTTTTTGAAGCACTTTTGCTCGCTTCCTTCAGCTCGCTGCTGTAACAGTCTTTGGGAGCTCTAAGCAAGTGGGTGGGAAAGAAATAAATCATCCTGAAGACTGGTGGGGTTTCAAACTTACTCCCCCCCCCCCCCATCAGCTCCGAGGTCAGCAGAAGTAACTCGGAAGTTAGCGTTTCTGGCTTCGCGGCTGCTGGACTGCGCGTCTCTCGACCAAGCTAGAATATTTGATCCTCGGCGTGTCCTAAAGATGGGAAGAGTGAGATAATATGGCTCAACAGAAACTGGAACAAGAGTGAGAAATTCTAGGGCCGGGTGTCTATTGGAGAGATTTATTTTCGCCTTCGGAGGAATTTAGACCCTCTCCGGCGCAGCTAGCGAGGCTCGCACCTTTCGGGGGAGAGGGAAGGGAATCTCCGAGTAGAGATTAGAAAAGCAGTTTGATAAGAAGAGCAGCACTGGGCTTGCCACGAATTAGCGAAAGACCTCGCAAGTTTCATTTTGTGCATAAGGAGATTTTTAATCGCGACTCAGGAGACACCTGCAGACGGAGGGGCAGAATTCCGTATTGTGCTAATGTGTACTTCAGACAGCGCTGAAGTTCGTAGCGTTTAGCGTTTGCTCTCAGCGGTAGGTGTATGCTTACGAGGGACTTAAGGGGGCTAAATTTCAGTTGCTTGTTTGTAAATGTAGGGACCGATTGGGATTTGCAGTAGGAAAGCAAGATTTGGCCCATGGTCTCTTCCTGTATCTAAACTTACATTTCAAAACCAAACTATTTGAACCCTTTTGTTTTGAAATAGTTTACATTTCTACTTTTGGAGTAAAAGTCATGCACATACCATCGGTTTTGTAAATTCCTATCTTCACATCTGCTTAATATCCCTTGAAAATAACCCTGTTCTTTTAAAAAAAAAACCACACGCACGTGCACGTGCTTGTCATAGCGAAAGAACGCGTCGTTGGCCATGGGGAAGCTGCCCGTTGTTTTTATTACGGTGTTTCAGAAAGCTGGTACTTCCTCGGGTTCCTGTTGTGTATTTCTGCTGTTGTTTGGGTCAAAATAGCAATATTTATTGTCACAGTATCGATAGAGTTTATCCAATGTCTGTGAAAGTGGCGGCAAAAGGTGTAACTGAGTCACGGTCGGGAGGCAGAAGCATCCTCCGGGAGCCGAGGCGGCGCCTGGAGAAGATTCCCCGGTGTCTGGTTCGGGGAGGGCTGTGGGGGTTGCAGAGCTGGGCATGGACCGCTGGTACCTGCTGTCGCTACGGCCGCTTTTCTCGACCCGCTGCGTCACCGGCACTGGAGCTCGCTCTGCCACCGCAGGCTTATGGCGTTCACATGGTGCCGCGGGAACAGGGAAACGTCGATCCAGCATTGGGAAGGGAAGAGCGCTGGTGAGAAACCTGATACTTTTTCTCGAAGTTTATGCTGGTGTCGCGCTGCCGTTCGTCAGCTGAGGGTAACGGCATCCTTGGGCTCTGCGGGCTGGCGAAGCCGAAGCCGGGGATCTCTTACCGGAGAAGGGTAAGAGGAGAAAAGCACTTAATAACTTGGATGGGCGGGTGGTGAAATTGCAGTTTCGCAGACAGCAGCCTGGGTTGCCGTCCGCTGATTGACCCTTTGCCTCTTCTGTCTGGGGCTTTGGCTTAGGAAACGCCGCGAGGCAGCCTGGGCTGGGAGGCTGGAAGGACGCGCGGTTGCGTGGGCATGGCAGGGCCAGGCAGAAGGCTCAGCTTTTACCCAGACCGCGCTTGCGGGGCGCGTGTGCTCCCCTCGCATAGCCGTAGCCCTTAAATTCTTGTGTTCCCACGTCTCCCTCCAGCTTTTCCTTCCTTTTAGCGCCTGCACAGTAACATCTCACCTTGGTACTCTCCTGCTGTCCATCTCATCAGACTTACAATCATCTGGGCTGGAAGGGACCTTTCAGATCAAGTCCAACCATCAACCCGACACTGCCAAACCCACCACCAAACCACGTCCCTCAGCACCACGTCTGCCCGGCTTTTAAATACCTCCAGGGATGGTGACTCCACCACCTCCCTGGGCAGCCTGGCCGGCTGGGAGGGAGCGGGTATTACGGAAGGTTACGGCAGGCCTTCCTGCCCGAGCTGCCCGGCTCCTCCCCCCTTTACAGCTGAGTAGCACCTTCCCTTTTGTCCTCCGTATAAAGACGAAATCGTTCAAACGGTCCTGAAGAACTTAATTGAATGTATCTGTTTTAGGGCGTCAGACGGTGTTGATGGTGCCTTCTCTTCTGGATGAGTTTGTGTGTCTCTGCCCTAAACGAAATGTTTGATCTAATGTAGGTTGCCAAGCGAGGTGGGTAATCTCCTCCCAGGCGAGCGCACACTGGGGAGGATTTTTGTGCGTGACTGGTGTGGTCGGCATCCGCTGCAAGTCACTAGAGGAGGTTTCATGGCTCAACTTGCTCAAAAGTTGCTGAAGCTTATCTGACCTTGCAACTGGCTGCTAAGAAAGCACTGGCGTGCGCCTGGCGGAACGTAAAGTGTAGGAAAGCGGGAAAATAACTGCAAGGTGTTGAAGGCGGTGGAGCTAGGTTCAGAGCGGGTTTGGCAGGTGGTGGCTTTCACAGGTTGCTCGTGCCTCGTGCAGCGCTGTATCGGCGCTGGGAGACGCAGAAAAGGACCAGCCTCAAAGAAAAAAAGGTACAAACGTTTCAGATTGTAAATAAACAGAACACAGCAAACTTAGCGTATAGCAAAGTAAAAGCTTTAAATCAGTTTCTACGTTTTATTGTAGAGAGAATTACTTTAGCTTCTCAATTAGCTTTCTTCCCGTTGTAACGAAAAGCAAACAGTTGTTGGTGCGCGATGCCTGTAGGTCGCACTTACGCCTTGACCTGTGCTCTGCAGCCCTGCGCCTCCGCGATGGAGGCGGGATCTGGTTTATATTCCCACGTACGCAATGCCAAGTGTGCGCCACCTCTTCCGTTTCTTACAGAGCATTAACCGGACTTGTTTGAAATGAAAGGGCCAGACCCAGTACGACCGACCTTTCATCTTTGACTTCACATACCGAGTGGAACGTGACTCGTTTTGTTTATTGGAAAACCGTGACCTTCAAGTCCGGGGCTGATGCACTCGTGTGGAAGTAGGACTGTTTGCAGCTGACGGGTGTTCGGTGGCCTCCCTGCCTCTCAGTGTGCTGCTGCCCAAAGACAGACCGACTGTCAAGAATAAAAATAAAAAAAAAAAAAAACAAACCCAAACCTGCTCAGATCTGTCACTTGTGACGGGTTATTCCTCACTTGCTGTCATCCCCTTTTTCTGAGGTGATGTGTGTCGTTACGGTCAGTACTTTCACCCAAGTTAATGTGCAGCTGTGGGTATTTGGGGAGGTTCAGCATATCCTCAGGGTTTGGTCTGGATTATCTGACGTGAGGATGCCCTGGCACAGACCTCTTGAAAGCTGGGACTTCGCCATGTGAGCCTTCGACTTTGCGTCTTCATTGCTGGTGAGGGTTTCCCACTCTTGGTGGTTGGGGCGTTCTTAATTATAGAGTCGTTTGAGGTGTGTGAACAGAAATGTGTGTTTGAAATACAGGCTGGAGTATCTCAGGCTGGAGATACTAAGCCTTGGTTCGGGAAGAAACTTAAAAATATGCTTAAGTTCAGGCGTGTGGTTAAGCGCATACCGGGATCTAAGCAGTTTCAGGGTATTTTCTTCTATTTCAAATGCTTTCTTTTTTTTTTTTATTACTGCTGTTCCATCAAGACTGAAGTATTAAGGCTTATTTCTTGTTCATATGTTGGTACCAATGTATTTTTTTCTACGTGATTTCCCCCGAGCTGGCAAGACGATGTTACGAACTGGAGAAACAGCTCTCTAGGAGCTGGTGATATTTTATCTTGGTGTATCGGAACAGCATTTTGGAGACAAAACACTTGAGCTGCTGCCGAGCGTCTGGTTCTGGCACGTGGGAAACTCTCGATAAGGTTAATTCCAGCGTCCCAAAGAATATTATTAGGGACCTACTGTGGAGCAGGGCTGCTGTGGGAAGGTAATGGGAGCATCTCAACTTCTTGGCGCGATGGTGTTGGGCACGTAGAGGGGTGCAGAGCACTCGGGAGGGCGGGGATGTGCGCTGAGGGTCAAAATGGTGCCCTCGGCCCTGGAGGGCCTCTCCCGGTCCAGGCTGGGGGCGGTGTGGGAAAGTTCGGCGGCTCTGGAAACTTGGAAAACTGCAGTGCCATCGTGTCGCGTATTCAGGACTTGAGGCTTCTTGCATAAACCACTGAGGGAAGGAGTATTGCGAAGGGAGGTGATGGTGATTGAAGTAAAACGTCAATAGAGTGTGAAATAATATAATACAGAAGTTCTTTTCTATGTCAGGTTTGCTTCTCCTTGAAGTTGTCACTCAAAACAAGTGGCTCCTTCATCCCTACTTTGTGTAGCGTAGTCTAAGTTTAGGCAGATGGTTGCTCAAGCTCCATTTATTTCTTCTTGTTTGTTTAAAAGTTTTTCTAATGGGGCCAGATTTGGGCTGATGCTAGATTTGCCTCGCTTCTTGGCGCTTGCGTCCCCTTCTCTCCTCCTGCCTTGCCTTTCTCCCGTTCTCCCTTAGAACAAACTGCCCTTTCCCATGTAAAGCCTCCTTTTTCTTCCAAAGCTCTCACCAAAAGTCTTTTTCGTGAAGCCTTGTCGCAGTAAAACGCCAAAGAATTTGGCAGATTGTGTAGGTAGACACATGAATTGGTTGGAGAGCATTTGCAAAAGGTGATGTGAGGAGGGAGAAGATCTGAGGCCGTCCGTGTCCCAGCTCAGCCCTTGCCCCTCTCTGCCTCCTGCCTCCGCGGGGAACCTCAGCCCAAAGTCACCCAAAGTAAGAGGAAACCCAGCTGAGAAGAAAGCGGCTTTTTAGAGGTGCGGAGAAGATCTCTTGGCTTCAGCAGAGGGTTTAGAAACCCATCGTCCGTACCAACTTCTGGCCACCTCTTGGAGGACGGCGGATGGGGGGGGAACCTCCGTGCTTTGCACTGAGTGTACTAAGTGGGAGGTCATAAAAAGGGGTTTGCTCCGAGTTTCCACCGGGTTGTACGCTTTACGTTTTCAAGGCTGATTGAACAGCTAAGTCCTCCTCTGAAATGATAATTTTCCGATGGGCCGCGGCTCCCCCTCCCTTTGTTCCAAGGGCTGCCTGGTCATAGGAAAAACTGAACAGATGTACAGTAGTACTGCTGTGGACTTAACGTAGATCAAACTGGGCCAAAATATAAGGAGCCGCACAAATATCTCTCATAGCGCGGAAATAGGCAATCCGTTTGAGTAATGGGTTTTCCAAATGGAAAAAGATGTTACGTATTTTTAAAATGGAGCGCAAAAGCAAAAGGTCTGACTGACGGTCTCGGTGACCTGAAGAAATCCCTCCTGCAAGAGCTGTTCCCCTCCGGCACGGAGCGGGATGGGAGACGCCCTGTCCACCGCCACTCTTCCCGCTGCGACGGGTGCTGGGAAGAGTCCCGGGTAAGGAAAAACCGGGAGCGTGGCCTGATGCGGTTAAATAAATAAAATAGGTGAAGGACATCACACATCCCCACATGGTACAGTGGAGAGCCGCCTCCTGCCGGGGCAGAGGGAAGGGGGGGACTGCTGGGGACCATCAGCTCTTGAGCCTTGGCATCTAAATCCCAACCAAGAAAATCCCTGCTGCGAACAGGCGTCATGGGCAAATTTGAGAGTTTGTAGGGTTATTTTTTTTCCTCCTCCTCTCCGGTAGCCTTCCCCAGGCGTGATTTCTCAGGGGGAGAAGGGAAGAGCAAGAACCGGGACTGTAAGCAGACTCCAAGGAGGCATTTGTAGTCTACCTTTGAAGTTACTCGGTTTTCCCCCTCATCGCTTTGATTATGGCAATTCCTTGCTTAAAACCGGGGCTCGGGATTCCTGACAAAACACTGGGCTGCGGGAGCCGTCGGGGTTCTTCCAGGGCCTACGCGCAACGCTGCCGTCGTATGGCCATTGGAACCAGTCGGGGTGTCTCTGCACAACACTGCAGCACTTCTTTAAAGTTGTTTTTTTTTTTTTTTTTCCAAGGGGCTCGACAGTCTCCTATATAAGCCATCCAAAGATTAAATGCTTTTAAGTTCCTTCTTCATTTATGCGTGGTGCAAGTGATGCTTGTTCAGGAAAAAAAGGGGGGCAACCCCCCTTTTCTGCTTGCTTCATAACAGCCAACTTAAAAATAAGGTATCTGTTTGAGTAGTGCTTGTAGTTATTTTTGATTGAGAAATGAGGTTTTGCTCACCTAACAGAGTGTCCATTCAGAGATTAATGTATTTATGAGGTTTTTCCAGATGTGTCTGAAGACATCACTTAATGCTGTGTGCAGAGTAGTCCGTTCAGCAGCGCAAACAAATTTAGGCTAACACAGGTTTAACCTGTGTGCCGACCTACTAGGGAAGAGTTATACACGTATCCATCTGAAACCTCGGGCGCTGTCCCAGCCTGGTTTTACGGAGCTCCCGGGGTCCGCTGTGAGGATGCTGGGATTAGTTGCACGTTGCGCTTTTTAAGACAAGAATGAACACCGCCACGAATGTGTTTCCTGGACCTCTGTTGCAGGAGACAGCTTCCCGGCCCTGGCTTCATCGGGGAAGGAGGTAGTCAAAGCACAACCCTACCGAGCAGGTTTGTTTTTTTTTTTCCCCCCGGTACTTTAATTGCCCTTGAATCCCTTCCCCACCGGTCCTGCCAGGTCCCCGCTCAGGGTTTGGAGGGTGACCGTGGGCACACGTGTGGATATGTGCGTCTACGAATATTTCATGTAGAGGGAAACAGTTTGCTCTTCAAGGACAGTGTAGCCGTTAAACTTGAAAATAGCATTTATTAGGGTTTTTTTTTAGTTTGTTTTAAAATATTTTTCATGTGGCATGTTTTAAGGGAAGGAAGTCTCTGTAAAGTAGTGTATTTTAAGTCCACACGACTCCGTCTGGAGGTGTTGGGTCTTAAAAAGCAGAATGACTGTGTTCTTATCGTCTCTCCTCGCTTACTCTTCATTTCACTTGATAGAGTGCCTTACGGAGGCGGGAAAGTGGTTCGGCTATGAAAGGGATGCTTGTTTGTGGCTGTGAATATGGGAAAATAAACCTCTCTCATGCGTGGGTTTGGACAGGTCTGAGTTCATATTCCGACAGCGTGTCCCTACTGAACAGCTGTGGTTTTGCAGCCCTTCTTGGGCTAAATCTTAACGGAAAATAAATTCTGCAAAGCTGCTTCTTTGCCCCTTGTGTGTCGAGTGCAGCTAGGCTAGCCTTTCTGTCCTCTGGCTGCTCTGCAGAGGACCCAAAAAAAGAAAGTTGCCCTATTTCTGTATAGTTCAGCAAAAACATTCCCCCTTCATTTCACCCTCAGAATACCACTGACTCTGCTCTTGAGTCCCGGTGTTCCCCGAGCCCGGCAGGAGCAGGAGCGGGCGCCGAACGCTTCACAGCGGCGGAGGTGATGGAGTCGGCATCACTAGTGCTGCCTTTGGTGTCAACGGCAGCATCTGATTCAACAGCCCCTCAGTTTTGCGTCTCCGCATCCCAGCACTTGCTTTTCCTAAGTAACCTCCTTCATGAACAGCAACACAGTGGGGTTCAGTACTCGTTTCTTCAGTGTTCGTTCCATACGTGTCACTGTGCAGTAAACAAACTTCTGCTGACAGAACTTCTGCTGACCTTCTGCTGAGGTTGGTCAGAGACTGGAGCTGCTCCTACGAGCTGGAAGAAGTTCCGTTAAGCTCTCAGGGTTTCGCAGCGGCTCGCTGTGGCATCCCGAACAGCCTTTCGGTAGCTTGCAGTCACGCCATGGCTAAAGCAGCGATGAAGGGTATTGGAGGGTGCATCCTTTGGTAGTCTTCCCTTGCTGAGGCCATACTATCTCCTTCTTCCCAAGGCAGAGAGGAGGAGTTCCAGGGACACGTCCCCTCGCCGCGGGGAGGCAGTAGGCAAAGGACCCTCCTGCAGCCGGGTGATTTGGCTGCCGTCATCGAGGGCACTGCCCTGAGGATCCCTCCTCCAGCTTTTAGCTCGGTGGTGGATCAGAAGCAAGTCAGAGAGTGAGTTGACTTTCACCTCTTTGGCTGCGTTTTTTAAGGTGGTTGTTCCTGCCTCTCGTGGGCTTAGGGTGTTTCGGACCAGCAGAGGGACTCGTCCATTCCTGTGAACGAGAAGTGTTTTGATGAGGCAACGACTGAAGGTCCTTTGGGCTTCCAGAGAGAAGAAATGCTCTCCCAGAGCAGAAGCAGCCTTGCTGGCCTGGCTTGGGTCCTGCCACACTCCTCTTGAAATCGTTGTTACAACACGCGGTTGTAGAAACCTTAGGAGACCATTGTCCAAGCTGACGTTGTCCCTCAGGAGGTGCCTTTCCGCCACCTGCCCTGCAGGACCTTCCTGGGACCAGCCCTGTGTTGCCGACACCTTTCCGTCAGTACCCCGCACGGAGAGGTCACGCCGTCCGATGGTGGCCCTGTGTAGGCTCCGTGCTTCGGGAATTGCTTGTCTACCTGTGACATGTTCATGCTACAGGAGTAAACAGAGTAGTTTGGGAGCAGCCATCCTCAAATGAGAGAAATGGCTGACAAAGCACTTTTTTGGACAGTTTTGATGATCAAGTCTAATAGATATCTAAAGTAGGGTTTGTAATTCTGGGCCCTTGGAGCAGTTGGCCTCTCCGTTATTTTCCCGGACTCAGAACTTCATTCGGAGACCTGAGAGCCAAGGTTGGCTGAGGTTTGTCACGTTCTTCTGATGGTATTGGACTGAAGAAATGAGCTTCTGAAGTCAAACAGCCTTGGAAATACCCCACGCTGTCGGCGTGCTGCCTTCCAAACTTGCTTGTTTTCTCTCTCTGGAGGTTATTCCTTCAGTCCAGACAAAACTCGGAGCAGAGACGGGATGGAATCTGTGCAGATTGCTCACGGGACGTGTAGAGAAATGACATATACAGTCAACCTGTTGCTTTCCTTCATCTCCAGCTCCCTCTGAAAGTTTGAATTTTAAGCTGCGCGGGTTATGCTAAAAAAAGACTCTAAAAAATACTCTACAATAAATGGCTGGGGACTGGGGCTGCTCGGGGCATCTGCTCTGTAGCTGTCACTGAAGCACACCTTTTAGCCCCGGCTACGCGTTTGCACAAAACAGTGCCTTTAGAGCAGTCGGACAAATAATTTCCTTTCTATATTTTTGCTTTTTGTTACTGAAGTAGCATACGCTGCTTAAATTTTTTCGTTCCTGGAGGCTCACAGCTAGCAGTTTATAAAATAGCCCGAGCTTATTAAAATGACTGAGCACAACCCTTTTTTTTTTTTTTTTTTTTGTTAATAGTTTTAGTAATAAAAACCAGATTGTGTAACTTCTGTGGACCCTTGATAACACGCGGAGCGCACATGAATTGGGCTCTCATTCACGTTCTGCCTTGGCGTATCACATGTGGTAAAGTATGTGTCTCGGTAAAAGAAAGTAAATAGATACTGAAATAGTCAAATGTTCTCCAAACTTAATCCTTGTAACCTCTCTCAAAGTTCTTATTGACTGTAGAGTTTGTACTGAATTTGAAACTGCGTTTTGGAGGGTAGAGCTACAGAAGCCATATTCAGTAATGCCTTTTTTTTTGATGTTCCCTGTTTATTCAGCGCCCCGCTCGCTCCGAGCTGGAATCCCACCTCGGAGCCGCGTGGTCTGAGGTTTGCCGAGGGGGCAGGAAAGGAGCCCGGGCGGAAAGCCCCGCGTGGGCTTCTCGAGGAGAAGGGGAGAAGCGGAAGGCGGACAAGAGGGGTCGGTCTCTTGTAGGAACTCATCACCGGCGGACCCCTTCGTACCTTGTCCGGAGGGCCGCGCTGCAAGCCCGGGCACGGCTCGCTGGGTCAGGCTCTGGAAGAGCGGCGGAGAGAGAAGTTAGCCGGGTCAACCTCCCACCTCCTCTGTCATCGGGAGTGTCTTGAAATGACGGATAACGCTGCAGCGCCGTTGTCCCTGTTACCGGCGTGAAATATTTGCTTTCGCTTCCATTTTAAACTGATACTGAGTTTGCACAGACCGCTTCTGCGACTTGGCTGACAGCTTTAATAAATTACTTGGATTTTTTTTTTTTTTTTTTTTTTTTTTAAAGCAGCAGCCGTGCAACAGTCAGTTAACTTTCTAACCTCGTACAAATCACACCGTCGTTTGGCTTTCTTGTTTTACACCTGTCTGAATCGCTTATGTGTAAAACTGCCTTCCCTTTGAGAGATTTTACCATCCGGGTGTTTTTGAGCAACGATGTAGAACCAATTTAAAATAATGAGCTGGATGTAAATATTACTGGCTTTGGCATTTCAGTAGTTTGACGTGGTGCTTCTTAGCTTTGGATCAGCAGAATATTTCCATTCAGAGTAAAATACATCGGTTTTCTCTGTCTTCTCTAACTTGTATCCGAGACGACTGCTTTTCACTCAAGGACCTTGCCGGGGACCCGGCCAGCCGGCTGCTGGGTGCTGCCTGGGCACCACGCGGGTACCACAGCGATGCTTAGAGCAGCGATTGCCGCTACCCAATATCTGGAACGTTCGGAATTCGTCGTTTTTCTGCGGCCTCGTTCATGACCGCAGATCAAGAGCTATCGCTTCTCAGCGCCACGGTGGAGCACGGTGCTGCTGACCTCAAGCGTCCCCTTTTCCATCCTCCGGATCACGAGATGGATGTATTTTGGGATTCTTTTCATTCGCTTTGTAGTTTCGGGAGTATTCGGCACTTGATCCGAAGTTCTTATTTTTCCTTCTTTGAAGGCTATCAAATGTCCTTGGTGCTTGTTCTCCTCTCCGCTTTGTAGGGGAAGCTGTGACTCTCGTGTCATCCCGCGACTCCGGGAGTTGTGCAAACGCCACATTTACTGCAAGAAGTGGCAACCCCCTGCATATAAAATTTCCCTGTGGCAAAGCGCCCCGTATCTTGCTCCCACTTCAGGCCCCGGTCGCAGCAGCGAGCTTTGCCATCGCCCGGACCGTTTCACCATCCGATGATGGTGGCTGCTAGCGTAGAGCTTCGGTAATCGCCACAAAGACAAAACTTGTGCTCAGTGAGTATTTCTACAGAGCTACGCTGGGCTCAGGGAGACGCTGGGCTGCGCCCAGCATGTTCCATCCATACTTTTCCGTTTTTAATAACTGGTATTTTAAAACCGCGATTCCTTCTTTAAGGACAAAGCGTTTTGCGTGCCAGTTTTGCGCCGTTAAAACAAACCTGTGTGGGTTTTCCAAGAATGAAAAATAGAGACACATTTTTCCACATAAAATCAAAGTTTGTTTTTTCTTTTCGCTTTCGTATAACTCTTAAGGGGTTCCATTGATTTATTTTTTTTTTTCCTTTGACTTTCTGAAAGGGGAAAAAAGAAACCCAACATTTGGATTAAAACCAAGCATGAGAAATTGCAGCATAAAAGAATTTTCTTATGTATGTTTATAGAGGAGGGAGGCTAAAAAGCTTCATTTCAGTCCTGCGCAATAACCCAGTAATACGTTGCCATTTGCTTTTCTCCTGTGCCAATTCAACGTGGCATTGGTTAGTCCGGGGGCTCTCCCGAGTGTCTTTTGCACCTTACAGCGGTGCATTGGTGTTGAAAACAGACGTGAAAGACCCTTTATGCTTCTGATGCGAATTCATATGGTTTAATTAGCTCTTCTCTCTTTTTATTTATCGGATATTTGGCTGTATTAACGACCCATTTGGAGGTTGTGATCCCTCCCTCGTATTCTTGGTTTTTTCTTCTCTGCTGCATGGCGCAACGGTCAGTTTGTGTGTGGCTTTTGACTGGGTGACTTCCACAGCAGAGGGGCAAACGGGATTAGTGATCTCCGAGTGACGGTTTGATCCTTCAGATTACACTGAGCGCACCAGGTGTGTTTAAAAGGAAGAACCTCTTTGTAGTTAAAACAAGTTTTTTAGCCACAGGAAGGACTCTCCTTAGTTAAGGAAATGAGCGTATTGTTTCTGGTCAGCTTGACGTTCAGTCTTTCAGTATGAGTACGTCGTCGTTTCTTGTTCCTAAATTGTGTCCATAGTTTGGAAGAGGATATTAAACATTCCGATGTTTTCATCCTGTTTCTGAATCGTCATCCTGGTATTCAGTTGAACAAATAGTAGTTTTCTTTGTAGCTGCAGAAGATTTTGTTTTGGTTTAAAATTCTGGTATTAGGCGATTAGTCACAAACTTCTGCTGCGTGAATAATTCAGCTGGCGGAGAAGCCGGAGCAACGCCTACTGTTTGAGTATTTCATTTGCTTCGGAGTTAGTTTTAACGTTGTTAAATTAACGCTGTCTCACTCTTAGCACTTAATAAGAAAAAAATCTTATCCCCGCTCTGTGCCCTCTGTGTGTAATAGCCTTCGAGGCTTGAGACTAAAATGCTGCAGGAGCTCCTGCTTCAATTCTGAAATGCGTTGCCGGGGCTCTGCGACAGACAAACACCGATTTCACCTCACGTTGATCTTCCAAAGAGGAAAACCGAGCTGTCGGATTCCTGCTTGCCGCACTAGCAATACCTCACGGGTACCGGCGCTGACGGAGCCGTGCTTTGCCTCCCAGCCTCTGCCCCGAGCCCCGCACCCCCCACCCCCCCGAGGCTGCCGGG
The DNA here is from genome assembly GCF_965231255.1 of Vanellus vanellus. NCBI lineage: Eukaryota > Metazoa > Chordata > Aves > Charadriiformes > Charadriidae > Vanellus > Vanellus vanellus. The sequence continues at coordinate 1,562,300 of NC_138909.1, forward strand.
GGCTGCAGCCCCATCCCCGGCGACGACCGCCTTCATCTGCAAACCTCCGCTCTCCCTCTGTAGCCACCCGGCGACCCTGTCGACAACATCTGTTTCTCGAGATGCGCGCACCGCTGCCCTATGACTTTTTTTCCAGCATTCTTCTAACGTGTAGTATTTTTTTATATGCCAAGTACGTCGAGGCCATAAATACTTTAACGCGCAGAAGATGTGCAGCGAGAGAAGTATGTCCTTTTGGCCGGCTCTCCCCCGTCCCTGCCAGCCCTGCGAGACGTTCCGCGGCGGGGCCTGGGTCCCCTTCCCGCACTGCGCTCTGCCAGGCTCCGAGGGACGTGCCACCTGCCCTGGGGACAGCCCTACCGCCAGCGGGGCTGGAAACCCTCCTTGGGTCCTGGGGACGTCTCCTGGAGTCACAAATTCCTTCTGAGACGGCTTTAAGGCTGTACTTAGATCTGCTCCATAACTTCACGTGGTGGCAATGTAGATAGATCGGTGTCAAAATCTGGGTACGTTGTGCTTCCAGCTGGGTGAGCGAAGGCAGGAGGGACAGTGAGCGTTCATGGTGTCGCACACACGCTCAGGCGCGATTCCTCCTCCTTCAGGCTCCACCCTGCGTTTCCAAGTCTCAGACGTCAGATTTCGTAAAATAATGAATTTAGCTGGGAGGTGCAGCAGCAAAGACAGCCCAGACTGGGTGTCTCCAAGGAGAAGGGACCCTGAGCAAAGAACTCCCCGGGCAATGGTACCCTTGTGGTCCACGCACACGCTGTCCATGCGGCTTCTGGTCCAATGGTGATTTTTGGTCTGGGGTCTCCTAACATCTCATTGGATTCTTTTTCTGTGTCCAGGCAAGCTCTTATCTGCGTGAGTCACATCATCAGCCAAGGGTTGGAGCCTCCGTATCTTGGGTTCATGCTCCTTGTGCACCTGCCCTTGTTGGCAGAACGTGGGGAACCAGAGAGTCCCGGGCTTGGGAGAAACACTGCCAAAACATCAGTGCGATATCAAACGCTTTCCCGTAGTAAAAGACTTAAACACAGCACTGTACCAACTGCTAGCGACGTTACGAAGAACGATGACCTTCTCACGGCTGCAGCAATTCTAGCTACTCATGTTAAGTGAGTCACGCCGTATTATAATCCTAAGTAATTTATCCTAACGAACACGTATTTACTTTTGCTAAACAATTGATATCCCTCAACAGACGGGCCTGCTTGGGCAGCGCCGCAGCGCAAGGCTGGGTGTCCACCTTGCTGGCTTTCAGCCCTCTCCAGCTCTTTGTCCACCTGGTTCCCAGTCTTTAATTGTCTGCCACCTTCATTTGTTTGAGCCCTCTCAAGCCGTGGAAGACGGTTGATGCCGGCTCCCGTTTCTTAAGGAGCACCGGCATTCCCCCGGCTCGCCGGTGGCGAGGGATGGCGTCCCTGCCGGGAGCTGCCCTCCGTCCCCGCACTCCCTCCCGCAGACGGGGCGGTTTCTTCAGTCGTTCATGCGACTGTGGCTCCACCGCCTGCGCCCTTCTCTTTGGGTGGGCTTCTCTCTTGGCGTTTCTGGTGAGGTTAAGAGGAAAACCTCTAATTTTGCGTAATTGCTTGGAATTTGGAAGGGATGCCACTTATGGTCACTTTGGTAAGCTTTTGGTATTGATATCGAGTCCCCTCCGTACTTTACATAATGTTTAAATTATCCGTAGCCACTTTTGTCAGATCTGTGCTGTATGTTGCCTACAATGTTGTCATAAAACAATACAGATGGATGACTCCAAATTATGTGTGTCATAAATAGAAGATGATATGTGATATTTTATTTTGATTAATCACTCTATACGTTGACCTATTCAAGTTAGGCAAGCAGTAGCTACAGAAAGTAGAAGAAATGGAAGAAGAGAACAAAGTGGGTAAGCGTTACAGATATCTCAGTAGCGTTGCGAGCAAAGGGCAACTCTCCCCAGGTGTGTTTTGTATACAAGTAATGGGAACTCATCTGTACGTGTGAAGTTTCTTTGACTCCATCTGTCCACAGAAGTCTCGCTGAATCAACATTTCCGACCTAATCGCTCCCGTTTGGTACAGAGCGCTGAGATTGTGGGTCCTGACTCCAAAGCGATGCTTTGGGAAGCTGGAAAAGAAGACTCTATCTCTACCACGTCTTCTATCCAGCAGGAAAATGTACCCGTGCTGTCAGAAAGGTACCTATAGGCATTCGGTCACCGATTTTACCCTCAGTAGATGGTGGATGTGCTTTCTTTTGAGAGCAATATGTGTGTATCCGTGCTAGCTTAATAAGCGAAGCCATAGGATTATGCAAATGTGCTTCTGCTTGCCAGTTCTGTCCAGTGGTAGGCTGTACTCTGTTATTCCTTCTTAATTACCGTTATTTTTTTGTTCGTATAATACATTCTTTGCTAAAATGCGACTGCGATTTCCCGTGGGTGTCAGGAGTTGGCTGCGTAGGTGAGCGCTGCGCAGCCGTTCCAGCAAGGTGGTGGCTTGCCCCGCGGGGCAAACTCCACGTCTTCAGGAGCTTCTAGAATATTTTTGGAGAAGAAACCCGGAGAATCGGCGGATTCTTGACAAAATATGGATTCCACCTGGCATGAGAGATAATACCCACCCAGTGAATTGAAGATACAACCCTGGAGCTACACATGAAGGAAACTTAGCATCAATTTCCCCCCACCGGAGCTCTGTTTCGGTGGCAGCGGGCGAAGGGAAATGTGCTGCAGGCAAAGCATCCTTTTTTTGCTTTTATTTTTCTTCCAATAAATCCAGCAGTCTTCGGTGCGAGTCCCAAAAGTTTTCATCTTTGGATGAAAAAAGCGAGCAGCAGGTAGCCGTGACGCAGGTTTTGCACAGTCACTGAACTGAACACACCTTAAACCAACAGAGAGGGTGAAAGGTGGTAGTGTTTTTGCGCCGAATGTGTGTTTTTTAGACGAGGCAGTGCCTTTTTTTTTTTTTTTTTTTTATAAAAGCATGTTTATATCGACTCCTTAAGAAGTTTAGACTGGAGGGCTGTCTCCAGAAACTGCCCCCCTCCCGTTTCGCCGAGTCCCATGTGTTTGTCTTGGCAGGATGCGGTGTCTGCTCGGCTGGGGCCGGGATATTAAATCGAGGGAACACAGAGCTCTTGATGCTTTTCAATAGGGCTTTTATTTAGTTAGCGGCAGGATCGAGCTGTCAGCCACCTGCGATTGTCCAACAGGGAAAAAAGGGAGAAGTAGGAGTGGTGGGGGGAAGAGCCCTGGAAACGTTTCTCGAATTCATCGATAGAATGGTCAGAAACGAGCGTTTTCGGGGAGGCAGCAGCTTTGTGGTGGTTCGACTGTTGAGTCCTTTCACAGCGGTTCTGGCTCGGTCGGTGGCGGTGGTGGGTGAAATCAATGATGCTGCTGGCTGAGACTGCTCGCGTCGGCGCAAGGAACTTTCTTTTTTGGACTTATTACCCATGGAGAATCCGTTAAGAGATTGTTATGAGCCAAACAAGCGATTTGTGTCCCAAAGTGAGAATGATTGAGATACCGCAATCCTGACGCGTAGGGATGCTGTACGTACTTGTGCGTTTCATTTTTAATGCACGAGTGGCGATTGATTGATTTAATTACTGTGTAGGACACCAGGGTGTTGGGAGTCCATCTTGGGTACTCTCAAGAAACGCTGGTGGAAGGTGAGACCGGACTTGGCGTATGTGGTGTCCCTCTGTCACAGACCACCTCTGTTGGTCTTCATGAGCGAGAACGAGACTCAGCTTCTCTTAGTCAACTTAAGCCCTCTTCTGCCCCCACCACATGCTTTGAAGAATAGAAGGGAAGAAAACAAAAAAGATTTGGAGAAATCTCCAGGAGGAGGAGAGTAGTTCCTTTGCGTTTTTGCCAGCTTGGACACTACGTCACTGTCGGTCTTGATTCTTTCTCTGCCTCGCTGCTGCCGACATCCTACTCCTCTGCCCTTCATTCAGAAAGAGCGTGTGGAAGGACTCCGTTGCCTACGCTGGTCCCCTTGGAGAAACGTCTTGGGTTTGGAGCAGGTGATGGTCACAGCAGGCGAGGCAGGAGGGCCGGTACGTGCTTTGTAGCTGGAAAGAAGAGTTTCCTTCCCTGTTGGTAAGGACAGATGTCAAGGTGGTGGAGGAACATCTTTCTAAGTGGATTTGGTTCCTCTGTGAACACCAGCCGCAATTCTTTATAGCCATCGTCCCCACTCGTAGGACGGTAGCGTATGCAGTTTCCCAGACCGAGGGGTGTTTGGGCCCTGCTCTCCTGGCCTCGGGCAATTACTGTCCCTTTGCACGCACTCAGGTGACAATTGATGCGGACGGTCGCGGGCTCGGGCAGACAGAACCCGTCTCTGCGTTTGCCCACGTTGGTTGCAGTCACTGGGTTGAGATCTTTTTCTTCTTAGCAAGGAGGTTCATCCTCCTGAGCACAGTCTCCCCCCTAAAACAGGGGTGGCTGTCTTCTGCAGGCAGTTTTCCCGTTTCCCACTGAATTCTTGGCTGTCCTTGGACTGGAAAGGGACGGTCAGGCTCTTTGACTCGTGCCTTCTTCTACACGTGCTCTGCTGAGAGATGTGCCCATCTGCTCGTTCCTACGTCCCTCCCAGGCAGAGTCCAGCTGCATAGCACACGTTTAGGGCTCCGTATTTACCCATGTGTGCTACCGAAGGATCCCAAGGTGACACTTCCTCCTAGAGGGAAGATGATATTGGCATCCTGGGATCCCTCTGCTTATTGCTGATCTTTTTTTCTTTACCTAACTTGCTCATTTCTTATCAGGGACTATTACTGCAGCCCGACTTCGTCCAGACGACCTCCTGCTGCTGAGCGGACTCCAGCCTGCTTACTAATCTGCTTCTTTATGTTTTTGACAACCTCCTCCATTTAGAAGTGAATGTAAAGCCTTGAACGTGCTGTTAAATTTCAATTTTTTAAGCTTTTAATCTCCCCTATTTCAAATCTTCACCGTAAAGTCGCAGTATGTGGTATTTCCAAATTACTCTCTGTATAGAGGTGTACGGATAAAAGGTGTCTGTCATACAAATGAAGTTTCTCCTGCAGAGGGATGCGGTGAGGCTCTATTGATGGTGTATCCCTGGCACTGCAGTAATCAATTCCAGGTTGGATGAGTGACTTTTTTTAGATGGGGCAGTTTTATCCTCAGGAGCGGATAAAGCAGATCTGCCGTGTGTCTTCAGCCGGAGCAGTTACCGCTTTGCTAAGGGCCCATACAATGGTTAGTTGCAAGAAAGCTCATAAAATAGGTAAATATTTCATTTTAAGATACTGTGAGACTCGAACTCCGTGTACGCGGCATAGCGCAAAGGCTCTGCGTCTTCATGGCTCCAGCATCCCGGCCCGCGTGCATCTCCTTCAGTGCTGCGCTCTTCAGCCTCCGTTTATAAAAACCGTGGATGTAATCCCAATTAACTGCCAGGAAAGTATTTACGTATTGCTCCCAGTTCCTAGCTGGGAGGGGAGAAAGGACAAAATGCAAAAATAAACAAAAAATCCAAAGTTTTTAAGTCTGGAACAAGTCTGTCTGGTGACAAAGGTGTTGGTTGGGAAAGCTCAAACGGAGCAGAGGGCGCAGTTGCGGTGCGAGAAACAGCTTATCCTGGCGAGGGACGTTCTAGAGCCTGATCTCATTTCTTTCTCACCCAAGTGAAAAAGGAAGATATTAAACCACACGAGAGAGGGGGAGAAAGCCCAAGCGAGCAGCCTACAAAACCAGCTCAGCAGCGAAAACTGCTCGTAGACCTTAGGCTTCGCCGCCATGCGCGCCCCGTCCGCCGGCGAGCAGCCGCATCACAATCTGCAAATATTTCAATATTGTGTTTCTGGTGGGCTTAAAAAGCAGCCTGAGGCGTTCAGGCCTCTCGCTGGTCAAAGCTGGCGGTGGAGAAATAGCTGCTAATTAACACCTCCGTTCCCCAGAGTATCACATCAGTGTTTTAAAAACTCTTTCTTTGTAGGACAAGGGCACTAAGGAGAGTTTTAAAACGTGGCAGGGGGTTGGAATTAGATGATCTTTAAGGTCTTTTCCAACCTAAACCATTCTATGACTCTATGATCATTTATATTATTACTTTCTCTGTGGTAGATTCATTATGTTTTACCAAAACGCAGGGTTTTGCAAATAGAGATACCAACTGAAATACAACACTGTGAAAATAACTGCAGGCATAGATAAAAATAACGGCAAAGCCACGAAACCACTGGGATGAAAACCGGAGGGCTTCTGCCACTGGTATTCTTCACACTTCCCTGTGTTTCCCCCCGCCCCGACTTCGTGAGCCCTTCTGATGAAACCAAACCCTTGGTGGTGGGCGTCCTGCGGGAGCGGGCTGTCTGGATGGGACCGCGGCCGCCGGGCAGGCGCGGAGCGGCGCTGGCGGGAGAGAAAAAGGGAGAGTTACCTCTGTCCCAGGAGGAGTTGATGTGACACACTCGGTCAATGGAACCACTCCTCACCCTCATCTCTTGGTAATTACCATACCGGTGCTTTCTGATGAGCTCGTGGGTTTGGGTCCCCGCGCTGCCATATGCGCTGGGGGGTCGGGTGTTGTGCTGTGCGGGCACGGCACACGAGGCCACTTTCTGCTGCCGAGAGCTGACCGAGTTCGGTGAGAGGCTGGAGATGGGAAGGGTAAGACGTGATTGATGAGGACAGTAGATAGAGGTCTCGGCACTTCAGAAAACTAACTTTTGTCAAGCTTTTTTCATAGGCAGTTGGGCAAATGAGTGTTTTGTAGAGGGAGTTGCATGAGAAAAAGCAGCTTTCGTGTTTGGGGTCACCGCCACATCCAGTCTACCAGTGGACAAGAAGAAGGAAAAAAAAAACCACCCAGAACTTGGGATGGAGGAGGGCAGCGGAGACGGCATCAAAAATGAGCATTGACTGATCTCGTTGCATTGCACATGAGGTGATAGAGAGCATGAGGATTTTCTGTCGTAGGTTTATTTTGTAAAATAAACACGCTGTAGACTTTTAACAACCCAAACCATTTCCTACTCTCCAGGAACCGCCCGGCGGCAAGTGTTAGCGGCGCTTGGCTGGACGGTGGCCAGTGGTGAGAGCTGAGGGTGGGCTTTTCAAAACACACCTGAGAATTAAGCGACTTGCCCTCATTGCAGACCGCTAGAAACGGGGCATTGAACTTCCTAAAATACTTTTGAAAAATCCCACCCGTCGTGTTTACCGGAACGTGGCCGTTAAATGCGCCCGTTCTTACCGGTGAGTCCACAGTTGTCTGTTGTGCTCCCTGAATGAGCGGTTCTTTCCTCTCCTGCACCTCCTCCCCCATGCCTATTTATACGGAATCGTGTTCCCCCTTAAAAGCTGTTGATTTTGGCTCGGTGAGTGACTCCTTAGTTTAACCTGCCCTCGTCGGTTATTTTCTCAAGGCTTTATATTGTTTGTAGTCCCCTTATTATTGCCCGCGTCTTTTTGCATTTGGGGAGGGAAAAAAAAATAATGCTTTTTTCCAGGTTTTGCTTTATCAGGGGATTGCCCAGTGAAGAAAGCAGCGTTTGCCGTCCTCTGGGGAGTCCTCCTTGGTGGGCCGCCTCTGCCAGACTGGGTTTGGCCTTGCTCCCAGTTACCTTTTATTCCGGACTCGGGCAGGACTCGCTCCGGCGTCGGTTTAATTCAGTGGAACGATTTTCCCTCGGTTTACCGTGCGGCGTTCCTCCTGCTTTGAGGAGGATGAAAAGAGTTGGAGGGATGGAACGCGTTAAGCTCGTGAGTTGTTTAAAGACAATTAGACACGTCGGGCAGCAACGGGGGGGAGCACACAAGGGGCTAAAACGTGCCCTCGGCGGGTTTCCCCCGCAACAGGCGGTACACAACCGTGGCTGCAAATGAAGCACAGAGTAACAGGAGGCTCCATGGTGAGGGAGGGATTTTTTCCTTCCTCAGCCCTTCAGCTTTGGCCCTTTGGCTCCGAAACCCCACTTGCCTGGTCTCCGTTGTCCGTCTCCCTTTCCCCTGGGGCGGCGGGGACCCCTCTTCCTCCGAGGAGCACATCACCACGGGTGCTCGATGGTCTGCGCCTGCGCGAGCCGTTTGGCTTGGTGGGCTTTTCATTAACGTCTCCGCTGTGCCGGGGAGGCCGCGACCCGCGCTGGAGGTCACACCGGGTCTGCAGGAGGTGTTGCTCTCCAGGAACCCCGTGTTGGTGACGACCCGTTGGAAATCCAACCTTTCATCTCCACTTGCGAATTTTGCGGAGAAGTTGTGTCATGTTTGTTCGTGACTGTGGGCGCGAATCCCCTCCACGCGGTTCAAATCCACCGAAAACGATAGGGTTAGCCACTGCCATGAAGGTGAATGAAAGGTAGGGAGGTACCGTTACTCTTAATGAGTAATTAGGCTTTTACAATGTGTTTCTGTCTCATATTAACACAGCCGGGTTATCAGCCTCGGAGAAGTTAGGTGGCTTTTGAGGAGCAGATGATGAGTTGTGGCGTGAGGAGGGTGGAACGCCTCCAAGCGTTTTACAGGGAGTTGTGAAAACGGCAGCCGCTCGATTCTTGCAGATTATTCCTATATTCCTTTTACAGCAAGGCACACGCATTCTCAAAAGTACAATTGCGGCTCTTCCTTTGTAGGTTTAACGCAGGGAAGACAAAGCGCACATGTTGGAGCTGGAAGGTGAAGCCACGCTTCGCTTTGGCGCTGAGCCCTGCTTTCGGGTAGGCCTACTTTCAACTCACAGGCAACAGCTTCATAGAAAATGGGGCATTTACAAAAAAATCTTTACGCGCCAGTAACATAGCAACCGTAGGTACAAAACTTAGATTTGCTCAGACAAATGGTAAGTAAATGAGCCGTTAACGTGCGAAGGGGACTTGTTAATTCCCGGTCTAATGATGCGTCCTGGCCACGTGAAAACCTGACTTGTGAGGCTAACTGGAGTTATTCCAACCCAAAATCTCACTTGTTACTGCTACTCACGTAACGAAAACAAAAGAATGTAATATTTAGATTTATGTAGTTTAGGCAGTATTCGAAGGAACTCATTGACTGGAAATGAGCGTGTGGACGTCAGAAACCACACAGAGCCGGGAAGGCTTGCGGTGAAACGCTCTTGGTGACACTTGGAGTATTTTTATTAAAATACTAATTTTTGATGCTCTGTCATATACCTTCACAATACTCTCTACTTGTATTTGACAGATTATCAAAGTTTGGACTGTGGTAATCCCCATATGTTGAAAATAAAAATAAAAATAAAAATCTGAGTAGCACCGCCATAAATAAGCTTGATGGCATTCAAAGCCGGAGCGGGGCTGGGGAGGCCCGGGAGCGGTTTGCAGAACTGTCAGGGTCATCTCCTTTGGCTTTTGGTTGAATTTATTGGGGTTTTTTTTGTGGTTCCTACTTTGTGTGCGTCTCGGGTCGCAGTCAAAGCCAGAACTGTCCTTCCCGCCTTACATGTAGTGAAACCTTCAGTTACGACATTACAGCTGCTGAGCTCTCTTGAGGGGTTTTCTTTGGTTTTTGGGAAAACCCAGTGCATCCCGCGGCGGGCAGCGAGCCGGCGGCAGCTGTAGGTGGAGGTGTGACCTGCCCGAGGACCCATGCGTGCAGGACCTCAGGGGGATGGGGACAGGGGAGCGTCCCCGTATCGCCTACTTGCGAGAAGGAGAGGAACGTCGTATAAAAGCAAGGTGACGAGGATAATGCTCGTTTGCAGTTGCTCTGCCACATTTTATACAAACATTCGTGGTTTGTATGTTCATGGCTTTGATGACAAATTGTAGATGCCTCGAAATACGTATCCCATTGGTGTTTTTCGCTATTTTCAAATATTCCGTGTGCATTTTCCCCCGACGCGCTGATCGCGCTTTCGCTGGCTGCGCTGAAGTCTTGCTGCCCTTAGGTATCAGCAGGGGGTTCAAGTGACTATCCTCGAGCGTATCGCCCCATTTCCCTCGCCGTTCGTCCCTGGGGTTTATGTTCGAGTGCCAGCAAAGAAATTTTTCCTCCTGAGCGTCTCTCTTCCCTTAAACTGGGCTTAGGCAGGTGTGACTCCCTGCAGCGAGTTTCATTGTGGGAACGAGCAGGGTAAAGCTGTCTTGCTGCAAACCTCTCCCGCAGCTTTGACGGGCAGAAGACACAAAGAGAAAGGGGTTTGAAGAATTGTCGATATCTACGGACAAATGGTAAACTCCTATGTGGTTCCCCCTCTTAGTTGTGTTTTCAAAGGGGTAATGTATCTCCTACCTGTGCAACGCCTTCTCTTAATGCCTTTGAACAGCCAGATGAGCATCCCCGGAGCGCAGAGGGGTGTCGCCTCTGGCAAGAAGTCCGTGCAAAGGAAACCCGGCGGTAATTTGAGTCATACCGCAAAATAATATGCGGAGCGTTTTATGCTTCACCCCTCTTGATACTTGTTTTGAAAGCATCGGGCCAGGTCTTGGGGCTCTGGAATGACGTATGGGCGTGTTTTCTCTCTTCCTCACCAGGCTGGAATGATAAGAACTGATAAGGATGAATACTTCATTGAGCCTTTGGAAAGAGGAAAACAAATGGAAGAGGAGAAGGGAAGAATCCACATGGTGTACAGGCGGTCGGCTGTAGTGCAGCATCCCACCGATACGCTCCCTGATGTCCACAGAGAAGGTACAGTACCCCCTGTTAAGCGTTCACAAACCCATTCCAGGTAACCGTAGCCTACGGCGGCTTCTGACAGAGGCAGTTTTGGCTGAGCTGTTCGAAAAGAAAGCGTTTAAATGTCGTAGGCCATCAGTCGTTAAACGTAGTTTCTCTGCAAAGAGCAGCGCACGTGTGGTTTCATCGAGGAGGACGGAACTCAGCCACAAAGTGGTCTCATCAAGAAATGTTGCAAAACGCTTGTTTTTTCCTTCCGTAAACCAGGGACAAAGTTTGTAGTGATTTAAGTGGAAACAAGTCTGAGCTCCACATCAGTAGGTAAGATACTGTGGGACGTGAGACGTTAATGGAAATACTCATATGACTTTAATGTTCGAAGTTGTTATTAACGCTCGCCTGTCCGTACAACTTCTGTTTAGAGTTTGGGTCCCGTTTCTTTCTGAGTAATTGCTAAATTGTGCCCATGTCTGATACTGTTTTCCTCCTCCTGCTGGTTGCAATTAATGCAGTTTGAAGGCAGTTGTCTTGATCGGATGTATTTTGACTTCTCCAAGGATTCCCCTCCGTCTTGATAATATGGTTGGTCCATCTGAGGATGATTATTGTGTAGTTTAATCCATTGGCTTGTACGTTCTTCCCTCCCTTTTAATATTACGCAAACCCTTACGAGCCGGCGTGTTGCATAGTGAACGTTGAGGTTTTTGAGGCTGCGGGCTGAGGATGAAAGAGCAGCTCCGTTCCCCTCCCGCCCTCTGCCCGTTTTTCACCATCTCGCAGCTTCTCCACTTCCTATTTGTACTTCGTGTTCACACGTTCTTGGCACTTAAAAGGCCTTGAGAAGAACAAGAACAACCACATACAATACAGAGAACTAGAATTAGGCACAAATATTAAACAGGGAGGAATCGAGCAGTCCCTCGTTGCCACTCGTCACACGCTGAAATTATTTGGTGTGGGTTTGGAGTTCTGCCTCTGAAAGAGCAGGTGGGAATTGAAAGATATTTCGAATAAAACGCTGTCAGGCTTTTCTTAGGCTTTCAGAAGGTAAGTGTGTGCTGCCGACGGCAGTGTGGCGCGGCGGTACGACAGCGGGCTTGGGGACCAGCGGCACTCGGCACCGTGCCGGCTCATCCACCCACCTTCTCTCGGAGACCTCTGCTGCCAAAGGGACTCTGCTTTTGGGACCCCAAGAAGGTCATTCAGATCTATCTCCCGCGTCTCTGGTGTGACTGACTGCGCAGCTGTTTGTGGTGTGCTCCAGTAGGTGTTTTATTGGTGTATCACACACGTAGCTATGTGAAACAGCTCTATATTTCATCTTGCGTGGTGCAAAATGTGCCGATCAGGGCGCTTAGCCCAGGCTCTGTTGCTTTATCGTACTTTCTGCCACTAGTATTTTGGCATTTATTTTCTGTCATCTGCATCTTCCCTCCCCTTCGCTTCATAATTTGAAATGCACATTCAAGGAAAACTCTTCACCCACTTTTGTACCACCGTGCTTACAACTAACTTGGCATGGTTTTAGTTTGGAGTTCCTAGAGTAGTCTGCACAGATTTGTGGATAACTCATGTGCGTAACCACACCTCGCTGGAGGCGCCCGGTGGCGCCAACGCGTGGCACAGTCCTCTAGAACGTGCAGTCTGTCATGGTGGGAAAGGGGGATGTTTTATACTTCCTAGTTTGCCGCCGTATTTTAACCAAGCTCTATTCCTCTAAGACAGCCAGACCGTTCCGTCCCAAAAGTTTAAAGCCTTACCGAACAAAGAATGGCTACTACACAATCGAAAATGTCATATGGGTTTTTTTGCTTCCGTATTTATTGATTCTGGCGCTGTCCTGGTTTTGCTAATCAGTTGGGCCGCTTGCTTATCTGTAAGGTCGTTTACGACATCGGGCGAGTGGTGCTCACGTGTCCGTGTCTGCGCCTAAAAGAAACGTGCAAGTCTTCTTAAAGATTGTCTTTGCAGAAGATTTTTTTAACCTTCTTTTCAATGGACATTACACACAGAAAAGATTCCTCTTGATTATTGCCTTGCCAAACAGCCCAGCGTACTAGAGAAACCGCTTTTTTTATAGAGCTCATGCTGAGTTTAAAAGTGACCAAAGAACCTCTCAGCAGCCCGGGTATAAGAACAGGGGCTGGTCCTGGCACAGATGGCAGCCTCTGCTTTCGTGACAATGCTCTGGATGTAGCAAGTGCCGTTGGGATCTTGAACTTGCTCCTAAGAGGGTTTCCTAAAGTGTATTAGATGAGTTTGCTTCTAGAGGCGAGGTCTTTAATTTTCAGATGTGTCTGAAGGTCTCTACGTGCCGCTACACTGTGAAAACTGGAAACCTTTCCCATCTTTCCTGGTTTTCAAAGAAAAAAGTTAGGTGGAGGTCTGGCTAATTTGTCCTCCCGGTTGCTTTTAGCCACTTTTCACTCTCGTTGTCTAAGCCCAGTCACTGACCACTCCCAGTTGGTTAAACCCTGATCTTTATTGTACCGCTGTCCTTATTAGATCGAGTAGACTGCGGTCTCGTCTGCGCCGTGGTCTGGCAGCTCCACCTTGGCTCAGATTAGGCACCACAAAGGAGTAAGTTATATTGCCTTTATCCTTATGTCTTCGAGATGCTTTTTAAGGTCCAAGCGTGATCGAGGCTAAAGCAAGCTGCCGAAGCCCGCGGAGCCTGAGGACGTGTTTGACCCGCGTGATGGGTTAACATTGCGGCTCTTGTAACTAAATAAACGGTGAGCGTGACTCACGTTCACAGGAAATCTCTCTTACTTACTTTTGACAGTTTAAAGCTGCTACGTGCGTTCGAGTTCAGGAAATAGAACTGGCTGTTACGCCCCCGTGTGCAGCGGTGAAGTCGTCTGCTACAGATAAGATCTTTCTGGATCTTCTCTGCGCCTGCTCCTCACCCCACGTGCCCGGTGCCAGCCCAGAGGCAGAAATGCAGAGTACGGTCTGCTGGCCGTGGAGAAGTTCAGCCGCATATTTAGCCGAGGCGGACAAGAACCCGCGGTTTCAGTAATAGATGACAGATGACTCAACGAACTAGACATTAAGGTTAAAAAGTACTTAAAGTTGTTGTTGTCAGTGAGGTTGTTATAAAAACTGGGAAACGTTGTGTAAAAGCACTCTCCGGAATGAAATAGGACATACTGCGTTGCGTTCTCTCTCTAAGAAGTCACTTTTATAAGACAGGGTGGCTGTGAAAGTGTCCTGCTCCGGCTATACGGCAGAAGCTTTCAGATCTGGCAGCACATCTGGTGTTCCTGCAGGATTTTATAACTTTTGGGAATTTGTTGGACGTTTTTCAAACAGTCGGACAGAAGGAGCGTAGGAGTTCGAAGTTAAAAAAAAAAAACCCTACCGTCTTAAGATGAAGGTTTTAGCAACGATCGCAGTGTAGTGGAGCGCGTATGGGTTCGTGTGCTGTGTTCTCGTAGAACTAAGGGCACACGCACACACCATCTATCTGCTTCTCTGTCCTGTTTATTGCCGTTACATGCCATGAAGTTTCAGCCAGTTCTCTTAGAAAGGTGGGAAGCAGAAATCTGGGGTTCTGGAGGAGATACCAGGGTGCCTGAAGCTGCTGGGTAGCATGGGCATAGCCCACCCCGACGGACGGCACCCGCGGCTATCGGCCGCCTCGTTAGGGAACGGCGGCGTATGGCACGCGCTGCCCTGTTGTTTTCATCGTTGGCTTTGGAGTTCGAGTTGCTCAGAAGTGCGTTAGACGAAGCGCTCAGGGATGGGAAATCCTGCCTCGTTCATTTGAGGAATGCTGTAGGATTACAAACCTGCCGACATTTACGGACAGGCGTTGGTTGTCCTTCCCTCTGCCCGTCTGTGCAGGAGGAGAGCTGGGGAGCTTCTGCCGCTTCACACACCCAAATGCTTACGCAGTCGTCTTTTAGGTATTTTTTTGTTTACCTCTTTCGTGAAGCACAGGGAGGAGCCCCTCAAAACACTTAGCAGGAGACGGGAAGAGACGTGAATATTTCGGAAAGAAAAGTGAAGCGATAAGATAGCACGTGCTTCTCCCCCCTCCCCCCCTTCTTTTTTAATTTCTTTTTTTAAATTTCATCGCCTCTCAAGTTAACGAGCGAGGAAAAATATACCGGAGGCTGAGCCTTTAAAGAGATGGTACAGATACCCTTTGAACTGGTGGGCGTCTGCTGTTCTTTGTGTGTGTCCGCAACAATTTAAGACTCCTTGAAGGGACCCTTCGTTAATTATTGCCTTTTTATACCACACTCTTTTCAGTCAGTCTGGTGCGAGTGTGATCGCTTGCGTAGAAATGACCCTGATTATTCGGTGGCTGTTTTATGCTTATAAAATGCCGGCGCTCTCACTCTGTGATATCAGGGAAATGTGGACAATTTTCTGTATTTTGACAGATTGGTGGGAGGAATGGTTATTTGTTTTTCCTGGGTAATCCATCTGCTAATTTAAAGGATCTAGTTTTACTGGGTTTCATGGAACCTCATCGGTCTTCTGTTGGTGTGAGGCGATGCGGGGACCTGCGAGGAGGAGGAGGAGGAGGAGGTCCTGAGCAGTTCATGTGAAAATCCTTTAAAACAACCCCCACCTGGTTGGTGCCTGCGGTGTCCGCGGCAGCGGGTGAGCCCGGGTTCGTTCTCCTCCACGGAGGAAGCTCTTCCTCTTCTGCGGGAGAGGAGCCAAGGTCCCAGCCCCCCCCCCCCCCCCCCCCCCCCCGCCCCGGGAAGTCCCAGCTATTGAAAACCACTTAAACGTAGTAGGATGTGACACGGCATTGGCAAACGTCAAGTGGATTTGTCCCCTGGGAACAGGAAGGACTCAGGATTATTCCTCCTGGTGAAGAACGGGGTCAGGCAGGAGTCACACCAAAAGCCGTGTGAAAACTGGTCAGCTCGTAATGTTGAACATAATCGTGACCTGGAACAAGACTACTCAAACCACATTTTCAAAACACACGTACAGTCCTAATTTCTGTCTGACTTGGAGAAAACGATGGAGAATTTATATCGGTGCTCAGAAGTGAGGTGGAATCAACTGGGTGGAATCAACTGAGGTGTTCTCCCTGGGTGTAAATACACACGTTTGTCTCCTAACGGCTCTGCCGTGTCCGATTGCCCTGGGATGACATTTTGAAAGCTCGACTTCCCCGGGAACTTAAGTCTCAATCCTAAAGATGCTGAACATCTGCGCTGCTCATTTTAGGTGAGTACTACAGGTACTCGCGAGCAGCGTTCACGTCAGGAGTGTTATTCCCAAATAACATCTGTTAAAGAAAAATACTTAAGGGCAAAAAGAAACAAAGATCAAAAGAGTCCACGTTGGGGGCGAAGGGTCTCGGGGACAGAGCAGGAACGAGCTATGCGTGCCAAGCTGAAAAAAACAAGAAGAATATACGAGGCTGTCATGGTAAAACTTCGTTTAGGTCAATCTTTCAGATTTTATCACCAAAATAGCTTTTCACTTAGGAAGGGAAAGAAATGCGATCCAGCCCAGCCGGAGTCGGAAGGTTTTGAAAGCGTAATGATGATATCACTCTGTCTGGACAGGATGAAAAGAGTCTGTTCTCCTTTGTTACTAAGCTGACAAACGTCACCAAGATGTGCCATCATTAACCTTCCTCCTTGAAGGCGTTGAAGAAACAACAGAAACAGGCAAAGAACCGTAGAGTTTAGACTCATGCTTGCACCCAGGAGGCCTTTTTCGCAAGTTCTACTGAATCGGGCTCAGGAGTACGGTAAAATAAAATCCAAACTGTATTTCTCAGAAACGTAAAAGCCTGATCCGAGTCCATGGGAGTCGGTGAGAAGACTCAGACTGACGTCAGTGGGCTGATGAGGCAGGTTTGGGATCATATTCTGCTTGAGCTGGTCGCAAAGAGTTCCATTTATCTTTTACCATTCATATATTATTTGTTTCCGTGCACTTTTTTCTCCGACAGTATTGACAACCCGCCTTAAGCTTGGAGGTTACACAGCATGTTAAAGTTCTCAAAGTTTTCCTATTTTATCTTCCTCTTCACATCATAGTATTATTTTTTTTTTTAAATGACAACCTATTCACCCAGAGAGCACTTCAGATTAAAGTATTTTTGTAATTACTTCCTAACAGTGGGAAACGAGGAGTAGGAGCCTTTATCTCCCAGCTTCCTTTCAGAATTTTCATTTTCCCTAAAGAACCGAAGTGCTTGTGTGGCTGATGGGGTTGCCATGGCACTGGGTTCGAGTGTCTTTGTCCCAGGTGGGAAACATGTAGGAGGAAGAAATGATTTGGGAATTGCTCCTGGTTGCCTGGGAATGGAACCCTGGAACAGAAGGTAGAAGAATGGGAAGACTATTGCCTGCTTCGGAGACCTCCCTCAGCACTTCCCCGGGCGCGTTAGTGTTTCTTAGAGACGTCGTGGTGCCAGAAGGTGTCTGCAGCCTTTCTCAGCGGAATTTCTCATGACCTGTGTTCTGACGGAGGATATTTTGGATATCGTGCAGCGCACCACACAAGTTTGTGCATCGGCAGCGACGGGAAAGATGGAGCTGATTTCTGTGGAGACGGTACAACGTAGGCATTCTCCTCCAAGTTGTGTTGGTGGCGACAACCTGCATATGTACTCATCTAAAGACGTCCTGCGCCTTTATCCAGAACTGCTAGAGCTTTTGCTCTTAAATCAGCCGCCTTCTATAAAATTGAAACTTAATAGGATTCGTTGAAGTTCTTGATTGAATATTTGTGGGGTTAGCTTTTTTTTTTTTTTTTTTTTTTTTCAGGTAACAGTTTGCATAGTCAAAGAAAAGGTAGTCAACACGGTACGTCTCGAACAGGAACAGCATGGCATGGTACAAAGGAAAATGAGTATCGGTGATGGATCTATTTGCAATACATGGGGAAAAAAGAGACAGGATCTAAGGAGGAAGAGAAGTGGGAGGAAAAATAATGAGAAAACCACGAAGCACTTGTGGAAATGGAAGCGGATGAGTAATATCTTTGAGTGCGATGGAATTACGGCCCTCTCCAAGGGTTTGAGCATTCACACCACAGACGGAAACGTGCTCTCAGCCGGCTTAGGCATGACCTGAACTAGATTTAACCTCCCGTGCTTTGGTATCAGTATCAGCCAGTACAACCACAGGATCAGCTGATCACCGCAAAATATAACCGAGAGTCTATGTGTGTTACGGGGTTCTGCAGAGCCACTGTTGCTTTGGTTTCAACCCAGAATGCCCCTGGTGAATGCGGCCTGGGACGTGTCTCCTCTCTATGCTTTTGTCCTGAGGGACATCCCACGATTAGGTTTCAAATCTGCTTTCTTTGCCCTCAAAGTCCGCAGTTAGGCTCGGCCCACTTGTCCCCCCGGTGGAGTTTGGGATTCATCTTGTACTTGGAAAGTGTCTTTGTTTCAGCATTTCCTGTCTTTCCTCTCTTTTTTAATGATATCTGTCACCGGAGACATACAGGGCGATGGGACGGTTGGGTATGGAGTTGGCTTAGCGGGGTGGTTTTCCTCCCAGTTCAAGTCAACTCGATGTGTATTTCCACTAATGTGTTGGGCGGTGCAATGTAGCAATTAGCTGCCAGAGCTGAGTGATGAATGCTTCTGTCTTCCTGTGTGCAGTTATTTACATCCAGCTTCAAAAAATAAACCCAACCCAATTCTTCCCTTAGATGAGCATCGAAAAATTGTGGCATAAATGGAGAAAAATCCAGGTGCTTGTCTGTAGACTGGGAATTAGATACTCTCTTCTGGGACATCTCTCCGCTCCCTTTGCGCACATATCTGTTTGGCCCCTACAGGTCAACTTTTCATGGAATCAAAGCACGGTAACTCAGCAGTTGTGTTTTCCGTATTTCCAAGGATGGAGATCCCACAGCTTTTCTGGGCAGATGTTCCAGTGTTTTGATTACTCACTATGATTTCTTTTTCCCCTCTCCTATCTAATTGGAATTTCCCTCCTTCCAACTAAATGTCCATCACCTTTCACCCAGTAAAATCTTTTTGAACAGTAGTGATCGCTGTGTCTGGAAATTTGGTAGGCAGTGAGGTGGCTGAGAGTTTCCCGGCAGATTCACTGCCCAGCCTTGACTTTTCATAATTGGTTCAATAATTGCTGCACATCGTAGGTTGAGTTAATATAGGCAAAGCATTTGCATGAATCGTAACTGGACACCTTCGACAACGGGGATGAGAAGTGTAGGTGGTCAACATGCGGAGAACGTACTCTGCTGTAATCGGACAGGAGGTCTGTGGCAAAGCTGGGAAGAGAAACGTGTATGAGAGGTACTCATCCCTCATTTTAACGAGAGCAAGAGTGAGTTGGATGTATCGAAATTGTATGCGAGGTACATCCAAGAAGTTATACTCATGGAGTGCAGTGCTTTAGAGCTGCTGCGCTGCTTGTCAGTGATAACGAAGCCAAGGTTCAGAACGATGCAGCGCCTGGGGAAAGAGTCCCTCCAAGGTAGCCAGAAAATTATAAAATTCAACGTAAAAATAAGATCCATAGTCTCCGTTGTACAGCCTTTACCCTGTTTGCTCTGAAGTGTGTATAAGGAAAAGAAACCCCGGGCTTCATAGCTGAGAAAAAGCTTGTAAAATTTTTTCAAGAAAGACAGAAACTTGAGCAGGGATGGATCAAAAAGTGCTAGAAAGCGACTTGTGCTCTCTGTCTGCATCGGGGAGGTTGCGCTCACCGCCTGATGATGGGAGTGGGGACATCCATCTGTTTAAGTCGTCTTCAGTTCTTGGCAATAACAAAGGAAAAATATTCTTAAATAAAACCAAGGATAACAGCTTGATTCCAACCGCAGGCACCCAAAGCCAGAGTAGTAAAACACACAGAAATCCGTATGAAGGGAAAATTGGGGAAAAAAAAAAAAAAAAAAAAGGAGAAATATCAGTCCATGCAACTTGCAGCCATTCCAAGGCTTCCATGGTTTCCCAATAAAAACGCCTTATGCCCCGAAATTACATAGGAAGATGAAACCTTTCAACAAACAGTGGTGATAACGGGCAGCAGAGATTTATAAATACTCCGTAAGGAGTTGTTCCTATGTGAAGGGAGCCTGTTTCGTTTACAGATGATGTTCTTGCAGTAATGTTCTTGGGGGTGAAGACGTGCCAAGGTTTGGACCACCCTTTGTGCCCTTTCAGCATGTGTCAGCATCACGAGCAGTTCCGGTGTCGGGTCAGAGAGGAGCATCACAAGGGACTTGGTGTGGTGGCTGGTGGATAATGGAGACGGTGGAGGCGTTAAACCCTACGCGTGGTGCTTTGGCCCTAATGGGGAACGCTCGCCAGCGGGCTGCGTCCTCTCCCTCACCCAGCAGCCACCAGGGAGGGATGATGTTGATATAGGTGAAGAATAACCGTCAGAAGTGCCGGAGAATCATAGAATCATAGAATTGTCTAGGTTGGAAGAGACCCTTGGGATCATCGAGTCCAACCATCTATCCTACCCTACAAAGTTCTCCCCTACACCATATCCCCCAACACCACGTCTAAACGTCTCTTAAACACATCCAGGGATGGTGACTCAACCACTTCCCTGGGCATCTCTCTCCCAGAGAGCTCTCTCCTGAGCTCGGATGAGAAGTAACTCATTCCTACTACCGAGTTGGATAAGAAAGATGCGTGTGAGATGGTTCAAAATGCTTTGGGGTGGGCTGGGTGGGGTAGCAGTGAGAGCAGAGGGACCAGGGTGGTGGTACCTGGTGGTGATGCCTTCTGCGAGCTCCGGCCAGCCTCTGCCCTTCCCCAGCCCCGCGCACCAGCACCTCCCAGGACAGCCCCTCGCGGAGGAAACACACTAATTGGAAGCAGAAGAGCCGCCTTATCGGGATGAATTTATGTGGATTAGAGGTCAGGAACCCTGAGGAAATGAATCCTCCCACAGCTTGCGGGGGCTGATAGCTGTTCATGCGTTTTACATGCGCATCATACAAATTTAGTCCTGAAATGTCACACTGTGAGAGCACCGAGAGGCTCGTTCACCCAAAGAAAAGATCTCTCTCTAATCGGTCTGGGTTCTACGGTTGACTTTTTTTAACCTATGTCTTTGATGGGAAAATGAATTAAAATGGAGCAGTTTGCGTCCTAATGTGAAATGGTAATTTTCATACCGTATGAGCGCTGCTGGGTTTTCTTCCCCTGAATTTTATGCAGTTTTGGCGTTTTTCCCCCATTGTGAGGCCCCTGGTTTTAATGGGTTTGTTGCTCAGTATGTTTTTAGAAATGCAGAAATAGGTAAGAATTCAAACCGGGGGGCAGCGAGGCACCGTAATTCAGTTTATATCTCTTGACAATTTCTGGATACGACGGAGTCACCCTTGGTTTATGATAGAGGAGGAGGAAAACTAATCTTGTGTACTGTGCATGAGCGATTTGGATGCTTGCAGAGGCTGGCTGGTCTGCTCCTGCTTTTGGGGCTACGGTTCTTCTGCGAGGTCCACGTGGGGTTCCTGTGCAGCAGCTCTTGCCGTAGGGTGGGTATGGCGCCGAGATGTCCCCTGGAGTTCACCGCGTGCTTCCGTTGGTCCCTCTGAAGCTCTGTGTAGATGCTAATTAAGAGTAAATGTATGTTGTTTGTCTTACGTGGGATGACACCGTGTTGGGCAACTGAAGCTGATAGGAACGCATATGGAAATGACGAACGTGAGAACATCCTCCTTGCTGTTCATTTTCCTCCCAGCGGACCGAGTTTTCTTCAGATCCGTTTCTGGGTCGCCGAAGTGCGTAAATCTTTCCAAAACGCAATAGTGAAACACCGCAGAGTAACAGCATGACCCAGCTGTTGTTTGCTATGAAAACAGTGGGGCTTTTGCCAGAACGTCTTGCCTAATAATTCTTTCGAGTATTCTAATAACATGGGATAAGATGGTGAAGATAGTTAGGATTCTGGAGGTTATTAAAAGACACACAAGTCTGAGTCTGCAGTTTGAGTTGGAAAGGAGGGAATTGCTGTCTAAGGGCCGCTGGCTTCTCCTGCCGGAGCGACGGGGAGAGGCTGACCCGTGGGAAATGCGGGTTAGACTCTCAAATACTCTGTGGTTTGGGAAGAAAACCCGGCGAGCGATGAAGAGCTTTGCTGGCTTGTACCTGTAGGAGTAGCCAAGCAAAGCTTTTTGTTTGTGGGTCTTCCTTTGCAGTATGACCGGCGGTGCCTTTTTTTAGGCTTCCCCTGGAAAAGTCTGAGGACATGTGCAGAGGAGAGACAGGCGTAGCGGCTCCGGTGCCTCTCTGGTGTATCCTTTGGAGTCTTAACGCTCCACCCGGGCAGCAAGCAGGCGGCTTCGTCTGAGAAGTTGGAGAGCGACCCGCGTGCCAGAGAGCCGGTCCATCCCAGACCGGGATGGAGGTGCTAAATGACTCGTAAGGCTAATGAAGGTGGAGTTGCCACACGCTTTTCTGCCCTCGCTTTTCCCTAAGTCCGGGAGAAATGAGTGTGTGGAGCTCAGCAGGCATTGCAGTTCAGAGGCCTTTCTCATACCCGAATGTTTGCTCGTGCTGAGCTCACGGCTTACATCTGTAGGTAAAAGCTCTCCTTTGGTTTGTTAACGGCGAGGGACTCTGTCCATCAGGTGGCAAGAAGCAGTAAGATTTTCCTCCTTCTCCCATAGTTCTGCATGGACTACCTGACTGTGGTCCTGGGCACCTGGAGAGCGTTGGGTTCCTCTGCTCACATCCTTCGTGGAGGACAGGGAGTGATGGGGTGGGACTATGGGCCCCTGGCGCGGGTTGCCCCGAGCAGCTGTGGCTGCCCCATCCCCGGAGGTGTCCAAGGCCAGGTTGGACAGGGCTGGGAGCAACCTGGGCTGGGGAGAGGTGTCCCTGCCCAGGGCAGGGGGGTGGAACTCGATGATGTTTAGGGTCCCTTCCAACCTAAACCACTCTGTGGTTCCACGATGGTGTGTCCAGCATGGTCACAAGCGATGGCATGCTGAGTTGTGTCACCTCCTGCCTCTCCCAGCAGCTCTGCCGGGGCAGGATAGAGGTGCGGAAGCCTGTAGGTTGGAGAGGACTCTGGGGAAGAGAGAAGCTGCTGAGGATGTTCCTTGGGAGCCCTGGGAGCAGCTCGAGCAGAACCACTGGGGGACACCATTGTGGACTTCTCTCCAGATACCACAGTCCTGTCCGACCTCTGAAAGAGTTATAGTTTAATTCGAAACAAAATCGCCAAGACTGGCTGGCCCTGAGGAGGCCCTGCTTGTGCCCCATAAAAGGCCAAAAACCCAAGCGCCAAAGCTTTCTCCAGCAGGAACGCCTGCTTTTCTCTCTCCCTGGAGCTCCTTTAGATAGCTGAGCGGAGCCTGAGTCTCCGCTGCTTTTTCACGGCCGTAACAGGTAATTAGAGTCCCGGGCTCACTGCCTTCAGGGCCGCATCGGTTCTTTGCCCGGCTGCCTCCAGCCACCACCGCCCCAGCGCTGCGTGCGGCGTGGTGACAGGGTGGCTGGGACACGTGCCGTCGCCTTCTCCTGCCGGGGAGTCACCCTGGAAAAGCTGGTCAGGGGAAAAAGCGAGGAGCAGTCCCAGAGGAGCCAGTTCGCAGAAGCAGCAGATTGAATAAATGACATAGTCGCGACTTCAATAAAGTGGGTTTGAAATTTTGGAAAATTTGGAATTTTGAAAAAGTTGTTAAGAAATGGTTTTGTCCGATAGGGAAAGATTTTTGGATTGTTAAAAAAAAAAATTGTTGCGGTAACAATTTAATTTTATTGAGAACTTGAGAACCGATGATTTTCACGACTGAAAGCAGTTGAAAACACAATATAAATAACTCTTTCGAATCACATCTGCGTTACCTTTCTTGTAATACAGAACGCCTTTAGTCTTTTTTCTTTTATTTTTCACTTAGATCTTGGACTTCCTAACTTGAGTCCAGCTACAAATGACTGCCTCTTGCTTCTTCCCTTTCTGGATGTAGATTTTAATTTGTCCATCTTTGAGGGTTTTTTTTCCACCTGCTTCGGGCAGAAAGGAAGGACTTTTTTTTCTGCAAGATTAATTTTTCCGAAGCAATCCTGCGTTCTCATCTTCCAGGTTTTCTCGCAACTTAGAGCAAATATCGCAAGCTTAACTTAAAAATCGCGTTCTTGAACGTTCCTGGATGCATGAAGTCCGAGAGCCTTGGTCCTTTGCACCCGTGTACTTTCGGGAGTCAAATGTCATTCACTTGATTTTCTCCAGATCGTAAAAAAATAAAAAGTCTCTGTTGCTCAATCTGCACACATGACCCCTTTCATGTGGAAGCAGTGTTGCTACTCAGCTGCTCCGGATTCCAGCTGTCAGATGGAGTGTGCTCGTTCATTTTCCCAGTGCTGTTTCATTCTCACATCTCGTTTTCCTCTTGGTAGGTTACCTGGTTGAGGCTTCCTTTGCGATTCACCAAAGCGCGGTTTGCCATAGCGCTGCAAAATTCAGCCGGCACTTCTGGACTGAGGGTAATTCCAAGTGTATCTGTTGCTTTAATTTGACCTGTGGCAAAAGCTGCTTTGAAAATCCCTGAAAAAAATCTCTTCCGATGAAAGGGTAACTCATCGTGCTCCGTGGCGTATGAATAAAATACAATTAATATAGTCACGGATTATGTAACTAACAGCATCATCGTTTTTGCCAATTTTCAGCGAAAGCCCTGGGTTTCTTTTCTAGATCTGTGATAGCAACAGAAATCCAGTTCACAAAATAATTTATTACCTTTGTTTGTTTGTTTGTTTGTTTTAAACGCTCGGGTTTAACCGGCGCTCGGTGAGTATCCAGGAGCCGTATAATCCCTTTTGATAACTGTTGTAAATAGTTTGTCCTTAGCAGTCCTTGAAACTGCGCTTCCATATGACTGAGTTCTGCTCACGTTCTTCCACAGCCGACTAAATGGGGGGTTTATCATCAGTAATGGCAAGTGAATTTGCAAACAGATGCATTTGAGCCCGTGCTTTGGTATTTTAATGGTATTTCTCAACTTGCTTTCACAGGGTTGAGTCTTGATTTATTTCGAGTCCTTTTTCTTAATCAGTTTGCAGAGCTCTCCCTGCCAAGAAGAAGTAACAAAATATTTTCGTTGCTTCCAGCACTTCAAAGGTTCCAAGTTTCTGATGCCCAGAACATTTGCTGCTAGAAGAACAAAGTCGTCTTCCTTGAGTTAACAGTTGCGCTTTAATAGGGAACAGAAGGTGAGATAAATCAACGAAAAGAATCTGGTATTTGGGTGACCAGCGGTTCAGTTCACGTAGTGCCGTGCACTGTTGTGGTGGCTGATTATACGCTGACTTAATTGGACAAAGGCCGGGGGAGTTCTGACCTCCGCGCATCTGCTTGGTTTGCTCTTTTGTCAAACACGCTTTTTATTTTTGCTGGCGAGACAGACTCATCGTTCATATTTATTTTTTTTTGCATCTGAAGTTTGTCGAGCTGCTTGGAAAAATACGACCGTGAAAGACATCTGGGCATCCCATCCACTCTCTGTTTGGAAACATCTGCCTGGTTATTAGGAACGTCTTCCTAGCCCTGCAGTGAGCAGATGCGTTCTCTTTCCGTCTCCAGCCTCATTGCTGGGAGCGAAAGACATTGGATAGGTGCTAAAACCCAAATACCTGTTTCTTGACCGGGCTTTTTAATACCGCATATTTGGGAAGCCTTAATGTTCGTTCCTGTGTAAGGAATAAACGTGCGGCGTTTGTGGGGGGGGAAGTGGTGGAGAAAAGCCAGCAGTGTCTCCTTCGGGTTATTCACCGTCTGTATCTATAGGATTGAAAAAACTCAGCCCTCGTATTCTTGTGAGTCACAGCTGCTCATCAGATGTAAGGCTCTGTGCGAACCCGGAGTCCTCTGTCTCCCTCTGCACTTTCTACATTTTGAAAGCCTAAAAAAAACCTGCGTTAATAAAAAAATATCCCTAGTCCGAGCTGCTGAATTGTGGTGGCTGCAACTAGCAGCCGTTACTTGCTGAATCTTGGCTTTAGCTGCGGTACGGGCTATATACGCCGAGTCGCGTAGTTCCGGGAACAACAAGTTGTCCATACCGCATTCCGGTGAAGAGCTGTGCCGCTCGGTAGCCCGTCTGGGACGTTGCCCGTGAGCTGACGTAGGGAAGGTGTGTGGGCACGGGGCCCCGAGCCATCCCTCCTGCCTCGGGCACGTGCCCCGGCGCGCCGTCCGCCCGGACCTCTCCTGCCTGCTCCGTGCGACGCTCTCCGAACTCACCCTCTGGCACTGACTCACACGATTCCGTTGGGTACTGTGGAGGACTTCTCTTCATTTTAACCCTCTTACCTGGCCACTTTATTTGATCCAGCCTGTGGAAATGGTGAATAGAAATCCTGGTGAAGGTGCGTAGCCTCGGGAGAGTAGAGTATCTCAAGGCAGTTATGGACTTAAATATACCACAAGTGGTGCGCTACTAACTGGAAAAATTAGCTGCTTTGGAGATCAAATGGGCGTAAAAGAAAGTTTATGTGTAGTTTTTCCTAAGCAGCTGCTCATCTCTTTGCGGCTGTGCCGAAGAAAGACGGTTTATTTCCATTCCACTTGGTATTTGCTCAACCCATACCGCAATAATCTTCAACTGGAGGAACGCATGACCAACGTACTAGAGTGTATTGCACGGATGAGCATTGTACTGGGCAGTGTGTTGTACTGACGGGTAAAAGCCATTCTTTCAGACTAGGACAGCGTGTACGATGTCCCGTTGCCGGCGGCATTCCTTAGAGGTCAGTCAGTGCCGCGGTCAGCGCTGTTGAACGTGGCCGTCAGCCGGACTGGCCTGGCAGGAACCACCAGCGCGTTCGCACCGGCGGGCAGAAGACTATGAGATTTTTCTCGTTTGGCATAAAGAACAGGGACTTTTGGCACCTCAAGTTTCTTGTGTCGGCGTTTCACAAACGTGCCGTAGCGTCCCACCCGAGTCGCCAACGATCGTGTTCCTTGCCTTCTTCTACAGCAGGTAAGCCAAGCGTTTCCTGACCCGCTTCCAATTGCCGCGAAGGTAAAAGACAGGATTCCGGCCGTAATGCCAGGGAAACTGAGGCAGCGGCTGGCTTTCCCAAGCGGGGAAAGCGGGTTCCTGGAGGGAAAGCCAGCTGCTTTGCCGGGCAGGGAGTTCCCTCGGGACGGCCGAGACTGCAGTCGTTTTCCTCCTAAGAAGTCTTCTCTGTTCTGTACTCGGTCTCTCTTTCTTAACGAAAGGAAACTCCGCTTTCCATTTTCCCTTGGAAGAGTAGAGTTGGACCACAGGAGCCTCCGTGAAACCTTGTAGTTGCTTGGGACGTACTGAGCTGCGCTCAGCACCTTCCGTGAAGGTTTATTTGGGGCGATTTTAGTATTTACAGCTTGAGTGGGATTTTCCAAGGCACTGCAAATGATTACCCCAGCTAGAAGTGGGCAAGCTGGTACCCCAGGGCAGCAAGACACTCCTCCGCAGTCGGTGGCACAGCTTAAAACCAAATCTAAACTCCCCGCGTCCCAAGAAGATGCTCTGTCTCACTAACCTTGAATGTCAGCTGGCAGAACTGAGGGCCGACTTAGCTCTTATTTGGTTTTCAGTTCAGAAATGGAATGATCTTTGTGCTCCAGTTGTTTTCTTGACGTTTTTTGTTGGTTTACTTGTTTAAACCCAAGACCTCGTTTGCGCAGATCAGCATGTTTTGTTGGTGCCCCCCCCCCACCTTCCTCTTTTTGTGGGGCGTTAGAGGAGAACGGCTTCGTGCATATTTTCGCCCTTATCTTGGACGGTATCGCGGTACATGTACTGTTTGGAAATAGCTTGGGTTTGGAGATGTTTGTTGGTCTTGGAATGCCGACTTACAGTGCATTCACGGAAAAAAAAAAGCCGGAACCCGAGTTCAACAGCTTTCAGTGATAGTTTATAGTTGGAGCTTTTCCTTTATATTTGTGCCAGTGGAATTTTGGAAAATGGCTGAAATTCCATGCGGCGAGAAAGCGAGGCTTATTATCTGGGACTAACACTTCGGGGCATTTTTTAAAAATGTGTTTTATTTGCTGCCGTGCCGCTTCCGTGCTTCTGCTCTATTGGTTGCTTTTGTTGCCTCATCATTTTAAACAGCTTTTCTTCTGCCTTTGGTTGTTACTCTTGACATGACTCAGGCTGCCGTCCTCCTTCGGGCATCTGGCCAGTGCAACCACACGGTCAAATTTGACTGCAGAGCAGGGCTAAGCTGGCCTTTGTGCCGGTTACTCACCGGATCCAAGCCGAAGTCTGCCTTTTTGGGTGACGGTACTGAAATTATACGAAGTCTTTCAAAAAACCAGGAGCAGAAATGCTGTATGGACCTCTTGGGTTCATTGCTTGCCGTAGTCGTTCAAGGTAGGGATTTTTCAAGATCAAGCCCTCCCGCTTTTTAAAGTAGCTTTTAAGTCAGGAAAGATAATTTGGTTTTCTCTAACTTAGAATCTCAATTCGTGTCTACGTCTGGCAGTGCTCCTCTCCCTCAATAACAGCCGCCTTTCTTTTGTATGGGTTGAGGGTCCTGTATTTGTATCTAAGTCGGTGTGCAAGTCTGGAAATACAGAAGTTTTGCCATTCATCAAACGTAGTTGAGGATAAAAATTGGGTTAACCTTCTCAGAAAAACACTTTAAAACAGTTCTTGTCGTATTCTTCTGGCCACCTCCCTCCCCCTCCTTCACCCTTGCCCGCCCCACAGCAGCGTGTACCTTCGGGCTGTTTCCCTCTAGCATTTCAGTCTGCCTTTTGAGGAGTTCCATCTCTTTTTGTCATATATGTATATGCATATTCCATGGAAAAATTTTCCTAAATCTTCTCCCATCTCAGGTTATTCTATTATTATTATTATTATTATTATTATTATTATTATTATTATTATTATTATTATTATTATTATTATTATTTTGCCATCTCTGTTAGCTTTCCACCAGCCTGGAGGGCTCGTTAAAGCACACTGTACAGGAAATCGGGAGAGGCGCAAGAACGGGACCTTGCGGGCCAGACAGGGAAAGTTGGCAGCTCTCCTCTGTCGGGGAAATTCCTTGGCTCCGAAGAGCGGCTTCGTAGAGAGAGTGCGCTATTGAAGAGGCACGAAATGCTGCTTGAAATGCCGTTCGGCTGATAAGCGGCTTTCTGGATATTCACACGTCATGATGAGGTTCTATCAATAACGCTCAAATTGAAATGAGTTTGAATATAAGAGTTGGAACGTTGCAGTTGTGTCTGAGCGGTCTTGAGGTCACACTGCGAGTACCGGGAGGGAGAAGATGAGGTTTTGGGCATGAAGAAGTTAACGACCTGCGGAGTCGCCTCCTACGGAAGGTGTTTCCAGTAGACTTCACCTCCCGTGTCAGACAGCGCAGAAACGCACCTCCCTGAGAAAACTCCCTCTCCTTAGTTACCGCTTCTTCAGGCAAACGTAAATGGCACCGTCTTTCGGGCCAGAACGAGATGGAGGTCAGAGCGGGGGGAGAATTTATGACGCTCCACTGTTTTGGACGGGATTGGGATGGGCAGAAGGAGAGAGGGGAATGATCAAAACATCCTGTGTGTGGAAACACTGCGAGTTATATTCGTACCGCGTCTGCGCGAGGTGCAGGCAAGGCTGGCTGCTAGTAGGGGTCGGGTGAGCTGGAAAGAAGGGGAAGAAAAAGCACCTCTTTGCATAAGAGTCTGTCTGAAAAAAGGAAAGTGTCAGAGGGTAATGAATCCACAATGAAATCACTCCTGCTGCGGTTCCTGAGGGCATGGTGTTCGGGGCTTGCAGAAGACTCTTTTTCCCCCCCCTCCCTGAAAGGAAACAGGAAAGCTCGTGTGGGATTCTCTCCCGTTTGTAAACCAGTTTTGTGGTACGGCACTCAAAATCAGTACTCGAAAGCTGCTGGTTTTTTTCACTGAAAATACTGTGGCGTCAGTACGTGTGTAGTCAAACTATGGATTGGGTTTTTTTTATAAGTATGTCACATTTGGGTCACATTCTGTATAATTATAGCTGTGGGCAGGAGAGGTTCTGCTTCATAAGGAATTGTGAGGTTTGAGAACCGGCTTTCAATTCAGGACTGCTCTCTCCCCCTTTTCGCCCTTCCAGTTTTAAAATGCTCTTCTTACAGGAAAGGGATGGCCAGGAGACAGGAGAGGCTTTGACTGACTTGCTGTGATTTCACAAAATCTACAGTGGTGTGCATGTCTGACGTTGACTATTATTTTGGAATGAAGAATCAGAATTTGTTGACCCAGAACGGCTGTCTGGAATATATTTATAATTCCCCACTTCGAGTATTTTTTTTTTTACTCAAAAAGTTATTCCATCTTCATTATTCCAGCCAGTTCTTGTGTGCAATTTAGTTAAAAAATGGAGTATTTCAGCTTGAGATAGGGTTGATGGCCAAATGAAACAGTCCTCGAAACTTCAGTTTTATACACCGTAATACCTAAACGTTATAATTTGACATAGTTATCTAAACATAGCGTATATGTGTGCGTGGGCAATACATCAGCTGGTGCTCTTTAAGAAAGATAACCCTGTGTATATTTAGTTACCTTCTTCCAGTGCGGTAACGATGTGCCGTGTTTACGAGAGGATGGGATGTTGGTGGTTTGGGTGTTGAAATGCATGGCTCAATATCTTAGATAATCTCTGCACATTGCCTTGACCCAAACACAGCAACAGTCTTTCCGATGAAGGCGCCGGACTTTAGATTATATCCACCACCTTCCATGTTTGCCCAAATCTGAGTTTGCCGGGGACTTCCAGATAGAACTTGCCACGCTTCCCCACTAACCATCTGAGGAACCGTTTTCCAGCTGATGGGAAAACTTTGCCAAGCTCGTCCACGGTTGCCATCTGTTGGGGTACCGGCATAGGGCTAACAGCTCTGCGTCCTTCAGCAGCCCGTCACGCATGCCGCCGCCTCTCCCAACGCCGCCGCCTCTCCCAACGCCGCCGCCTCTCCCACACCATCTCCCGATGCTGCCTTGCAGGTGGCTGCTCGCAGAAAAGCAACCCTGCCTTGGCCATGGGTCGGTGTCACCGCAGGTGCACGGGCTCATCGGAAGGCCAGTCTCCAAAAAACAGCTGTTGGGCTTTGTAATGTCAGAAGGTCGGAATCCACTTAGTGACAACTGAGCAATTAAGAACAATTGCGCTTTCAGCCACATTAACGAGTGAGTCGGTAGGAAGACATTGGAAGGAAACGTCCCATTGTCGAACACCCGCGTAATTTGTGACTCACGGCATCATCGGAAGAGTGTTTGAAGTTCTCTTTGTTTTGGTAATATGGACTGCCTAAATATGTTCCCACATTTTTTTCCAGTTTTACACACTCGGTTATTCCTTTTATGTGACTGAATGTTGTGAATTCCATTCTTCTGTCTCCTTTAAATGTTTATCTCGGCGTAAGCCATCCAACAGCTGAGTCTGCCCATTATGTTTGCGGCTTTGGCTTCAGCCTGCTCTGGTGGCCGTGTGAGGAAAGCACGCTCGGAGTCACGAAGCAAGTGCCATTCCCTGAAGCCTCCTCTGGGAGACCACTCTGCGGTGGGGTGGTGATTGGGAAAGCGGTGGTGGCGGTGGCACGTCAAGCTTTGGGAGATGAAGTTCATTCCCAAGGCTGGAGGGGCTCAGCGGTGGCCTGGAGTTTCCCAGCAAGGTCACTATACACCAAATGCCATCTCAAAATTATGTGTAGAACTAACTGACAAAGATGGGACAAGGCAGATGTTTGGTGAAACCCTTTAATGCGCTTTCCATGTCATCATTTGAAAGCTTCTGCCAAGTGGACGTTATGTATTTCTCTTGTCTTTTCTGTCTTTTTAATGAATTCATGACTTAGTAGAATGAGCAGTTTTTACGTGTAGCAGTAACGCTGCAACGCTTCAATTTAGTCAGAGAGGAGAGCTCCTCAGTCGAGTAGATCACCGTATATTGCTCTTAAAATGACCGTTTTTGATTCGCAATGACTCGAGCGAAGCACTGGAGAACACAGTTTGGAATGTCTCCCGCTGTACGCTATGGTGACGCGGGTCGGTGGTCAAGTTCCGCTTCAAAATTTGAACTGGAGAAGGCATTAGCCAAGCCGCGGGGCTTGCTTATGGCCCGCGTTAGCATATTTTACAAGAACATCTTTTTCAGCGTGTGGTTAACTATTTTCTCCTTTCAGCTCTACCGGCTCAGCTGAAGGATTTTCTCATTTTCCTCAAGAGAGTAAACATTTTGGAAGAGGCATTCCCCTTAGAAATTGAAGCTGAATCATTTTCATTCACTTCCCTAACGTGAAAAAAATAAGTCTAAGTCTCAAGTGTGGTGAAAGTAAAAAAGTATTGGTCAAACACAGTGGTTTTTTCCTGATGTAAATTGGGATGTGCTTGCTCCTGCAGCTGCTGGATGGCTGCTGTAGTGCGTATCCTTACGGATATCATAATTTACCTCGTTCTTAGCGTGAGGTTCCCTTCTCTAAGCACTGTTCTGTTAAAATGCCGACATTAAATATCTTTTCTGGTGTTTAATAAGACGCAGAGGTGCTCATTTGTTGTGTTCAGCGACACAGCAGAGGAAGGCTGCAAAGGCGGTGGAGGGTACCAAACTCGGCATTCGCTGGTCATGAACACCAGTTTGGGGTGTCGGTGTCTGCTCAGACTCTCGGAGGTTCGCGAGAACTCGGTGAGAAGTGTGTTCATGTCTGGGTCCTTCTACAGAAAAAAAAAAATTAAAGTACCTTTTTGGGTTTTGCAGTGTGTTGCCATCAAAATGTTCTCCTCCTTCAGCGTTTTTAAAGCAGCAGGTTCCTGTGCCCCACCTCGTCACAACCGACTTTTTTTCCCTTGGATTTTTAGGATGCGTTTTCGCTGTTGGTAATTACATCAATGGGAAAGCTTAGCTGCATCAACGTCGGCTTTTCACAGCTCTCCTACTCCGACTGGACAGCAGTTTTGGCTGGGACCGTGTCAGCAATGCACGGCCCTTCAGCTCCGCGCTCGGCAGCGAGGCAGCCGTCCCTTCTGCCTCCGAAAGCTGGCGTGCAAAGGGGCAGAGACTTTGCTGGAGCTGGTGCCTTCCCGGCACACGGGTCAGACCCACAGGCCTCCTCTGTGGGGATCTGGTGGCATTTGTGGAGCTGGTCCACAGCAGCGAGCTTAAGATGCTTGTTTTTAGGTGAGCCAGTAAATTGCATGTTGACGGGAAGGGACCTCTGGAGATCATCTTGTCCGAACCCCTGCCAAAGCCGGGTCACCTGGAGTAGGTTGGCCAGCAACGCGTCCGCGCAGGTCTTGAATATCTTGAAGGAGACTCCACAGCCTCTCTGGGCAGCCTCTTCCAGCACTCCGGCACCCTCAAGCCTTCCCCAGTGGCCACCAAGCCCCCCACCGTTCATCGACAAGAGCCAGGGCGAGTGATTTGGCTGTTCACCGCTCTGCTTTCGGCCCGGCACACCTCCCTGCTCCGAATAATCCCGTATCAAACGGAGCCGTGGCCTGTCTTGGTGTCTCGCTGGTCTGTCTGGACAGGGTCGTAGGCTTTGCAGGCTTGGAGAGGCACATGAAGCGATGGTCAGAGTGTCATCGTCGGTGACAGTAGGGAGCGAGCTGCGCAGCCACGGTGGCGCCGGTGGCCGGGGCTCCGGAGGAGCACGGCCGTGCCAACAGAAGTTTATTGTGGCTTTCCTTACAACAAATAAACCGACAAAACAAAATACTGAGAAATACTCATTTGAACGGACTTGAGGAACGCTTTTCCTCCCTGGGGGAGATGGTAGCTACCAACCTGGCTGCGAAGATGTCTATGAAAAAGGACCGTATTAGCTCATTGCTCACGGTGTTGAATACCACATCTTAGGAACTAATTGACCTTTTCTGTTGTAGAAGAATAGCAGGTTAGCGGAACCTTTCTCCTCTGATGGGAAGCGTGTTTTAAGAGGGTCATTTGTCACACGCTTCTGTCCAAGAATGGGAAAGCAGGTGATGTGGTCAATGTTAAATTTTAAATGATCCATCGGGGATATTTCTGGAGCTAGACAATACAAGCTACTGCTTGTCTGCTACCGAAAATAACCATTTAAAGAGTTTAGGTCCTGGAATTCTTCTGAATCCATTAGGGGTCTCGGGGAAGATGCCCAAAAATGCAGCCGACTCAAGCCATCCAGCGTGTCTTCTTCCAGCGAGTTCCGTAAAACATGAATGCAACCTGTGTTTTCGAAATGGGGTGGACTTCAGAGGTACCCCCTTTCTGAATTGCCTTGTCCTTGTAGAACGCGTCCCTCTAATTACGAATGCAAGGGCTCTTTAGGTGCACTCCTTCCTGAAATAAAGATGATTTTCAGACTGATTTAACGATACACGAAGGCGTGAGTACTTTCAGGGCTGTTAGTGCAGAGCTCTCTGGTGTTCCTGGGAGAGCGTCTGACTGAACTGGAGCTCTTACGAGCTGGAAGCTCTGGGAATGAAGGGCTGGCCACTCTGAGCCCTAAAAACTATGAGAGTCCTCACGTGCCCAAACCCACGTCTGGTTCCAGCAGACCACGTGCATCTCAGCAATGGACCAGCCTGGAAATCAGTGCTGACTTACTCTCTCTCTCTCCTCTGCAAGCTGAATTCCAGAGCCTCTAAAGATGCTTTTTTCCATATTTTTACACATTGATCCATCCGATCGTTTTGCAAAATGTGACTTTTTTCCCCTGTTATTTTTGATCTTTTATTACAGTTGTATTTAAAGGGCTCACTTTATGGCTGATTTTTAGCATTATGTATAAATGCACAGTTCTAGTCTTGGACGTGTTTGGACTGTAGCCCAATTCATGATAAAAACTGACTGTCCTCTTGGCCATCTCCACTTTCAACTCTTGTTCTCGAGTCGTTTCTGCAAGGTAAACACGCCGGTGTTGTCCGGAGTGCAGTGCCCGGCCAGCCGAGGCCATGCTTTAGCAGCAAAGTATATTGAGAAAAAATATATATATATATTCACTACCTTATTATCTGATGGAGGAAACAACAACGAACAGTTTCCTCTCCCGGGAGTAATCGTTACGGGGTTTGTTGATGGATAAATCCCTTCTTTAGTCAGAGGTGAGGTTTTTTTGAAAGCGGGAGTTTGCTGCAAAGCTGTTAAACGGGGGAGTTACTTTTCTGGAAGGATCCTGCTTTCCCTTCGGGACGGCGGGAGAGCATTTCTCCAGGAGCGGTCATTCTGCGGCTGCCGAGTTTCTGCGCCCTGGCACCACGGCGGTCCTCCTCTCGGGTGATCGGTGCGGGCAGGCAGGGCACAACGCCGTCCGCGGGGACCCAAAGCAACTAAAACTTATCCTCAGTCTAATTCTGTGACAGCCTGCTCGAAATACAGCGGTTATTTCTAGGACGGAGGCGATGCTGCCAACACGTAGGATTCACGTTATCTAATTTTTTAAAAAACGCAGCGGAGAGGGATGCGCGTGAGCTTGCAGAGCCCTGCCCCGTCGTTGGCTGCCGTGGCACCTTCTGCGCCTGACCAGGAGGTTTTCCTCATCGCTCTTGGGTCCACTGGGTGTTACTGGTCCGGGATCCCAAACAATCCGTTTCTAACTCTTTTTTTTTCTCACAGCTCAGTAGGTCACGTTATGCCGCGGTCACTTGTTAGGTTTTTTTCTGCATACAGCACAACTCTTTACGGTCATACCACCCAACGTGAAGCTAGGGCTGCAACCAGGTGCGCCTGCATCATCAGAAGGTTGGCTAACTGGGCTGGGAGCGCAAGCCAGGCAGTAGTCACCCGGCCACGGGCGATGCCTCGTTACAGCTAAAACCAAGCTAAAAATAAGGTCAAGAGCAGATGGGGCAGGGCAGGGCTGGACAAGTCCCGAGGTCCGCGTTAAGCTCGTGCGGAGCTGTGACGATGTGGTATCGGCGGTGGCGAGGCGAGGTGCCAAGGTGGGGTGGCGCAGAAGTGCTGGGAGGTGTTACGCTCTCCGCTTTCAGGGAGCGGAGCAGCAAGGTGAAGGGTAATGGTTTTAAAAGGAAAGAGGGGAGGTTTAGATGAGATATTGGGATGGAATTCTCTCCTGTGTGGGCGGTGAGCCCCTGGCGCAGGTCGCCCCGAGCAGCTGTGGCTGCCCCATCCCCGGAGGTGTCCAAGGCCGGGTTGGACGGGGCTGGGAGCACCCTGGGCTGGTGGGGGGTGTCCCTGCCCAGGGCGGAGGGGTGGGACTGGATGGGCTTTAAGGTCCCTTCCCACCCAAACCATTCTCTGCTGATTGTCCCACTTCTCTTTGCTACAGTAGTGGATGTGGGGACTGTCCTTCCTGTGCTCTTAAGCTTCTGATTGTCAAAGTAGAAGCCAATAGACCTTGAGCAAAGAGTGGCAGCATGTTCAAAACAAGCTGAGTTTGATCCCGAGACTTACTCATCCCCCGCTAAGCCTGGGGTGGCTGCCGTGCCGTGTGTTGTAAACCTCACTGCACCTGTGGCAGGTTCCCCGAGTCCCTCCAAGAACCCAACAAGCGCTGTGTGAGCGTCCGTGGTGTTCCTCACCGCAGAGCCGTGACAGCTGGTTTTACTTAAAGCTATAAAAGGTCTTGAAGGAGTTTCCAGCACGCGTAAATACCAAAGCGGTTGATATCAGGTCAGGGCTGTGGAAGGAAGGTCTTCTGAGAAATGATCTCACAGGCGTTCGTTGGTGTAGCTGCGGCACGTGCCGTGGGCTTCGTTCTTTTCTAAAAACACCTCCTGTCTCTGAACATTGGCGTGCCTCAGACGTATGCCTCCGGCTCGCTTTCGGTTACCCAGACTCACTCAGGAGGTTGAAGGCCGTAAGTTTAGTCCGTAACTTTGATATGCAGTTGTTTCCGATAGAAAACCCAGGTGCGTTTTCTATCACCTTCTTACCTTTGTAGAACCTCACAGCGACGTTTCCGCATCCAGGAACACTCCTCTCTTCCTTCCAAGCCCTAGAGCACGGCAAGGCCCTAGGCAAATCTACACGTGCTTTCGCCGCGCATCAGCTGAGGGCTGCGGAGGGTAAGCTGGCGCCCGCAAGCTCGTCTTCTCCAGTCGCGAGAACTCGGGAACTGGCTCAAGTTCCCCCTTTTGCTTTTTGTATTACCGGTTTCTGGTCACGGGGTGGAAAAAGAACGGTTAATAGTTGGCCCAAATTCAGACATACTCAATTAGTTTCCCGAACCACGTTTCAGTTCTGGCTTTGTTTTGCGTGCGTTCGCTGCCAGGTGAGGATAACCTGCCGTGCTAGGAAACCCTCGCGCCGGGTAGGGAAGTGATGACAAGAAAATTATGGGGTGGAATTCCAGCCATTTCCATTGGAAAAGTTTATCCCGCGCTGGCTCTAAACACGTTCAAATATATACAGAATGATGCCTTTCGTGGTTCTACGTGGCTTCCTAAGTGCGCTGCTGGCATCGACGCGTCGTGTGGATGAGCGAGTGCTCAGGACTGTTTTGGCTGGTGATGGGTGGAAGGGAAGAGCCCTTCCCCTTGTGTCAGAGCAAAGTTGGCTCCGCAGAGCCGACGAGGAAGATATATATATCTTCCATCCTTCCCAGAATTATTCTGCAGCGGGAATTGCTAAGGTACCGGAGAAGCAAATATTTTATGGAAGCGGTCGGCACTTCAAAATATTTTCTTTGCTCTTTTAAGCCTAACAACAAAGTAAGATAATGTTTGTGTTTGTCACCCACTGACTTCATGTATCTAATGAATAATCCTGCAGCCCAGGGGTGCAGACCTTCCTTTAATCCCTGTTTGTTTGTATTCCTACCGGCCGCTGTCACTCTGCCGGTCCCACTGAAGGGAATATAAACAGAGCTGATGCTCTCGGCTGTCATTCGTTTAATCTTCTCGGCAGGGCGAAAGATACCCAGACTGCATGTGAAGTCCCAGGAATTATTTTTTTTTCTCTCTCTCTCTTTTTTTAATTCCTCCGTGTGGTTAAGCTACTGTGAAAGCGGAGCTGTGTCTGAACCTAATCGCTGCTGGTTTTATTTCGCAGAGTATTTTACGGGACCAGAGCCCGCATTGCCTTGCAAACGCAGGCAGTCCCGCTGGGGGCTGGGAGGTCCTTCTGCCGTTTTGGTGGTGTTTCTTCTTCCCAGGCGTCCCCCACCCTCTCTTTGCTGCTTTGCCACAGCTCTAACCTCAAGTCACTCATCAGATGGCCGTCTTTGGTCACACTGGCTGCTTCCTCCTTAGCCCATCTCTAACACCGGTCAAGCACCCTCTAAATAATCCGTACCACCTTGGAAGGAAGCTCACAGACGACTGATGAAGAACAGAAGCGCTGGGGGGGAGGTGGGAGGGTATTTCTCCAGAAATCTTCATTCCTTCTCTGACGTTGTACCCCTGATCCTCAAGGAGGACCTTCAAAAAAAGACAAGCCTGGAAAATAGAAGTTCATAATCTTAATAGGTAAAAAAAACTCATGCACTCAATGGGGTACGGGTTCAACGGCGCGTTTTAACCTCTCCCCCAAGTCCTCACTGTCCCAAAGCTCTAAAATTACCTGTCACGCCATTTCCATGCGGAAGCGGTCGAGCATCTTTGTCCTCTGCTCACGCCTCCTCTGATGCACAAGTAGCAATTCCATTTCGTGTCACGCCACCGAAATGGCGGTATCTACCCAGAGTCACAGCAGCTCGTTCCAGCTTGGGCTTCTCTTGGAGGTGCGTTGCTTCTGTCTCCAAAGGGCAGCTCGTGTGCTGACGAGGTTGTGGGGGTTCTCCAGTTCTGCTCGTTGGCTTCGCAAGATGTGACGTCTACCGGCAAACCGTCCCTCGCCACGTCCTTGGGCGGCAGCGCTTCCACCCGCACGCGGTGTACAACCTACAGCGGAGAGAACACCCGATGCGTGTGCACGTCTTGAATTTTGCTTTCCTGCACTCATTTCTTGGCGTCTCCTGGGCAACTGTGTTCATGTAGAGTTTTTCCTCTTAATGCTTTAAGTCTTAAATACTTTCAATTAATACTTTAAACACCGCGTTATTTAGTCCGTGAAGCGATGCCTACGTTTGCTTAGGTTTGCAGTCTTTTCCAAATATTTCTGTGTTTGTGCTGTGTGACAAACTTCTTTTTGGCCTTTCCGCAGCCCTTTGGTGACCCTCAGGGGAAGATTACTTTCCATAACCATATTGACGCTACCCCTCGGATCAGTTCGGTTTTGACCTGCAAATAAGTTTGTATTCATTTGAGACAGATGTATTTTTTAAAGCTCAAAATGAAATATGTTCTCTGTTCAACCTGAAACTGTTCAAGTGGTGGAAGCGCGTCCTTCTCTTGAAAATTCTCTCTGTTTGTTACCGTTCCAGCGTAGGTTTGGGTAGGGGCGGACCTGACCTGTCTTCCCCTCGCTGTGACAGCAGCCAAATTACCCACAACACTCATTTAGCTGAGAACCCGGGGGAAAAAAGTAGGAACAAATGCTCAAACACTATTCCCAGCGTCGTTTGCTTCAGCGGGAGTTGTGTGGTTCTCCTCGGGTTGGCATTTCACTTTAGAATTTAATGTGGTTTCAGTTAAAAAGTCGCTAAAAAGCTTGGAGGAATTACACATCTAAAGATGCAGGGCTGCACTTCCCGTGGGGCTGCGGTTCTCCTGTGGGAGACGTGGCTTCCAAACTGCTTTTCTCTGCCTCGTTACGCCGGTGAAAAAAAATGGGGCGTTTAAGTTCTGGGGTTTGTGTGAAATCTGCTGGTTTTTGTGTGCAGAACTTCAGGTTTATCACAATACAAAGAACATCGATGTGGAAAGTTACACGTAGAGCATTTCAAACAATTTTTTTCTTTTTTAATAGAAAAGGTTTGCACGTTTGGTGGTCCCCAAGATGCCGTCCGCTCGCTGCTGTAGCTCTCGGTGCCTCTGTCATTCTTGCTCACCAAGAAAAAGCCCGGCACTTTCCTAAGACTTGTCACCACCGGTCCCCTTCCCACCCCCATCTGACCCGGTGCTGAGTGGCTCCGTAAAGTCGGAAGCGCTGAAATCTCACCCGTGTTCCTTCTTAGCCGTGAGGATCCGCGCAAACACTGACTCTTCGTGTCAGCAAGCAAGCTACGTAGCCAGGTCCCTCTGCTTTGGGGGATGCTCTTGGAACCCTGCCTGCGTGGGATGCGTCCAGTGGTTTCCCGCTGGATTTGCTGGGAAGCAGCCGGAGCGGCACAAGTGACCATCACACCCCGGTCGTCTTCTGCTTGGTTTTCTGCTGCGCCTTTCAGTCTTTTGCCGACAGAGAGAGACGAGGAGGAGCGACCGGTGGTTTGTTCTGGGGTTGTTTTTTGTTTTGGCGGAAGTTTTGGCGACAGTTAAGCAATAAGGATGTTCAGGAACCGAACGTCAGAGTGGAGATGGGAAGTCCCAGGGCAGATGTTCCGTGTGGGCAGGGGGGACGCGGGGCAGCGACACCCAAGTAAAGAACAGCATCTTCTCCTGCCACAAAGACTGTTGGGCTACTGCCAGAAAGTCATTCTGATGCTTCTGGAGTAAAAGGCGATTTTGTTAAATTCTTCAAGAAAAGATAAAGGGGAGCGCTAAACTTCATAGGAGTTTTGTTTGTGTTTCGGTGAGGGTTTTTTAAGGACCTAATAAATCAGAGCGCGCATCCCAGAACCTAATGAGAACATCCTGTCGTAATATTTTCCACTCGGCGACCTGGGTGGTTTCTTTTGCAAGCGCTGATCCCCCGTCATTAGACAGAACCGGCACTGCCACAAACATTTCGCATATAGACAGTTCCTGGGGAAATAAGTTCGAAGTCTGTTGGAAGTGTTCGGAATCGGCGTTCGATCTACGTGATTCTTCTTTTCTTCCCTGGCTTTTCAAAAGCCCACTTCAAAATAAGCCTTAGTAGGCAAAAAATCAGGGGCTTTCACAGATTTATTCAAGTGTGTGTATTGACCGTTGTCATAACGAAGCAACCTGCTGTGTTTCT
This sequence comes from Vanellus vanellus, assembly GCF_965231255.1. Lineage (NCBI taxonomy): Eukaryota > Metazoa > Chordata > Aves > Charadriiformes > Charadriidae > Vanellus > Vanellus vanellus. The sequence goes on from NC_138909.1 coordinate 1,602,744, forward strand.
CACACTAATTATTTGGGCAAAGCTCCACAGAAGCCAACAGGTATCCTTGTGCTCCTGCTGAAGCATGTGGGATCCAGCTGCTAAAACACCTGGCCCTCCGCTCCTGGTACCTGGTTCCACATCTAAAGGGCCAGATTTTTGGAAGGTATCAACATCTTAAATTGTCCTTTAAAGGTAGTTGGTAACGAACAAACGGAACAGTCGGCAAAGCTTGTCACAGAACTGTTAAAAGTCCACTGTGATACTTGAAACTCTTCTAAATCTGAGTTCCACACGTGCATTGAAATGGTCGGTGAGCTTTTGGATAAAGCAGGATGCTGAGGCCCTTTGACAATCTGATCTGCACTGAGCATAGATCAAATCTGGAGAAAATCTTAGTGTTTGCCTTTAATAGGATTAAAGCTACGGAATAGCTTTTTCATGACTGCTTTTTTATGTCTTGAGGACAGTGGTGTTTATGAGGGCCGTACAGACCCCTGGGAAGGGCGAGACAAGTAACGTGTGAGTATTTGGTAGTGGCATTAGGTGCGGGAGTTACGGAGGAGGTGTCTCTGAAGTGTTCACCAGGAGAACAAAAAGCAACGGTCGCAGCACGGAACAGGGAGAACCCATGTAGATGCTGGGAAGAAATGGTTCCCTGGGAAGGTGGTTCCCTGGATGGGGGCCCAGAGAGGTGCTGGGACCTCCATCCACCGAGAGTTTCGGAGGGGCCAGGATGAGTCTCTGGGCACCCTGCTGAAACTTTGAATTTGGCCTCCAGAGAGCCCTTCCAACCCTAGCGCATCCATCGGTGCATCTCTCTCCAAGAGCAAGGTGGGGAAAGGTCATTTTCAGTTGATTCCTTCATTTAGCAAACCCTCTTTCTACCCTTACTCAGTCCTTTTTGACCTGTCGGTCAAAGGCACGGATGCCCTTCTCGGGTGCAGCTGGAAGCTCTATGTGGCTGACTCCTCTGGAAGGGGTGTGAGATGTCGTCACCTAGGCTGGCCCCGATGGCCCGGAATCGCAGAGCCCGCCCAGACCACCCGCTAAACACTGAAATCAGCCCGATGCACCACTTCGCTCTATGCGGTTTATTCCGGATGTGTTTTCCGTGAAGATCTCTGTATTACAAAGAAAAATATCCCCCAAAGTAGAATTCCTTGGGGCACCTTTACTGTTCCCTGCACTAACTTGCTTCGCTTCTTAAATCTCGTGGTTTGCGAAAGGAGCAAGGCTGCCTTCGAGGGTTTTAAATGTTATCTTCAGGGTGTGACAAAGCCACCGGCCGCATCAGCTGCCGGAGCCCGCCTTTTCTCCGCACCTTCTTTCCATTCCATCGCCGCATCAGCTTACAGCTCGGTTTTTGCGTCCAGTAATTTCTCTTGCCGCCGTCCCGGATGCAGATGCAGGGGAGTTCAACGAAATAAAATACATAGACTAAGCTCTATGGCAGCGTGAAAGATCTGAGTATTAAGACTGAGAGAAGAGGGGAGAGGAAAACTTGGTGAGAATGGCTGTCTCCACCCTGGTAACGTGAGGTTTAGGAGCTGAAGAAAACACAGAGCCTCAAGAAACTATAACTAGGAGAGAAAGCAATCACGGAAACTCATATTCTTCTGGTGGTTAACAAGTAGAAAAATGTGCAGCAGCTTTAGAAGCGACGTGATGAGTTGGCCTACTTTCCTGTCTTTGGAAATAGCATAATGGAATTTTTTAGTTGCTACAGAATACGGCTGTCCTCGGGGACGTTTTATACATTAACACGCTCGTTAGGAAGGAATATATATTGATCTCAATTTGTTCTGAACCGGTTTTTCATTATTTTCATTTGGAGTTGGCGAAGGTGGGGAGCCTCCCCAGACACCGTCGCCAGCTCCCTTTCTCTCCGCGGATCTGGTCTCTCTTGATCAGCGTTCATGCTTGACTTGGGATCCGACCTGAAATGCAATTCCTCCTTCTCCGGTGGTTCTTTTTCTCAGGAGACAGTACAACCCAGTTCCTATTAAAAGCACTGCTATTAATACTAGGCGCTAAACCTCTGGCTAAGTGCTGTTGGGCCACCATAAGTCAAGGCAACCGTGCCCGTGGAATGGGTTGCTCTCCAGCTGGGCAGATGCCGGAGCGTGGGGTGAGCCGGGCTTCTCCACAGAGAGCCACCAGCCTCCGGGAGCCCGACAGGAGCCACAGCCCACTCTGCCGCTGCATCGAGACATGTCCCTTGGTGCGCAGTGATGGGTTCGAACCGCTGGGCTGCTAGCTCAGACGTCTGCTGAGATGGGAGAAGCGCCTCCAGAAGAGGCACGGGAGAGGGCATCCATCTTCAGGCCCCAAGTGCAGCAGCGGCGGTTGTGTCGATGGAGCGGGATGAGCTGAAGGTGGGTCTCGTGTCCTGGAGAGGCCTCACCTCGCTGGTGGGAGCGTGGTGTCACTTGGGGCGAACGCCCACCTTGGCAGCGTTTGTAGGTACACCACGTTAATCTCCACCTCGTCCCTACAGCTGTAAATCTCATATTTGCTGAGTTTTCTTTGGCGCCGGGGCTGCAGTTAGGGACTGAGCAAGGTGCCGGGCTGTAGCCATCTCATGGTGAAGATGTGCCAGTTCCTGCCGCTGCAGAGCCGTCCCTGCCCCCCTCGCGTGCCACGGCTAGGTGACGTCCCCGAGGGTCTCCAGCTCCCGTGGATGAGTGTCCATGTGTCGCGCTCAGCTCTGAGCGAAACGTGGCCGAAGAAAGGACCCAACGTCCAGGTACGCCCTGGGATTCCTTAGCCACCTAAGCACATGTGAGGAACATATATACAAATATATATACAGATAAGGAATGCTGCTGATATCAACGTGTCACAAAATTCAACCCACATATTTTAACATATAAAATAAGATTGTAAGAATATTCCATGTGACAAATGCTTCGGGTTCTCTTTAGATACGCAGAGGCTTGACTGATGGCAGCGGTCATGAAGTTAGACTTGGGCACATCACAGCTTTATTTAAGAGTAGAGAAAGAACTGTAGTTTCATTCTTTTAAAGTTACACTCTAGGAAAGATGCATGCTGTAACCCAGTATAATTCTTTTTTTTTTTTTAAATACAGGAAAGCATTTAGGAGGGGTACAGTTATGCCCAATTTTTGACGTAGGTGTTGATGTTGAAAGTTCAGTGTTCCTGAAAAAGGATTTAGGAGGGAGGCAGGCTTTTATCGGTGCGCAAAGGGGTTACGGCTTTTAGAAGAGGCGCGTCTGGGTTCACGGAGAGGTTCTGCAGATAGATTTGCGCTTGACAGAAGCCGCCCGCCTGATTCCAGCAGCGTGGTTCCAAGTCCCCAGAGGTGGCCCACGGCGAGGTTAGCGGCCGTGGTTGGTTCTTTTTTTTTCAACAAAACACGATGACGGAGCCTGTGGGGGAGACTTCCTTCGGGTGCGTCTCTGTTCCGTTTCCACTACTTCATTTGCTCCACGCGCAAAACTCCTCCTGCCTTTTCTTGGCAGAGGAACGCGGCTGGACTGGAGGAAGATGTCATTCTTTGCTCTCCTCATTTTGGCGAGGGGATGCGTGGTAGGCGGGCGCTGATGTGTGCTGTGAATAAAATAAAAAAAAAAAAATACACCCAATACACCCCTGCACATGTGCATACAGTGCTGGATGTTTTGTCTTCCTCCCCAGATGTTTGCACAACCCCATGACTTGGTGAAAGAGCCGGGACTGATCTTTTTCTGACAGGTAAGATGGTGATGTAAAGGATGCAGGTGACTAGCAAAATAAAAAAAAAAAAAAAAAAAAAAAAAGAGAAAAGGAAGAGATAACGAAGCAGCTAATTCCAGAATGAGATTAGGAGGGATTAGTCTGTCTCGCACAAATCCGCCGACAACCAGGCGGGTTTCCTCGGTGCGTAGCAGCCAGTGTTGCACCTCTCTCTTCGCCGCGATAGACAATGCGCTCAGAGGTGCCGGGAGGCTTTGCCGATTAACTCGCGGAGAGCCTTTGTCTTGGAATGCTTCATTGAAATCATTCCCTTCGGTCAGCCTCGCTGCGATCTCTTCCCGCTCATAAGAAGGGAGTGGGTTCTCCAACTTTTGCTCCCGTCTGAATTGCTTGCTGGGTGCTCTCGAGAAGAGTTTTACGCGGAAAGGCGGATTTCTCCCTTCCCTGGTGACGGCGGCTCCAACGTGGAGGTAAGGGGGTGTCGGGCGGCACTGCTGCGGCGTTCGGCTGGCAAATCTGCAGCACTGCCTACGTGGAAACTGTTCACGTCAGTGCTGAAATCACCCCTGGGTTGTAATATTTGCGGGTGACGTGCTCCCCGCGGGGCCGATGCTCAGGAGAGTTACACCACCTTCAAACACCTCGGGTTTTCCTAAGCCCCGGGTTAACGTGCCGAAAATTATGATGCGTTTTTCTTTGAATGCCAATTTTCTTTATAGTCCATTACATTGCAAAGCCCATAATCATACGCAGGAGAAGTCACGGCACGTGTGTTTCTCACCCATTGCCTAATGACCTCCAGGGACTCAGCTGTGGTTTGTGTCCCGAGTTCTGGCGGTGTGTGGCACTACCGACGCGTAACGCCCGTTTATTTGTGCTACACATGTCTGCGTGTCCCTGAAAGTCGTCAGGCGTGTGCGGATGGGTGTGAGTGCGCGGTTCGGGCTGAAGAAAACTGTTTACGTATCTTTTGGGTTGGGCGAGAGGGAGGGTTGAAGGAATGTTGAAAGGATGGTTGCCTTTGTGATTTATTGCAGTAACTCACAAGTCTGCGAAAGTCTCGCCAAGCACAGGCAGCGGCGTTACTTCTGCGGCAACAAAGATTTTGGGCGAGAAGCGCTCAGGCTGAACTCTGCCCTTGTATTGTGGGTACCTACTGCACGAGTGGAATGGAGGACGCTGCTGTCTTGGCTGGTTGTAGCACTCGTACTGCAGTGAATACCTCTCCTCTAAGATTTTTCCATAATGTCTTCTCCTGCTGCAGCATCCGTACATTTTTGAAGGAACTCTTGAGTTGCAGGGATTGTGGTGGTGTGAAAAGCTCAGCCTGCCGAAGCCGGGAAGCTCTTGGCACAGAAAGGAGATAGAAAAGGGTTTTCGGTACAGCTTCACGGTAGACATAGGCGTTGGCTTTGTAATTAGTCTTGTTTGGAGCAATGTGATGTGTAGACCAGCTGCAAACTTGGACAAAGACGATCTGTAGAGAGGATTAGATAAAAACGTCTCATGTGTTTGACTCTGCATCTACCTGCCGGGGAGGTTCTGAATTACGCGTGTGTGTTTTGTATTTATAAGAATAATAACGCCATCTCCTGAACAGAACGCATCCGAGGACGCTCTCTGTGCTGCTCGGGAAGGATACCTGCCGATCCCCCTTCCCTACGCCTCGGCTGAAGCCAGCGAGCGCAGAACAAACTTCTTAGAACCAGCCAAAATTAACGCTGGTCAATTACGGTAAATAACTTCAGGTCGGTTGAGGCATTTGGAACCGACTGTAGGGCTATGAAAAGGTTCGTTGACTCTGTGAGCTCTTCTAAAACTGCCAGTAGTGCCCGAGCACTCGGCTGAATCGTGAGCAGCAGGGTGAAGGAAGAGGTTGCAGGAGCGGGCTGTAGGATCGTAGGCATCCTCCCGCTTTGCGCGGGTCACGCCGTCCTCCCTTTGCCCTTCCCTTGTGTTGAGTGCTTGGCCGTGGATGCAGACCGCAGCATTGGCAACCAGAGCTGTCGTTAGTACGTATAACCTCGGTTTGGTTCCGATTGATTGCCTCTGAAGTCGCTAAAGTGCTGGATTACGGAAAAGAGACAAGCGAGAGAATAAATAAACCACTGGTATTGCCCTGTAGTTTTTGGCCAGGGCGTAGCGATGTACAGTGGGTGCGCGTAGGGAGAGGACCCCACAGCGTCACTTCCCACCAAGGTATGGGGAAAGGCGACACAGAGTGAGGCTCGCTAAGTAATTACTAGCTGGTAGGAAGCTCAAATCAGGAAACAGTTGGGATTTCCCCACCGAGCCCGGTCGGGGGGAGGTTTGGGGTTTCTGCGGAGAGCGGATTGCAAGTTGCGTTTCAGGAGGTGGGAGGCTCAATGCTTGAAAATGTTTCCAGGACTACTTTTGCTTTTTTTCCTCAAATCTTGGCCAAAAAAAAAAAAAAGGTCATTACATTTCTTCCTCGAGGGAGGTTATTTTTCCTTGCTTTGTTGGGATTGCACACTTGAAAAATATTCTGTGGGTGCATGCATGGAAGGAATGGGCGTATTGAGAATACCCTCTGTCTGCAGAAGTATTGGAGAGGGGTGGGGACAAAAAAAAAGGAATCCTTTTTGACTCGCTCTGCCTGCTCAAATGAGCACAAAAGGAGATTCTCCTCTTCGTTTGGACCGCAAAACCACCTATTTAAGAAGGGAAGCGACGGCCAAACCGACGGGTTGTCGCGTGGTCCCATTCATGCTGCGGGCGCAGCGGTACGAGGAGGTTACGGGTGTATTTCCCTTGGACACGGCGCTCGGCAGCCGCGCCAGCGGCAGCAATTTTTAGAATCGGAGCTTGTCTATGAATTTCCCACTTGTGTGCCATCACAGGGTTCGCATTCTTGAGCGGGAGAGGACTTGCGGTGGAATTGTAAAGCTGTTTGCAGCCCTGGTCTCTCCCCCACGGCGGCGGGCGAAGCTTCCGAAAACATCTGGGGGCGGCCTTGCCGTTTGATGTGGGGTTTGGGGAGAGTTATTTCCGTGTTGCCTGTGAAGCGCTGTGATTCCTGGGGAGGGAGAGGCTTCCCCGCTAATGCCGCCAGGAGCTGCATCTGCTCACGGTGAATTACGGCGCGGCAGTCCAACGCGTTTTGCGACGTTGGTGCTGGTCCTGCTGTCCTTCCGCAAGCCTGGGAGCCTTGCCTGCAAACGCGTGAAGGGCCGGTTGGTGTCCTTGCAACCTCGGCTTTCGTCAACTCCAGTGTAGAGAAGAAGGGCTTGGGAGATGCGCCATCCTTTGGGGAAATGCCCCGATACCGTGCGAGTCAACGGGCAGGACCCTCCTCTCCGCTCGGTCGGTTGGACACCGGTCGGTGGTGGTGGGTTCGTAGAGCAGGGAGGTTCCTGTGCGCTGAAGGGCGATATCATCTCTTCCTTCTTAACGGAAGAGCGGGGGAATGGGGATGCTCCCTGACGGAGCCAGAGACACGGGGACAGCCGGGTTCCCAGCGAGGACTGCAGTACGCAGGCGGTGGTGTGCACCATCAGGTGTTCCAAATGGGCCTCGTGACTGGTTTTATTCCTTAGAGCCTTTTGGTGCGCTGGATTAGATTTAGGAAGAGCTAAGTAGCCTACAGCTGGGACTTCTGTCCTGTCAAAAATCCATGGTGATGTTTTGCTTTGCTGTCCGAAGTGGGAGCGATAGCTTTTGAACCGTTCCAGCTACGGGCTATTGAATGCATCCCCCAAAAAGCCCATTGAGAGTGCTCCATCTGAACTCTGCCCCTTGGCCCGTGTCTTCAAGGGACCCTTGTACTACTCGGTCATATTCACAGCAGAGGATATTCCAACACCTACTTGTTCAGCAAAGAATTACAACAATAGTTAAGTGAGTCAGAAGCTGAGCTGTGCCGGTGGTGGGGTACGAGGGGCAAACACGCAACGTTGCTCTCCGGAGATCTCTTCCACGTGAATTGGGGCTGCCCACGTTGCTTTTGAGCACTAAAGGCAGAGGTTACGTGCTGAGGCATCCCGTGTCTGCGGCGCTCTCTAACACGCGCCTGATGTGCTGCGCAAAAGGAAGGGGGAAGTTCTGGGTTGGGAAGTGAAGTATTTGGGATGAACTTTATGCACGAAATAAGAACCGCCTGATAAATGATAGAACCATACGGTTGAGTGAATTTTTTCCTTGGGTATCTGGTGCTTTCCTCTCCCCCTACAATAATCTTTTCCGAGTTCCTGATTTATTTTATCCAAAGAAGCGGTGACTCTGCGGGTGAGGATGTCGTGCGGGAGGATGTTTCTGAAAGGGAACTGGAGTAGGTGCTGATGCCTTCCTATTTCTTGTAGGGTCTCTTCTGGGCGGCCTGGGAGAGCTGAGTTCCCTCTACGGCAGCGCAGAGCAGCAGCTGAACGAAACCCTGCGGCGCCGCCGGCACGCAGGAGATGACGACTACAACATCGAGGTGCTGCTGGGTGTGGACGACTCCGTCGTCCGATTCCACGGCAAAGAACACGTTCAGAACTACCTCCTCACCCTCATGAACATCGTGAGTATCTTCCTGGTGCTGCACCGCGTGGTTTGGAAGGGGAAAGGCTTTGGTAGTCTCCCGTAGGAGTGTCTAGGAGACCATGCTCCATACGAATACGATGGTTTTGTCTGCTGTTGGATACGTTCTCTCTGTTTTCAAGATGTTCCTTTAATTGGTGTTTTTCGCAGTAGTTTTCTAGGGCACGTTCTAGGGTCATTCCAGGAATTTGGAAATAGTTGCAAAACAGTGGGGGAAAATTGTAAACTTGATGCATTTCTAATAATTCCAAACTTCTCCGGCGACACAGCTCTGAAGGAAACCTGGTGAAAGGATAAACACGCAGGGCAAAAAGAGTCCTAAGCGCCTAACGGCTCTTTGAAAGAAAGGAAACCTTCTGATAACGTCTGTTCTTTAACGCGTGTGACAATATCCGTATTTATATCGAAACTGCAGAGGAGCAGAGACTCGCAGAACTGCTTTATCTTAGCGTGGTTTAGGGGGTTAGCAAGTGGGGTTTGTCTACATAGACGTCGCTGGCTGTGAAAACAATGGCAGGGTGCTACGGTTAAAGATACAGTCTTGAACGACACTATCAGATTCTATGGAAATGCCCATTCCAGAAGAGAAGGCTTCACACTGTGCGTTGAAATTCATGGACTGTACCAGCACGGAATGCTGGAACTGCTCCAGCTTCAATGGTTTCTGGTTTTTCTATCTTAGAAGAAATCTGAAAAAGTACCGGAAAGGAGTGTAAAGGAGGTGTATTATCCCTTGCCATGTGTCACCTTCTCTTAATGCATATAACTGTCAGACCCATATGGAAAACAACATCCTAAGGACAGATTAGAAGAGAAGAGAATTACAATTAATAGTGATTTGATAAACGTTCAAATGATTCTTGCTTTTTTTTTTTTTTTTTACACTCACCTTTATCTTCCTGGAATAATTGCAAAATGATTCCTTGGCCTTAGGGAGGGAATAACACATCAGGTGAATTTGGCCTTCGGTCCTTGTTTTATGGTTCGTTCCTACGCTTGCGCTGGTCATTTTTTTTTAGGCGTTTTCTGCTCTTAACGCCTTCCCTCGGCGCAAACGCCGTGCCTGCGGGTGGCTGCCCGTGGCGGTAGCGCACGCCGAGCTCCGTCGCGGCTCAACTCTTCCACCTGCTTCGTGGAAGCCTCGGTCACCCAGGACAGGAGCGACCCCCTTGTGCCTGATGGGGCTGGTGGAACATCTCCTGCCGGCGGGGGAACGGAAGAGGTGGGAGCGGTGACGCTGTGAAGGGTGGGAGAAGAGGCAGCAAGGCTCGGTGTCGCCGAGAAGACTTCTCGGGACAGCGCCTTTGCGTTAGACCTCAGGTGCGACCCAGGTAACTCAGAGAGACAGAAACGCACCGTTCAGAAGGGCTTCTCTCCCGTGCCCTCAGCCTTTGGTCTGAGGTGTGACCCGCGTGGTTGGAGCATGACACAGCCCACACCAAACGCTGTCCCGCAGCAGCCACGCGGCTACGCAGGTACGGAGACCTGAGGCTGAAGATGTCACCTCTTGTGTTTCAGACTACAAACGAGCTACCGTATCTAGGGATGGTGTCTTGGCTCCCTTTGCAAGCTCCTCAGTCAGCTACATAAGCTGTTTCTTCCAAAAGAACTGGTGGTGCCAACGACATGCATCCCCTACGTGCGCAAGACCATCCTGCTTAGGTAGAGGAGACCCCTCAAATACTGGGGGGGAAGCACAGGGCCAGAACCCAAGTGTATCCACAGGTATGATCTCATTGTCGTAAGACCCCAATTACCTTTTAGATCTTTAAAGCCTTGTCCTTTTTTTTTTAAAAAAAAAAAAAAAAAAACAACCAACACCTCAGCCCCGCACAGCTTTTGCCTGTCGTGGTCCCATCTCAGTTTTCCAAGCGCACAAACACGCTGAGCATCTTTGAAAACCTGCCCACGCCTCTTCTGGCTGCCAGAATGAGGACCGGCAGTTTAAAACTCTCATCCTTAGAATCAGAAAGGGAAATAAAAAAAAAAAAAAAAAAAATCTCTATATGAATTTAAAGCAACTGATATCTTTTCCAGCGTCACTGTGTGTAGCATTTAATAACGCTGTGTAGAATTATACTGTGCTATACATGTAGAATAAGAAACTCCAGACATACACACCCGTTGTTAACTTAAAAACGGGAGGTTATCCTGCTGGGATTGCAGCCGGGAGCTTTGTTCAGTCTTACGCCTTTCCTGCTGGTTTCTGTGATTGTGAACTTGCAGGTGCCCGGTCCCGGTGGTGGTTCAGCGTCCCAGGGGAGCTGCTCTCCATCGAGCAGCAAATGGATGCTGTAGACTCTCGGTTTGACGAAAAGGCGCCGTTAAGCCGAGTAACGTCTGTGCGATTTGGTTTTGGAGCCCAAAGCGTTTAATCCTCCCCTCCTGCGGCGGGCGCAGGGGAAGCCTTTGGCTGTGGTGTGCTGGGGAGCCGGTGGGAAGCTCTTTGAGGAGGAAGGAGCCGCTGAAGCCGGGCTGCTCCGTGGGTCGCCTCTGGGACACAGGCGAACGGGCGGCGCAACTCGTGCGTGTACAACTGGGAGCTGCTGATCTTTGTTAGCGGCAGCTGCTCTTTTCGTCTCGAGGGACTCGGAAAGCACGCGAGCGACTCTTTGCTTGTTCCTAGAAGATGACCGACCGCTGGGACCGCGGCTGGCGCGGGGCAGCCCACGGCTGGCGTCAGTGGCCACGGCTCGGCAGAGCCGCAGCGTGCACTGCAGGCGTCACCCTGCCTGGCGGTGCGTGACCCGGCGGCGCCAAGGTCCAAGAACTGAACCGTGCACATCTGAACCTGCGTCTTTTGCCGAAAAAGGCAGGCTGGAGGACGAGGAGGAATCAGTGACGAGCGTTACGAGCATCGGGGGGGGGGGTGTTTCTCGAGGCTGATGGGGACCCGCCGGGACTCGCTTTCCCCAGCGGGGGAGTTAAGGGCGGTTTTGCCGCGTGTGGTGCAGCGTATGCGACATAGCGATATCCACAGGCATCATAAGGAACGCTATTTTATTCCAGTGCAAAAAAAGCAGCGTTAAGTCACGTTGACTCAACCCTGTGCCAAGAGCGGTTGTGCCGTGCCGCCGCAGCCGCGCTGCTCGCGGTGCCGGAGCTGGCTCACCGGGAACCACGCGCGGCACAGCCTCGCCGTGCCGTCGGCAGCTCCGGGTCTGGAGGTGCGGTTTCAGCTGAAGAAGCGCCAGAGGTGTTTCCCTGTACTTAACATCTGTACATATTCCTGGGCTTAAGAAACAGGCTGGAAAAGGCAGCGTCGGCCATGCATCGAAAAGGGCTGCTAAGGAGCGAGAAGCCCAAATGGGCTCATCTAGTCCAAAGCCATACGGTCTGGTGTGGTCCCTAGCTTTTAGGGGAAGCTCTACCGTTACCTCCCAGCGAGAGCTGCCAAAGTCACCGGTGGCCTTCCTTCCAGGAGGGCTGAGGGCTCCAGTCGCCCGCTGGAGAGATTGTCGTTCCCCAGGAGGTGTTTCGGGTGGCTCGGTGGCCTCTCCATCACTGGGCAGCTCCTTGAGGTGACCGAATCGACGTTTTCTCAATATTACCTTTACCGGGAGCACGTAAGGAGTTGTAGCCTCCGTGTCCCCACCCCTGCCCTGGTGTCAGCACGGCTCCGGATCCCCAGTGGAGCATCCCTCGGAGAACCTGCGGCAGTCTGGTGGGAAAGCCAGCGGGGCGAGAACTGGGGAGGACTGGGGAACGGGGTGCCAGCAAGGACAGGGGAATTTGGTTTTTCAGCTAACAAAAGAGAGAGCAGTGAAGCGTTCATAATGACCACTTCCAGCCAGAAGTAGCTAATGCACTTTCTTAAGCAGATACTTAAAAAAAAACATGATGTTTTTGGCACTGTGGTGTTCTGTCTGAAACTAAAGGTCTCCTCCATTAGTCCGCTGACATTTGTCTCTCCCTTGAGTGGCTGCTTGAGACAAAACCTCCCTGGATTAAAGTGACTGAGGTCGGAAAGACGTGCGCAGGGGGCAGCAGGTTAGACTGAGGGATTCTAAGCAGGTTTGGACTTGGCAATATTTATATCTTTTTTTTTTTTTTTTCTTGAAATTAAACCGCAATTAGGCAGCGGAGCGGAAGTTCCGTGCATCCTTCGCTCTCAAATGGCAAGTTGCTTTCGACGGAATTCCTCTTTTGGTGATCCCCGTCCGTCAGCTTTGCGGTTTTGCGGTGGGGAGAACATAGGAGGTGAATAATTGAACTTTGGAATAATTGCTTCACCAGGCGGGCAGTCGGAGTTACGCACTCGTTCCTTGTAAAGCTCTCCTGCCGACAGTCTGTTCTCAGCTGGTCCTAAAAGGGATTGCATTTTGAGAAAAACAAGGGCTGAAATCGTTATGCCAGGTCCCGCCGTCCGGACAACTCAGAATGACCTTTCTCCCTGAGGGAAAGGAGGAATTTCTGTTTAGCCTGACTTAAAAAAAAAAAAAAAAAAAAGAACCCCAACCTCTAAATCCTGCTCAAATATACCGGCCTCTGAACAGTGGTATTTATTTTTCACCAATTACCCATAACATAATATTTATTTTGTTTTTAGGGCAATGAGAAAGTTCATTGATGATCTGCAGATGTTTTAGCCCTCTAATTTACACTCTGGTGGCAGCACATTTCTCACCTTCCCGGACACAAGGAAGGTCCTCAAGAAGAACATTTTTTGGCCCATCTGCCTAATTCTGGGGTTTTTTTTAACATCACTTCCACAAATACTCTCTTTAGTACAAAAGTGACCCCATAATTCTAATTTATCGCTAAAAGGTAGGGCAGCAGTATTAGTTGCTTCTAAAAAAAAAAAATTCTTAGAAACGAAAAACCACTGTGAAATATTCCAGTTGTTGGGCGAGCGGTGGAACTGCAGCGTTGGCTCCGGATTTGTGTCTCGTGGCTGAGCTCGCCGGTGGGACACGAGCCCCCGTACGCGTGGGTGAGAAAGGAGACGCGCTCGTGCCTTCTGTGTGATCAGTAATTTGCCTGTTATTTCTAATCAACTGCTTATTTTCACAAAAATTCCACATACGTCATTTCTTTGAGGTCTTTGTTGCGTTGTAAGTGTTGCCGGGAAGTGTCAAACAGGGCCAAAATTTATTGGGGCATTAGAACTAACAGAGGGAGCGACCATCTAACCTCTATGTCCTTTGGCACTGGGGCTAAAAACGCTTGAATCCAAATTCTGCCTTTAAACGATGTGTAGAGATCTCGTCGGAGACCTCCGCAGACCTCATTAGGGGCGAAGCCGTGGGCTGGTTTATGAGGACTCCGGTGGGCTTTGAAGTTTGCTCTTCCCTGGATGTTTTCTGCAGTGCTTGAGGAGTGAACCTCGAAAGGTCTCGCGAGGTTGTCTTCCCGATGGGTGTTTTCTCGCGCCAGCAGTCGTTTTTAGCGTAGCGAGTCTTCCCAAAGCGCGTAAACGTTACGTTTGAATTACGTGATTAATTTTTTTTTAACGGAACACGCTGACTTGCAGAAATTAAGTATATTTGGAGATGTCGTTACCCTGTGAGGCACACTGCAGCGTCGATGTGTCTGGCAGCGCTGTTGACTTTAAAACTTTCGGATGAAAATCTCCAAAGCATTTCTGGGATTTGGAAACCCTTTGCCCGTTAATTTTAAGAGCAATTTAGAGTCAAGAGCGCTATTCCCATCTTTAAAGCTAAAGACGTGCCTACACGTGTGCGGAAACGGAGCCTCGTGGTTCCGGTCATTGTCTCAATATTGTGCCTTCCCAACCCAGAGCTTCCGCAGGCACAAATGGCTTTAAGGCAAATCCTCGAGTGTTTTGCGAGGACAAACCTATGCTGAAGTTAAGGGCGCGTTTCCTTGAGTGAGAGCTACCGGCGGCAGAATCTCTTCCAAAATGAACAAAAATCTGCTCGCTCGCTCTCCCCGCTAAAATACTCATCCCACGTGTTTAAACTGATGGAAGCGAGACCAACGGTGGAGGAAACAGATGGGACCCGAACGTGGAATTGATGCGCGGTGAGAGTGGCCAGATGGCGCAGCGGAGGAGGCCACGTGGGATAGATGGATGGTGATGGGTTTATCTGTTGTTAAAGCAAACTCTATCTGCTTTTAAATCCCCCGGTGAACTCTGACACATTGCTATAACCTTGCTATAACCTCGTTTCCCTCGAGGTGTTTGTCAAGGGAGTGAAATTAAGCGTTCAGGTATGTGGTGACGGGAAGCGTAGTCTGCGTTTCCCATGGCATGGAAATGGTTTGGGACCCAAACCCTCTTTTGAGAAGACCGTGGTGGTATAAGCACTTGAAAGAACATATACGTGGCCTTGGAAGTTCCCTTTTTAATTTTTCCTTTTCTTCCTCAGGTGAATGAGATTTACCACGATGAGTCCCTGGGTGTGCACATAAACGTTGTGCTGGTCCGAATGATCATGTTGGGGTACGCGAAGGTAAGCCAGCCTCCGGGCCGCTTCTCCGCCTTCAGCTGCTTTGTAATTACAGCCCCTGTGAATCACGTGAAGGGCTGTGGAAAGAGAAGTCTCCCGAACACCTAGTTCCACACAACAGTAACATTGATTTTGCCGCTAAAATACACTCGGAGAGCTTTGAAACAAGTGCTTGTTAAATTGTTCGGGATGAGAGGAGAGCAGTAATGCCCTTGAGGGGTTGGTAAAGATCACATCTCTTCCACTTAACCCAGACATAGAGTTTGGGCAACTCAAAAGACCGGTTTGATGTTTGTTGTGCAATTAAATTGACTGAGCTTGTAGGCACGAGCTGTAGCGAACATCTCATGGAACCAGATATTTAATCAGTGTTCCTCAGTACACTTCTACTGGCGCTACAGTGTTTTGCAGCAGTTGAGGCGTTGTCCCCTATGTGTGGGTGTTATTCCCTTCCTCCGCACAGGCTGTGTGTGTCACCACACGCTCGTTCATCTCACCTGAGTCGCGCTGTGGTCCGGCACTCCAGAATGTAAGCAAGTTCCGGCAAAAGAAATAAAAAATGTCCTTATTCAAAGCATCAGGTTGTGTGTTCCTCCGGCACGTTACAGGCTATACACAGAAAGGCAGTTATTTTCATAGATGAGGTCAACACTCGTTAAAATGTCTTCAAAAAAACCCCGAAAAGATGAACTATTACGCATGCGTGGTCACTGTTAATATATACACTTTCTTTTCCCGTAGGGAAGAAGGCTGTCGTGGGTGGTAGGGTATTAGGAGGAGAGAAATGGGGACCTGGTTGGTGCTCCAAGAAAACCCCGAGTGGTCTGCGTTTCCCGCCTTTAGGAGCTCCGGGGGTCTAACGTGTTGCTCTTTCAGTCCATCAGCTTGATTGAAAGGGGGAATCCCTCGAGAAGCTTGGAGAACGTTTGCCGCTGGGCGTATCAGCAGCAGAAGTCGGACCCCAATCACTCCGAGCACCACGATCATGCCATCTTCTTAACCAGGCAAGATTTTGGGCCTGCTGGTATGCAAGGTAATGCAGCTGACCCGGAGCGAAACTCTCTGGCCTTGGTGTTCCTCGGCTAGCGTCTGCCAGAAAAGAGGAAAATTTGAGAATTGCGTTGTTGGGTGATGCCGAGACAACAAGCGACGTAGGCCTTTCTTCGGCGAATAGCGAAGGAAGCGCTCAGTTTTGTAGACGCGTTGAAACGTGGTCCTGTTGGGGAAAGCACAGACGCTCATCGTAACGTTCAGTCCCCGTTCGGGCTTTAGAAAAGTAACTGTAGTGGGAAGTAAATTCCCAAAGTGTGATTGATGCCAGTGCGGGTCGATAAGGGTCTGGGTGAGACGGTGCTTTGGCTGTCCAGCTGGAGACGTCATGGAGGTTTGTGTTTGGTACCTCCAGGCTCCCTTCGCCTTTCGGGGGGAGATCGGGGTCTGAGTTCTCCTTCAGGTCTGGGCTGGCGTCCCTGGAGCGAGACTGGCGAGGGTGAGATGTTAGGCGGACTTCCCTGTGGTCAGAAAGATTTCTAGCTGTTCCTGAGGAGAAGACGTGCAATGTGCACCGGGCAGTACGGGGATGAAGGTACTTACATGAACACGTGCAAAAAATCCCCGCCTACAGCTCTGCCTTTTAACTGCACGGGGATCTTGTGCCTTTTGGGGGATAAAAGCGTAAGTGCGAAGTGACACAGATGTCTGTGGCATGGATCCCACTATGTCAGAGTCGTGTTTGACAGCGATTGCAAAGACGGAGGGAAAATTGGCAGTCAAAAGAAAATAACCCTAGGTTCTTCTCAGCTAGTAGGTTTCTTGGGGGGGGGGGGGTGTCATTTAAAACAAGTGTAATGGGTAAAAGAATCAGCCGTGATTTCTCTCAATAGGATATGCTCCTGTTACTGGCATGTGTCACCCGGTCCGGAGCTGTACGCTCAACCACGAGGATGGGTTTTCGTCGGCTTTCGTTGTTGCTCATGAAACCGGTCACGTGTAAGTCTGACTTTTACAATTGGATTACCAACAACGTACAGTGCTGCCTCTCCCGCTTGCTTCAGGGGGCTTAATTTGAATGGCGATACGAAACCTCTGCCCATTTTATTTCCATCCCCTTGGAATGCATCCGTGGTCTAAGCAATGAAGAGAGAAGAGGGGGAACTTGTTTGAAGAGGTCGATAAAACCTGGAAGGCGCCGGCAGTGGACAGTAGCTTCTCAAGCGTCCTTAACTCCTTTCTCCTCACGGACTGGGAGTGCTGATTGGTTAGATTGGGCACCTCTTCAAGGGTGGTAACGTGGGAGTAACGGATTAAGCAAGGATCTGTGTTAGCTGTCTGGGTGAATTCATGTCAGGCGCCGAGGAGCTGATTTTCGTCTTCCTGAAGTAGCACAGGCTCCTTGTTCATCTCACTGGGAGGAATGGAGCCCAGCTGGAGGCGACCAGGTCGCTTGCTATTGAGCTGTACGCGGTGCACACTTGGAGATGTCGTGTGCTAACCACGTTAGCTCTCTGGGGATGCAACCCGATAAGTACGTTAGCTCTGTGTTTAAATAGGTGCTTTTGACAAATGACTACACAGACACGAACAATTCGATGTCTGAATGAGTAGAGTTGTTGTTTTCCTTTATCCGAAGCATAAGAAGTCGTCATCATCTAGTCCGTTCCTGGTGTTAACAAATAAAACAAACTATAAATGAAAGAGTAGTCAGAGAGTCCTTATGTTGCGGCATCAGAGAAGATCAGTTGGAAATGCAGGTGGTATCTGTAGAATGCAAAGAACAGTTTAACTTTGCGCGATTACACGTGCGTGAGAAACTTGTTTTCTTTACAGTTGTTTTACCAGTGGAAGAGGGGAAACTGCCTGAGCTCTGATGCCGATTCTTTATTCCAGGCTGGGAATGGAGCACGACGGGCAAGGGAACCGATGTGGGGATGAGACGGCCATGGGGAGCGTTATGGCTCCCTTGGTGCAGGCTGCCTTTCATCGGTACCACTGGTCCAGATGCAGCGGCCAAGAACTCAAAAGATACATACAGTAAGGACCTGTCAGCCCTCAGCGGTGGTCGTTTTGCGAAAGGAAAGAGAATCCTTTGCAGTTCCTGGGACGCGGGGCCGGTGCGCTGCCCTCCGCGAGACAGCGGAGAGGAGAGGAGAGGTGATCCCGGCGTGAAGGGGCAGCACAAGTGTCAGAAACGGGACCCTTGACCGGGGAAGCCCTTTTTTATGACCGCAACGGTCCTGGAGCCTCAGAGGTACTGAGGAATGGGATCCTCCGGGGTGGCCTGCCCTCTGCTTCCAAACGGGGCTTCAGCCTTCGGAGGCGTCCCAGTAGGCTGCTCCGTGCTTCAGGGCGGCAGCAGCGAGACACCACTGTCTCCACCTCTGACCTCTTCCATAGTCCTTTTTTTTCCCCCTTCAAATCTATATTAGAAAAGCTCTAAACCAGGGATGGTGCTTCCTGCGCTCACAGCCCGTCGCATCCTCTGGGGAGCGCAGCAGGAGTCTCTCTGGTAGACCTGATGTCAGGCGGCTGGTGTTTTCCCAAGGTTTTTGGTTTCTCCGGGAGTTACGCTGTGAAACTGGCAGGAGGAAGCCCTAAAGTCAGCAAAGGAACTAGCAAAAGTTGTGGAAGAGAGAAGGCGGCACGCGTGCGCGTGTCTGAAGTAGGGGGAAAAGGGGAACAGATCTCTACCCTGTTGGCTGTCGTCCCCCTCCTTGTACGTTCCTCTTCACCCAATTCCTACTGAGGCTTCCTTGCGCTAGGACGAGGGGTGATGGCTTTGAACTAAAAGAGGGAAGATCTAGACTGGATATAAGGAAGAAATATTTGATGCTGAGGGTGCTGAGACAGTGGCCCGGGTTGCCCAGAGAGGTGGTGGATGTCCCATCCCTGGAAACATTCCAGGTCAGGTTGGACAGGGCTTTGAGCAACCCGGTCTAGTTGAAGATGTCCCAGATGGCCTTTAAAGGTCCCTTCCCACCCAAACCATTCCATGATTCTGTGATTCTATGATTCCTTTTCCATTACATTTTGCCCGTCAAAACGGACTGAGTGGAAACTTCATGAGTTGACCCACATCTCCTACAGAAGAAAACCCATTTGTAACATAAAGCATAAAATAGTAATTGATGGGGAACTTAGAGCTTAGAGTGAAGCTGCCCAGCGCAGGAGGAGCAGCCCACCAGTAAGACATCCGCGTTAAGTAGGAATGAGCAGAAAGCCAGCCTTATCCTTGCCCTTTGCCTAGGCAGGGCTTCGTGCCTGACGTACAGTAGGTGTCGGGTAGGAACGCCTCTTCTCAGACTTCTCTCCTCTTTCGAAGCACCACAAAGTCAGTGGAAAGACCCTCTGTGACCACAGGGGGCTTTGTGTTGGGCCCTGTGTCGGCGCCAGGTCGAACCCTTTGGCGCTGAGAGTGTAGGAGGGTTTATTTTCCACCTCTGGTGACGGGAGGGAAAAGGGCAAATTCCACCTGTATCGTTGGGGCAGGGAAGGGCTGGGGATGCCTCTCGGCGGTCTCCAGCAAACGCCAGGATTTTGCTGGAGGATCTGCCCATCCAGTGCTCCGTCATGTTGCGCTGGGCAAGGTTCCTACAAGAAGGGACCGTCTGCGCTTTGGGGAGTGATAACTATGTAAACAGGAAGAAAAGAGGTTGGGGAAAAGGAGTATGGCCTTCCTAAGAATAAGTACTTCCATCTTGCTGATGAAAAAAAAAAAAATTACTACATCTCCTCATGATGTTTTTCTGTATTTCTTTCCACAGCTCTTACGACTGTCTGCTTGACGACCCTTTCGAACACGACTGGCCCAAGCTTCCCGAACTGCCAGGCATCAATTACTCCATGGACGAACAGTGCCGCTTTGATTTTGGCGTTGGCTATAAGATGTGCACCGCGGTATGTCCGAGGCGGGCGTCGCAAAGACAAACGGTCCTTCAGCACGCTGGTGTCTGCCCTTATTTAAGAGCCACAATATATGCGTTTTCTCCTAATGGAAGAGCAGTTAATGGAGTAGTTTAAACAGATCTATAAAGAGGAGAGCGATATTTAAGGGCGAAACACGTTTGGTTTAATGGTCAAGTGGACGGCAGCACAGCCCACATGACGCAGACTTGTGGTAGTGATCCCAAAGAAGAAGGGAAAAAAAAAACCTCATTTTCCTCCCATTTCTGGGTGTCTCCTCTTTTCCTCTTCTCACCGGCGCAGGGCTGGGGGATGCAGGGAACAAGCACTGCCCTTTTCTATCTGAAGATGCTGTACTTAGTGGCAACCGTGTGTGTGAGACGAATTGACTTGATGGGTTAAATCCTTATCTGAAAAGTATTAATAATCTAATGTTGAGTTTCATCTCATAAACATTCCATATTTCAGTTCCGAACCTTTGACCCATGCAAGCAGCTGTGGTGCAGCCATCCGGATAACCCCTATTTCTGTAAGACGAAGAAAGGACCTCCACTCGATGGGACGGAATGTGCCCCTGGAAAAGTGAGTATTGCCTTTTCGCTGTGTTTGAATTGAAAAAAACCCAAACCCGCAGTTGCGTTGATTTGGGTTGAAGGGGCCAAAGGAGAAGAGGGAATGGCGCGGCATCCCCCGGGTGGAGCCAGAGGAAGGGACAAGAGGGAGCTGTGCTTTCCCACTGGGATATTCTGTGACCGGTTGGAGCTTGGCCATAGTACCCAGGAAATTTTGGACGCAGACCCCCCCCAGTTGAGGTGTAACCCATTCTGGAGGTGCCACCCATTCTCAGCCTCTTCTGGGGCCTTTTTGTAATGTTTTTTTGGATTCTTGTCTCATCTGCAAAGTGCCCATAAAGCTTCTTTAGGAATCCAGGGCAGCAGATAATGCCGTTACTGTAGGACAGCTTCTCAGTGCTTGTGGTCCAGACACCCTGTGGCTAAATGTTTGTGTAGGCTTAGGAGTAGCTCTTTATTTTCCCCTTTAATATCCCCCCTGGTGGGTGTCCTGCTGCTAATTCATTTTTAATTATGAAATTAGCAGCTCAGCCCGTGAGCTCACCTCTGTGTACTTCTCGTTTCACCGCCGTTGTCCCTCTGGTGTGGTGCTTGTGTCTGTTCCCATCTGTTTTCCTCGCCCCATGTCTCCCAGTGGTGCTATAAAGGTCACTGCATGTGGAAGAACGCTAACCAGCTGAAGCAGGATGGCAACTGGGGACCCTGGACCAAATTTGGCTCCTGCTCACGGACCTGCGGAACCGGAGTTCGCTTCCGAACGCGCCAGTGCAACAATCCGATGTAGGTCTTCTGGCTCGGGGGTGCTTCCAGCCAACCTAAGGCAGAAGACAACTCCCCAGATGTAACGTCCCGGCGGGTTGTAGAGCCTCTTGACTGTTCTTCTCTTCACAGGCCCATTAATGGAGGTGAAGACTGTGCTGGTGTCAACTTCGAGTTCCAACTTTGCAATACGGAGGAGTGTCCGAAGCACTTTGAGGACTTCCGAGCGCAGCAGTGTCAGCAGCGCAATTCCCACGTTGAGTACCAGCACAGCAAGCACCACTGGCTGCCGTACGAACACCCGGACGGTGAGTCCTCTCCCTTGTCCTGATTACACGTCGCGGCTGCTGAAAGCATTAACAGTATTTGCCCAATGGCACTACTGGAGAAGTCCTTCGTAGCGGTTTTCCAGCTCTCCTATAGCTCCATTCCGCCTCGGCGTGATGCTGTCAGTCTTCGCCACCCGCGTTAATATCACCCGGTAATTGCCGAGAGGGACAAGGAGAGCTCCAAGCGCACAGACCGGTTCCCGGTTCGCCGCAGGGCGTTGCGGAGTTGCTGGCGTTTCCCCCGCAGGTGTCTCCTGCGGTGCCCTTCACAGGGGCGGTGGAGGAGGTCCATTCAGACACCATTCTCTTCCCTCTAGTGGGATATTTTTCTGCGGCACTTCGGGATTGCTCTTAATTGATGCCGTTCCTTCTCCTCCCTTGCTCCACAGCTAATAAGAGATGTCACCTGTACTGCCAGTCCAGAGAAACCGGGGATGTGGCTTACATGAAACAGCTGGCACACGACGGGACGCGCTGTTCCTACAAAGATCCCTACAGCATCTGCGTCCGTGGGGAATGCGTGGTGAGTGAGAGCTTCCCAAGGGCGCCGTTGAGTTTGGGCCGTGCCGAGTTCCACCGCAGCTCTGGTTAACGTCCCTCAGAATAACTCGGGCGACGGCACAGAGAGAAACTGGGCAGATGTTTCCAATTTAAATACGTGCAGCATCGTATTCCTCCTAATTCCTTGAGATTTAGATTAAATTAGAGCAAGACCTGTTCCGTGGAAACACTCCACTTCTCTTCAACTGATGGTTTCGTTTGGTTTTTCTGTACTTTGTTTCATGTCTGAAAAAAATTGTGTCTGTTTTTCTGTCTTTCCCATCCTTCTTAGTCTTGAAGTACAGCGCACGTAAAGCGAGAATCACGTCCTGTTTTTCCCATGAAAACCATTATCCAGCACCGGATTTGCTGGTAGTTTGTGTTTCAATAAAACGGGTCGGTGTTGGGTGGTAATTTCCTCCCCGCAGGAATCCTGCGGTGGCGTCCCACCACAGCTGAAAGCGCCGACCCGTGACAAAGCCTTCTCTCTCTTTTTGTTTTCGCTCTCCCTTCTGCAGAAGGTGGGTTGCGACAAGGAGATCGGCTCCAAGAAGGTTGAAGACAAGTGTGGCGTCTGCGGCGGGGATAACTCTCACTGCCGAACCGTGAAGGGCACCTTCACCCGCACTCCCAAAAAGCTCGGTAGGAACAGCACGGTCCTGCAGCTGGGGGTGGTTTCTGTTGTCTCTGCTCTTTCTGCGTACTCTTTGCAGACCGCTCAGGAGTGGAACCTCCTTTCGGGTGGCAAAACACAGGTTTTAAGCCAACGTGAAAGAACAGTTGAGTTCCCGGTAGCGAAATGCCCTCTGTAAAAGAGTGACTATTTCCGTCCTTTGGAGGACCTGTTGGGAGAAGGTTTGGTCAGTCCCCTGTACGGCGGAATACTCCCCGTGCGGAGCACGTGTGGTTCTGCTCTGTAAACGCCGAAGCGCGGCCAGACGGGGTGAGCGATGAGCCGGGGGGACACTGAGTTTGGCCAAACAGAAACGAACCGTTCTTCTTCCCAGCGGAATGCAGCAGAAACCGAGGTGCTTTCCTGCCCCGGTTTTTCCTCCTGTTAAAGATGAAGCTTTTCCCAAGTTTTTGCCTCTCGAACTCAGAGTTGTAAATGGAAATCTGAATTTCCATGTATATGAAATGGATCCTCATGTCAAATTGGGGTTTTCTGATGCTTTCTCACCAATTAGAGCCCTTCAGGCAAATAAACCAATTAGAAACAAATTCAGCTGAATTCTGAACCAAATATAAAAATGTTTTGGCAGGAATCCTCATTTCACGTAGCCTTTAAGTGGTGGGACTGAGATGCGGTGGAACATCTGAGAGCGTTTTGCTCCCTCAGAACTAAATGACCTGTTTAAATTAGAGGGGGGAAAAAAAAAAAGGTAGAATCGTGATTCCACGAAATTGTCAGACTGCGCTCTGGGGTAGTTTGCAACGCGTTTCCCACCAGTGATGATGCAGGATCCCCTTGGATTGCCTCAGAAATTCCTCTTCTGGCAGTTGTTTGTTAAGCCGGGGCGGTGTTATCTCGTACGTTTTGCTGCGACTGTTTTTGTGCTTTGGGCAGTTATTTCAGGAATATCTCTCTGATAGAACGGAGTGTTTTGAGACAGAGCAGAGACAGGCGGCGGGACAGATAACGCGAATGTCTGCGCGAAGGCTTCAGAGGCTGTTAATTGCTGGCGTGAAGCGAGCTTTACTGCAGCATTAATAATGCAGTTTGGACAGCGAGCAGCCAAACTAAACTGGGACAGAGATGTGCGACTGGGAATAAAATACATAGGATATCGGGCTGAAAATACTTATTAATTGTTGCAAAGCAACGGGAAAGGTTTACTGATGGTAATTGTCAAATTGCGGTCGAGAGCCTTGCTGAAAGGGGTGGTTCCCCGGGGGCTGATGGATTGGACATGGGATAATGCAAGAATCACTCAAATTTGGGGAGTAACGCGCTTAAGACTGTAACTTGAGCCTCGTATATAATAATGTGTGTTTCTGGAGGTGGCAGCTACTGCGCTTTTCTGGAACAAAAGAAAAAAAGTAATCAGCAGAAAAGAGTGCTCGTCCTTCTGAGAGCATTTCTGATTTTTCTTCCCCGAGAAAATTATTGGGATTTGGGGGACGGAGAGGACAGTCACGTCCCCGCTCTGGTTCCAGTGCCATAAGCGCTGTCTGCGCCGAGTCTGGTTTCCGCTGTGCCTCCCCGGGGTGTGCAGCGCCGAGCGCGCAGCCGCAGCCCGCCGTTTGGCTCGCTCCCCGCGAGACTCACGGGGCCAACGAGAGCCCAAAATACCCGACTGACCCCCCCCCACACACACACACCCTTCTGGCTCAGCCTTTGTGCCGGTGGGCCACCGAGAGCCACGGCGTTGCCTGCGGGGTGCCGGCGTGCCGTGGCGCGTTGGCGCGGTATTTGCCGTGCGCGGACAGCGGGACACGGTGGGGGGACAGACAGCGCGCGGAGGCGGTGCGGGGAAGATGCTGTTCATCGGCCGCTTATTTGCCATCGGTTACGGAAGCGATAGGAGCGTTTATTGCGTTACCGTTGGCTTTGGCAACCTCGTCATTAAAAAGACTACTTGACCTCTTCCAACAGGAAAACATTTAAGCAAGAGGTGCCAAAAAGAATTCAAGTTTCTGGAGAACGAAACCTGCGAGTATCCAGCTTAAAATCACCCACCTGAACGTCCGCTGCTCTGACTTTCATTGACTATCCACGTTTGCTGGACGTGTCTAATGCTGCGTTAAATGCATCTGAAGGGGTAAAGTGATTTACGCTTTCCGCTCGCGGAGACCGTCTGGCTGACAAAGGTAGTCAATGAAACGCCCAGAGGTGGCTCCCGTCGCACTAATTACAGGCGTTCTATTTAAGGGAAGAGCGGGGGAGCGCTGGCGTTGCCCCCAGGAGCTCGCGGCGTTTCCCTTTCTGAAAGAAAGGAGTCTAAAACTACGCTGGGTAAGTCTCAAGGGCTTGCAGAGAGAGGGGCATCCACGGCCACGCCGCAGTTCTCGCTGCAGTTCCCCCCTCCGTAGGGACGTCGGCCGATAACGCCAAATCGGGCAAAAGCTTTATGTTTCGTATGCTCCAGAGACGATCCGTGGGAAGATTGGCGAATGCTGTTTGCGCCGTCGCTCGTCAGCCCAGACCGTGATTTCACGTACCCCCAGCTCTTCTTTCCCTCCCCTTAGGTTTTCCGAGGAGCTGTGGCATTTCGGGCGCACGACAAACTGCCGATGGCGTTCCTTAGTCCCGGGGGGAAACACAATTACCGAAACGCTACGTCTCGTGTTTGCCGTGCCCAAATAACCAAAGTCCTGTCAGGTCTGCGCTGCTCCTGCGGCAGGGCTGGGTGCCCCGGGCAGACTGCACGGCAGAGGACAACCAGAGAGGAACTAACTCAGCCCTTAAAAGAAGGGATCTGCAGAGATTTATCCTGATGAAATCTGCAGTTGTTAAAGAGGCTAAAATAATGTTACAATAATGGAAACCTGAAAATAGCGTGCGCTCAGAGTGCTTACGGTGCTCTTGATCAAAACTGGATGGAGAAGTGCCTGTTGGGAGGTCCCTAGGAGGGATTTTAGTCTTCCTAATGACAGTACTTAATGTCACGCTAATTACCTGTGGTTTGGACTGATCAATAATCGAAATTTCAAATAAGAACCACTTTCCTGGGGAACGGCTTTTTACTTTTAGCTGTGGAGGGTTGAATTCAGCCCCATCACCTGTGCAGCAGCAGTCTAACCGATGCGTTTATACATTCCCAGTTGCAAATAGTTTACGGTTAGTTGTAAACAGGTTAACTTCCATCCAAAGACCCCTTTGCTGGTGCGCAGCCACAGCGCGCTCTGCGCCGCACCCACCGTTCTCCGGTCCCGGCTGTCTCGCGAGTGAGCAGACACGCTTCAGGCGTTGACAGTCTCACGTGGCAGTGAGCGACCTCAGGTCTCCCAGCCTGGCTGGTGAGCGGTGGGGAAACAAAGGATGAGGCGGACGCGTGGGTTTCCCCCTGGTGTGCCGAGGAACACGGGAAACAGAGTTTTGCCCGAATTGTGGGTCGATGTGGCCGCTAGCAGTGTAGCCCATCGAGTGACAGATTTGTAACTGGTTTCTCTCCTCTCCCTGAGAGAGGAAAAACCCACGGAGGTCCCGTCAAACACGTTACAAACTATTTGCTCAGTTCCCTTCTGCGCCGGCGTCTCGGCGGGCGATGGGTGCGCTCCTCTGCAAGCAGCAGCTGGATCACGGCGTGCGCTCCTAACCGTGCCTCTCCCTTCTTCTTTCCATCCCCGCTCTCTCCGCTGACTGCTACACGTGCCAAAGGGTACCTTAAGATGTTTGACATCCCTCCGGGTGCTCGACATGTGTTTATCCAAGAAGACGAGGCCTCTCCTCACTTTCTTGGTAAGTGTTTCTCTCCCCAGGTTTGGCTTTGAGGCGTAGCGAGAAGCACGGGGCAGTGGTGCGCGAGAGCCTGAGAAACGAGGTAACCCGATTGAGGGGCGCGGGGTCAATGCCCGCGTTCAGAACCGCACGTTAAGGACCGAGTCCTACAGCAGCAGCTCAGCAAACGAGTAGTTACTGCTGGTTTGACTTCTTCCGAATATTGAGCTCAGCCTAATTTGCATGTTTACTAACAGCAGAGCGTCATCGCTCACCCTGACATGGGCGCTGCCGGGGGAAAACTGTGCATTCTGTTATGTGAACTAAAGTCGGTATCGTTAAGTATTCTTCTTTGCTGCATTGTTGTAAGCAACAGCTTTTCTTAATGAAAGAAGGTTGGGGAACTTGTGATGTATTTGCAGTGCATTTAATTTTGTTTTGGCTCTCCGTGTTTTGGCTTTTGCGGTCCGAGAGCTTCGTGTTGGCCCAAGCACGGCCTGATAGGAGCTTTCAGAGCAGCACAGCTTTGCTTTGGCAGCAAGCGGCTCCACGGCGCTGCTCCCTCGGCACCGCGGAGCTCCTGCCTTTGCGTTACTGTCATCGCAGGGACTTGGAGGGTTTTGGCATAGCGTTTTTTTTGAGGTGGGCTCGGAGGGCCTTGCTCTGAGCCGGCGCGTCGGGAGCCCTTGGCGGGGCGCTGGGTTCCTTTGCCTGCGGTATCTCCTGCCCAGCGTGCCGTAAGCCACCGCGGGTGCTGACGGTAGGACGGGAGGCACGACTGCCGCTGTTTTCAATCCCTTTAGCAATTAAGAACCAGGCGACGGGACACTACATTCTGAACGGGAAAGGGGAGGAGGCCAGATCCCGGTCTTTCATCGATCTCGGCGTGGAGTGGGAGTACAACATGGAAGACGACATAGAGACTCTCCACACAGAGGGGCCCTTGCACGACGCGGTGGTTGTGCTGGTAGGTTCCGTCTCACGGCAGTGGGAACATGGTGGGTCTGTCTTGGATGGAGAGCGCGTGCCCCGCGTGGAGCTCATGCTGAGATAAAACCCCGCCGTGTGACGCCGCGTGGAAAGACGCGTGCCGAGGAGACGGCTGGTGGCCTGAAGCCCTCTTCTCACTGGCTGTTCCCCTCTCTTGCACACTGCTGCTTCTTCACGCAGCGGTGATGTGTCCGTCAGAAGCCCCATATTGCGTTGTGGGACATCAGCGGGACACTCTCAGTGGACCCAAGAAGGGCATTGCGTGTCAAACCACGTCCGAGACCAGCCCGGCTCTTGAGCCAAGGACGTGGTGTGGCCACACCATCCCTTCCTCCTCGATGATGGTGTCCTACTTGGCCAGCTTAGAAGGCTGGCCGAGAAATGTGTCTCATTTTACATGGCTCCATGTTGATCGCACTGTTGTTAGTTCTAACCGTGAAGACACAAACCCATTATTTTGTCCCCAGCGAGGTAACTAGCAGTTTCCATGCTTCCCCGCTGAGCCAGGCCTTGGTTTCCTTGCAAAAAATCATAGCTCTGGTTTTGTACCACTGTTGACGTTTGGTTCTTAATAGATCATTCCTCGGGAGAACGACACAAGATCCAGCCTGACTTACAAATACATCATTCACGAGGATTCCGTACCGACGATCAACAGCAACAATGTCCTACAGGAAGAAATCGATACTTTTGAGTGGGCGTTGAAGAGTTGGTCGCAGTGCTCCAAACCCTGCGGTGGAGGTAAACGGGTGATGTGGCACCTTCTGGTGATGAATGACAAATCACCAACAGTGGGAAAGGGAAAGGAAAAGGAAAGGGTGGGGGGAGTGAGCGCTTCAGAAATCTCAGCCTCCCTTTTTAAACCCTTCGTAACTATCTGTCGTGTAAAAGCGGTTACGAGGCCGTAAAACTCTTACTCAGCATTTCTAAGGAGGACCTGTTTTGCCTGATTCTTCTGCAACGTTTCCCAGGGTTCCAGTACACCAAATACGGGTGCCGCCGGAAAAGCGACAACAAAATGGTTCATCGCAGCTTCTGTGAAGGCAGCAAAAAGCCAAAGCCCATCCGCAGAATGTGCAACCTTCAGGAATGCACGCAGCCGCTGTGAGTGTGTCTCCCCAGAAGGGACCGGTGGGAGTTAACCCAGCCCCGTCCGGTAGGATGCCGACAGCTTTCTAGGCTGCCGTTCCCGTGTTACGGATGGTTTTTCTATGTGCGTAAGAATAGTTAATGATCTTATGGAGCAGTTTCATCACAAAAATGTCGCGTGCGAAGGGCTGCCCGACCCGGCAGCCGTGTGGATGAGAGGTAAACGCTGCGATGGTCTCTTACTCCTCTTTCCTTCCCAGCTGGGCAGCGGACGAGTGGGAATACTGCACAAAAACCTGTGGGAATTCGGGCTACCAGCTGCGTACGGTGCGCTGCGTGCAGCCCCTTCCCGACGGCGCCAACCGCTCCGTCCATTCCAAGTACTGCAGCGGAGATCGCCCGGAGAGCCGCAGGTCCTGCAACCGAGTCCCCTGCCCGGCACAGTGGAAACCGGGACCCTGGTCTGAGGTGGGCACGCGGCCGTCGGCAGCCCCTCCACCCCCCTTGGCCGACATCTCGCGCCTCCCCAAACCTGCTCGTTGCCGGGAAAGCCGAAGGTGCTGAGTTGTCTCCTGTCTGTTTGCCAGTGCTCGGTGACCTGCGGGGAGGGCACGGAGACCCGGCAGATCACGTGCCGTGCCGGCGACCGCTGCGAGGGAGAAAAGCCCGAATCGGTGCGGGTGTGTAAACTCGCTCCCTGTGACGGTAAGAAAAACCTTTATTGAGGTCTAAACAGCAGCGAAACTTTCTGGGAGGGTTCTGGGCTAAAGGTATGTAAAGGTATTACACCGTCAGGCGACAGCCGCGCGCCACCGGCCGTCTCTGGCACGCCAGAAAATACACCCCAGATGGGAAATTCTCCCGCTTTTTGCCGGCTAAAGGCGCCCCGTTGTTGAGCGCCGCGCATCGTTGGTGTCGTAGCGCCGGGGCGTCGCTGGTAAACGCGCTGAAATAGGGGGTTGAGGCGCGGTAGCCCAAGTGGCGTTGGCAAAAATGGGTGGGGAGAGGTGAAGGTCAAGCCCAAGTCAGCCCTGCTGGACACCTCCAAACCCCGGGGTGAGTCGTACGAGCCTGCCAACGAATAAAAAATAACAATAAAATGGAACCCCCGAGCATCAATAAGGTTCCTGAGAACGTCGTTACATTGTTCTCATGGGACTTTTGGAACAGAGTCTTAAGCTGTTTATGAGCACAAAGCCTTTCTGCCTTCGGGTCCCTGACTCAGGACGGTTTGGGGTTTCTTTGCTGTTTAAATCCCTTGCGGCACTCCTTCCGCTGCGATCCCTGGCTGGGAGAAAAAATGGAGTGCGAGTTCTTGGAAGGCGCAGTGTGTTTTCCCGCAGAGTGTATCAGTGTGGGAGCGGTGTCGCCTTTTGCTCTTCTTTATCTTCTGCCGGTGAAAGGACTCGGGGCAGAACGCCATTCTGGGAGCAGTGCAGGGTCCTAAACCGGTGTACCCACTGGGTGGGAGCAAATCACTGCCTGTGACTCTCTAAGCACGGACGAGGTTTAAAGTCCCGTTTTTCACTGGCCATGAAAATATTTCCAAAACTGGAAGAGATGAGGGCTACGCCTCCGCAAAACTATTCCAACAGTTCTTTAAGCATCACCGTAAGGAATCTGTACTCGAAGCATCCGTCGGGATTGCCTTGAATAGCCCGTGTTAAATTCCTGCCTTCCGGCATGGAGCAGTGCGCAGTCCTGTTTCTCCCCGGGAGAGTGCCGCATCTCTCCGGCCGTAAGTGATGCTCAGAGCCGAGTGCCGCTGACCTGTACTCCCCGGGATCCGCTCCCGTGGGATGTCAGCCATCGGTGGCCTCGTACAGGCGGCCCTTTACGGATGGCAGGTGAATCCCGCGGGTCCATGCTGCGGGTTTAGGTTTCGGGGTGCTCAATACGCGCCCCGTCTCGCACACCCCAGCGAGCGAAGGCGCTCCGTGGTGGGACAGGGCTGCGAAACCCCACGGACGTTTCCCAAAAAGCCGGCAACGCGGCGCCACAGCTCTTAGAAACACTCAAAACATGAGCCCGTGTCAGGTGGTTTTGAGAAAGGATTTCCTGCCGAAATGCAAGATTGCGGAGAGTTTAATCTTAATGGAGTTTTAAATGTCGGTCCCTAAATCCCCCCGCTTTGAGCGAGATGTCCCAGCGGGATGCTGTCGGCGAGCGGTGTCCTTAGAGGTACAGCGCTGCCTTCTGTGAGAGCTGTGTCTGCTCTCAAGTCTGATGTGAAAATTGCATTCCAGTCGCTCCGCCTGGTCCAGATTCCCCAGGGAGCGATACGCTTTCTCCTGTCTTCTGCTCTCAGCTGCCGGGAAGCGAGTAACAAAGTGTGAGAAGGAGAATTTGTACCGTGACCATCAGCGGAAGGATGCCAGCACTGACACGCTGACTAGGAGATGGTTGACTAGGGTGTGCAGAATTCACCTAAAAAGTAAAAAAAAGGGATTCTGTGAGTATACAGCTCCGAGACCGAACCTGCGGAAAGTAGTCAAGTACAAAACCAAATCTTTGCACCATCACTTGAGTCGCGGAATCCAAACCGTCACAAACCCACGTCGCAGAAATGAACCACGAGAGAAAAAGATGCGTTGTCGCTGTGGGAAGGCAAAAATAATTGTTCAGTACTTTTTTTTTCGGTTTGTCACTTCAGGTGATACCGTTTGCTCCGAGTTACACACCGACATAAATCACAGCGTGTTAACAAGACGACTGCCGTAAATTTCCAGACCGAGTGCCTTCATTGACACGGCAGCATAAAGATTGCCCTCTGTCTGGTGCACAGATTTGTGTTTCAGTATCAGCTTTTGTAGTTTAGATGAAGTATAAGTACAGCCCGTGAGTTTCCCATGCTGAATTCCCGCTGGAAATAGTCTCGTAGTGCCTTCACAGAGCCCGTACGTTCCCGGTCTGTGCTGAGGGTCCCTGTGGGTCCCCGTGGGAAGGTCATCACCCCTCTTTGCCTACAGAGGCGTTGGCTTTAGAACCGCAAGATGCTCCTCCGGCTCCTGTTGACCCTGCCGCAGGGCTGGACCAGGTGACCTTCCCGCCTTGCTCTGGTGGTGGTCGTGCTGCCGAGGCACACGGCATTCCAAACCGCACAGTGTAAATGAGCGGTGGGACGAGTTAGAGACAGGGAGGAGAACAACGAGGAAGTATTACATCTCCTCGTTTTACAATCTGCAAATAACGCGGCTCATTTCATAGGATTGTTTTGGTTGGAAGAGATCTTTAAGTCCATTAAGTCCAACCATCAACCCAACACTGCCACGTTACCACTGAACCACGTCCCTCAGCACCACGGCTACACGTCTTTTAGATACCTCCCGGGATGGCAACTCCACCCCGTCCCTGGGCAGCCCGTGCCAGGGTTTGACAACCCTTTTGGGGAAGAAATTCTGCCTAATCTCCAGCCTAAAACTCCGCATGCCCTGAGCCAGCCTCCCGTTGTCTTCTGCGCCTTGGACCCAGCTCTGCTCAGACACTGGGAATTTGGCTTTTTCTGTGAAACGAGAGTGAGGTTTTCAAACTCACGGTCCCGTACAGAACACCAGACTACCCGGGGAGCTCCTGCCGTGACAGTCAGGGCAACAGAAACCCTCAGCAGTGCCGCCTGCTCCTGAGCGTTACACGCTCTCCGTGTTTGTCCCTGTCCTGGTAACAGCAGAATTTGGGACGTCACCTTTGAGCTCATGGGGTGGTCTGAAGGAGCCAAGTGCAGATGTGCCCTTAGATGATGATCAAATCCTTATTCTCCTGCTGGCTTCTCGCGCTGCTGCTTTCCTCTCTCCCCGTTGTGTCCAACCTGACCACGGCGTCTCTGTTTGTTCCACAAACACCCAGCAAACGCTCAAAGGAACGCTGACGTTTTGGGGATCTCTCGTAGCTCTTTGACCTCTTTAAGATCTTTTCCCTGACTGAAGGGAACGCCACACACTTGCCTTCAAGGCATCTCCCGTCTGACCTGTCTGTTAAAAGCTTTCCACCGCTTCTGCAGTTACGGTTGGGTCGCTGAGACTTCATCCCAACAAAACGTCATCCAACTATAACATTTTCTTTTAAGACATCATAAAAAAGGCGTCTTTGAGAGGTATTGCTTGGGATTTGGTTTCTTTCAGGGAAGATTTCATTGGGTTTAATGCCGTTGCTAGGTGGCGCCCTCAGGCTGGAAGCGAAGGTGACTTGGGGTGGGCCGGGCGACGCCTGGCCTGGGTTGTGGGAGCCGTGGTAGGTGGGCACTGGAAACTGCTGTCTGCGGCCCTCCGCAAACACACCGCGCCTTTGCACAGCTCTTGGCTGGTGGTGCGCAGCGGAGCTGACGTCGTCAAAGTGACCGCCCGTTCCTTTGGGTCCCGGGTAGGGTTATTTTTTCGGGTGGCGGTGAGCCCTGTCGGGGGATGGAGCATCTCCGGTTGCTTGTTCAGAGCGGCCCGTCGTTTGCGGAACAGGGGCAGAACGCTGTCGGTGCCCACCTAAACGCTCTCCGGGCATTTCGGTGCTCTTCACTCGCTTTACCGTCGGCGTTCCGTTTGTTTTGCAGATGAGCCCTGCGCGGGAGACAAATCTATCTTCTGCCAGATGGAAGTGCTGGCGCGGTACTGTTCCATCCCCGGCTACAAGAAGCTGTGCTGCGAGTCCTGCAGCAAGCGCAGCAGCACCCTCCCGCCGCCCTTCCTCACCCCGGCGGCTGCGACCGCCCAGGGCGTGATGTTTGATGGGAGCGACCTGCCCGGGGCTCGGATGGTGCCAACTCCTGTCGCGCCCCGCTACGCACAGTTCCCGCCGGGGAGAAGTTCTCTGGGCGGGCTGCCTTTTGCAGAAGAGGACGCCCAGGCGGACGTCTCCCCGTCCAACGCCAAGCCCAAAGGGGCCGAGTTCCCACGGTGGAGAGCTCCTCAGGCGAGGAAGACTTCTCGGCTGTTGGCTTTGCTGCACCAGTCCCCGGCCAACAGCAGCAGTCTCGGTCCCCGCAGCGCCCTTGTCCCTCTGGTGCCAGCTTCTAACACCACGGCGGGTGCTCCTTCTCCATGGAGAAGCTCAAGGAAGGGCGAGAAGCGCGTTGAGAAGAGATGGCCTTCGAGGTCCTCTGCTGTGGAGAGACGGAGGTGAACGCCTCGTGGAGGACAGCCCTTGAAAGAGGCTTTGTTTGGCGCTTTGGGTTTGATTTCCTCCCTTCTGGACGCGATGGCGCACGCTGCTTCCCAGGAGCGGGGCGCTGCAGGTCGTCAACTCCTTCTCCTTGTAAATACGACGAACGAGAAGTGCTGGTTCACTTTGCAGTTGCTCCCGTCCTCCTCCCGTAGGGCGTTATCCGGCTCGCTTGAACGCCCCGGGGGAAAGCACCAAAGAACGTTCCCGGCGGTGAGCAGAAGTTGCTGAGGGCATCGGTCACGCTCGAGTACCGAAAAGCGGCCCTGACCTCAGCGCTCGCCTCAGTCTTTTTGGGTTTAAGCACTCACACCTAGACAACGCCCCACGACCAGAGGTACCAAACCGTTTACGCTACGCAAAATACCTGTGCGACGGAGCAACTGAATCCCCGAGACTCGTTTTGCTAATTTATCTCTAGAGACCCATATTGTATGAGCGCGATTGCAGCTGTTGTGTAAATACTGTATATTGCAGAAAGTCAGTGTTACTGTGCAGAGCGTTGTGCTGTCGGACAACTGTTTCCCTCTGTGGGGCTCCGGACGATGGCTCGGTGCCCGCCGTCGGGCGCTGCCTTACGTACATCCCCGGAGTTGGTTTGCGTAAAGCAGCGCTGTCACTAAAGGAGGAGTTCCACTGTCATATGACATCCGCTGACACGAGGAAAGGGGTTGGGGTTTGTTGGGAGTACCGGCTGTATAGCTGTGGCAGGATTTAAAATAGATTAATTTCTTTTTCTTTTTTTTTTTTTTTTTTGCCCTCCTGTGAGCATTGGTGTAAAGGTGAGAGAGATATTTATTGTTTTCGGCACGGTTCACCTCAAAACCTCCACACCCACAGTGCATCTGACTGCAATAACGTACCCGTAACTGATGTCCAGAACCATCTTGTTCACAGTCCGCCCCGTCGCACTCTCTCCCGCGTGTTGCTGTAAAGTACTTGTATATAGGATGGAGAACTAAAGATATTTATTAAAAGTGCATTTCTGGATAGTATTTTGTGTACTAAATATTTACACGGAGGGCAGTTGACTCTTCTTTTTGCCAAGGTCAAATAGAGGGATGTAATTAGAGACCTGTACATGCGACGTCATACGGATAGGACAGAAATTGAAGCCAACTAAACTACTGTAGAGAAATTGTTGATCTTATTCTGGGGAAAGAAAAAAAAAAAAAAAAAAAGAAATAAAGTCATATGATGTTTTTTTTTATTACAGGCATCTTTAATTTCTAAGCAGGTTATTAAAGTCTCACGTGCAATTTTTGCTTCCCCGTAAAAAGCCCTCCCCATCGGCCCGTTTACCAGAACCAGCGCATACGTCCCTCTAAAATGCCCGAAAGTAGATGAGGACCCCCAAGGTGAGATCCTGGAAACACCTGTAGCGATGACGCGGAATCACCAGGAAGAAACATGGGTGAAAGTGGTTGTTCAGAAGACTTTGAAAGTAAATGGGAACGTGGGTGGGATAATCCCCTCGGGGGCAGTACGGGGTCAGGCGGCGCCTCTGGCGTGGCGCCGCGCGGCGTCCGACCCGCTGCCGGATGGACTCCACACCCCTCGAGAACCGCTGCCACCTTTCTGCGAGGCTTTGGAAGGGCCGAGAAATCCGTACGGAACACAGACGGTACAGACGACCCCTGAGCCTCAAACAGACAAATGGGGGGGGTGGGGTGGGGTGTGTGTTTCTGTAAAATTCCCCCCAAAAGTCCAACTCTTTTTTCCGTACACACAAATCGGGGCTGTAGATAATCCCGGTGCGGTTTCTCTCCTACCAGGCGGATTTCTCTTTCTCTCAAGTGTACACTACTGACACCGTTTGTTGTATTGGGAACACGTAGCAATAAAGTCTTTCCCGTGACAAGTCTCTGGTTTGATCCACGCGGGAGGCTCCCCTCTTTCTTACCCTTTTTAGTTTTTTGTCCTCCGCAAAACCCCAATTTTTAAGTTTCGTCCTTAAATCAAGACAAAAACAAAGGGCCGTTTCCATCCCGGGCGTGACGTTGACCATCTTGGGGGGGGAGGGGGAAGAAAAAAAAGTTGGTTTGACTAAAATCCTTGCTGTTGAGAGGCAGCGGTCCCGCTCTTCCCGTGGGAGAGGGCGGGTTGCGGAGCCACGGGGGGGAAAGGACGGAGTTGCGTTTGCAGCGGCGCAGAGAGTCGCTGGGGTGGGGGTGAGGGTCCGGGGAGCAGCTCCACGTCCCGTCCTGGGCTTGGCCGTGGGAGAAGGCATCTCGACGGGATTCCGTGCCACTCCAGCCACGGGCGGCTGCTCTCCCCAACCTCACCGAGAAACGCTTTCGGGGCTGACGAGAAGGTTTCGGGTCCAATAAGCGAAAAGAAAACCATCTCGCCTGTGCCGCGCGCGGAGCCCCGGGGAGCAGCGGGCTTTGCCAGCGCTATTTTGGTGTTCGGTCTGCCATTACCCATTTTAATGCTAAATGATGTGTTAAAAAAAAAAAAACAACAAAACACCACCGAACAAACCGAAGTCAAACCAGAGAAGTAGCGCCGAGAGGCCAAAAATTCAGTTTTTAACTCTATAAAACTCTCTTTTTAACTCTTTCTTTGAGAGAGGCGTCTTTGCAGAGACAGTTTGAGCCCGTCGGCACCGGAATTGCAATTAAGGCAGATTCCAGCGGCTCTCACCGCTGCCTTAGGAAGATGCCCACCATCTGTATGCAAAATACATTAAGTCCTTTTCCAGTTTTTCAAATGCACAAGAGGGAGTTTTTGCTTTTAGTTCCAGGAACTTGTCACGCTGGAGAAGATTTTCTGCAAATTAAAAATAAATTAAAAAAAAAAAAAAAAAAAAACGAAGGAGGGGAGGGGGGTTATTTGCATGTTCTTTTTTGCCCGCTGGTTTTTCAGCCCGGCCCAGACAGCAGACGTCAACCCCGGGGGACAGATGACCCGGGGGGGTGTCCCTGGGTGCTGCAGACCAGCGCAGCCGGGGAAGAACTGGAACTGGGATGGTGGGACACTGCCGGAGGAGAGGGGACCAGGAAGGGTCCTCCCCCTCCCTCGGTGTTAACGTTACAGGGTTATGCCATTGCTTTTGGGTACAACGCACAACGTTTCCGCCTGTTCCTTTCACCCGTGTCCCACCCGGTGAGGAAAGGGCAAAGCCCCTTTGGAATCTGACGGGTGATGGACACAACGGACACACGTGGGAAAGAACAGCGATTTACTCCGTGGGGGAGGACTCACAGCTCCTCCTTTCCCTCCCTTCGGGATGACATGTCAACATGGAGGACACGCGGGTATTCACGGAATCAGAACCGTAATAGCACATTTAAATCAATTAATTCTACGCCCGTCGTGGTGCACAGGTCCTGGACACAAACACTGACTTCTACACTACGGTCACCCTCAGAAGGGGGCGAGAGGGTCTCCTGCATCCTCGTACCAATCCCAAATTCCTCACAGCGCCTCCCCGGATCCGAAGGCAAGGAATGCACACACCTTCCTGCCCCCGGTTTGTCCCAAACCAGTGCGGCGCTGCCGCGAGAGCCACCACCGTCCGTGCGAGAGCCGCTCTGGCAGACCACGCTCTGCACGCACAAACTCCAACACGGCGCCTCACAAATAACAGCGGTGAAGGGAAATCAAAAATAAACCCCAAAAGTAGCGCCCCAAAGTCACCCCCTTTTTCTTCCCTGGGGAATTCCCAGGGGCACGGGAACAGCCTGACCGCGGAGCCCGGGATCTTCTTCGGGCTGTGGTCACCGAGAGGCACTCAGAGACCGACCAGAGGAGCCGGGGGCACACGAGGACGGCCATCTCATCCCCTGGCACAGCTCGGGGTGGTCGGAGCCACCAAATCTGAGGGTGCTCGGGGCCGGATTCTATTTCCCCGGTGGTTTGGCTTCACGGAGCCCTCAGGTCTGACCCAGCCCCAGCGGCTGGAGGGGTGTCAGGGCCAGCGGAGGAGGTTTCTGCTCCCGAGGAGAAGCCATCGCCTTCAACTTGGGCACCCGGTTACATTCAACGCCCCTCCAGGTCCCCGCGACCCGGGGAAGAGGTTCCACTCCAAATCCCTGGCAGCGGCGGCGGCGGCCACGTGTTTCACGCTAACGAGCGCTTTCTGAGCCACAGCAAACGCGCTTTGGGAGCCCTCAGTGGCTTTCTTAACGCCGTCTGCCCCAAAGGTGGACCATCGCCAGTGGAGCATCAGCCGGGAGGTGGTGTCTGCCCCGAAGATGGACCGTCGCTGGTGGAGCATCACTCCGGCCCCTCCCGTGGGAATGGTGGGATGGAGGGAGGGATGGAGAGAGGGACCGCAACTCCACCATCAGTGTCTTCCCGCGCGGGGGTGTCCCGGCCACCGGCTGCTGCTGCCGAGGACCCCCCCAGCCTTTGGCAGCCCCGTGGCGAAGGGACCCCCGACCCCCCCATCTCTCCTGCTCATTAGCCGGGGCGAGGGGCCTGGGCTGCTCCTCACCCCCCCAAACCCATCCGCCCCGCAGGGGGAGAGCTGCCCTGGGGGGGACTGGGGCTTTGCCGTCCCCATAGGGATGGCGGGAGGGATGGAGAGAGGGACCGCAACTCCGCCATCAGCATCCTCCGGCGCAGGGGGGTCCCAGCCACCGGCTGCCGCTGCCCGAGGACCCCCACGGTGAAGGAACCCCTGACCGCCCGCTCCCGTCTCCCCCGCTCGTTAGCCGGGGCGAGGGGCCTGGGCTGCTCCTCGCCCCCCCAAACCCATCTCCACGGGGAAACCAGCCCCGCAGTCCCGCCCGGGCCGGCGGGTACCCCGAACCCTGTGCCGGCCCCGCCGAGCGCCCACCGCCCCCGATCCCCCCCCGGCCCCGGGGACGGCACCGGCTGGAGGGGCTGCGGAAGGGGCCGATGGGCCGAGCGCCCCAACTGCCCGTCGGCGGGGGCTCCTCAGGGAGGGGCGGCCCCGTTTCTCCCCACGCGGCACCCCGTTTCTGCTCCGGAGAGCCCTTGGCCCGAAACGGGGGGGCGGGGGGGCTGCCAAAGGGTTTCCAGTAGCGCGCGGCATCTCTCGTGGCGTCCCACCGCCTGACCCCTCCCAGGGAACGTGTCCCCCCCTCAGCATCCTCCCCCACGGGCACGGGCTGCGGCACCCATGTCCCCATCACAGCCATGTCCCCGTCACAGCCATGTCCCCGTCACAGAGATGTCCCCATCACAGTGGGGCGCCTGTGCTGGACAGGGGGTCGGGGGGGGGGGCAAAATGAGCCCTAATTTTCGCTTCTGCCACTTTTCAGCAGCTCAGTGGGCTTTGCTGCTGCTTTGCTCTCTCTTTTTTGCTTTACTTCATTTTGTTGTGTGTGTTTTGGCACGGTTAGTTTATGGGGTTTGGGGTATTTTGGTGTTTTGGTTGGGTTTGGGTTTTTTTTCTTCCCCAGCAGGGGCTTTGCAGGGTCACTTTTGGGGCTTCACCGGCTTTTTTCCCACCACCAGCGGCCCACAGGGTGGGGGGGCTCTGCTGTTCATTCCACTGCTTTTGCACCTCTACTTTTTATTTTCGTGCGTTTCAATTTCATTATCTTTATTTTTATATTTTTGTTGGTTTTTTTTCCCTTTTTATTATATTTTCCCTTTTTTTCCCATCTTTTCCCTTTTTTTCCATCTTTTCCCTTTTTTTCCCATCTTTTCCCTTTTTTTTCATCTTTCCCTTTTTTTTATCTTTTCCCTTTTTTTTCATCTTTTCCCTTTTTTTCCCATCTTTTCCCTTCCCCCCCCCCCTTTTTTTCGCGCTTCGCTCCCAGCAGCCCCTGGGGCAGCCCCACAGCTGCGGCCCCCCCCGCCTGATGGGAACGGGCCCACACGTGGGGCGGCGTTGCCGGGGGCGGCGGTGGGCGCGGGGCGGGGGTCGGGCGCCGCGGCGGAGCCCCCGCCCGCGGCATCTCTCGGCGGCCCCGGGGGTGCCCGTGCCGGCCGTGGGGCGCCCCCCTCGCCCCGCCGCGGGGCTGGAGCTGCCGGCCCGGCCGTGCCGCGCGTCGGGGCGCCCCGAGGGGGCTGCGGGCCCCCGGCGAGGCGAGCCCCCCCCCCCCCCCCCCCCCCGCCCGGGCCGCGGACAAGCGAGACGGCGACGGCGCTCTCCGCGAGGGGCGGCGCGGGAAGGGGCGCCCGAGGGCTCCGGCGGCTGAGGTGGCCTCTGTCCCCCGCGGCGCGGGGGGAGGACGGAGGGGCGCAGGGCCCCCCGAGGCGCCGGGCGGGGGGGGACGTGAGAGCCCCTCTGGTTGCACCGCCCGCCCCGGGCAGGGGCGCGCCGACGGCCCGTGTCTCCCCCCGAAAGGGCCGAGCGGGCGGCGGGAAGAAGGCGAAACGCTGATTTCCTGAGCCGCCGGGAGAGCTGTGGGTCTCGCGCGGGGCGTTTCTCCCCTTTTTGCCATTGAATTCCGCGTCCGTGATGTGCTTAAGCACGTGAGATTGGTCATAAAAAGGCACGTAAAAACTGTAGACTTGATTCATGGAATTTCACTTTTTATTACTCCTCGATTTCCTATTTCCCCCGTTTGTATTCCTGTTTCTCCTTTTTTTCCCTATTTCCCCCCCGTTTGTATTCCTGTTTCTCTTTGTTTTCCTATTTCTCCTCTAGTTCCCATTCCTCTTTCTATTCCTCTTTCTCCTCTATTTGTATTCCTGGTTCTCTCCTCCGTTCCTATTTCTCTTCTTCCCGTATTTCTCCTCTATTTTCCGTTTCTCTTCCTATTCCTCCTCTTTCTCATTTTCCCGTTTCGCCTCTGTTTCCTATTTCTGTTTCTCCTCTATTTGTATTTGTATTCCTATTTCTCTCTCCTCTATTTGCATTGGCATTTCTCTCTCCTCTCTTTCCCATTTCTCTTCCATTTCCCATTTCTCTCCCATTTCTATTCCTTTTCCTCCTCTATCCCACCCCCATCCTCAGCTCCCACTGTGACACCACCCCCGCGCCGTGGAGCCCCGCTCCTGTCTCTCCCCCGGGCCGAGCGGGGGGGAGCGCTGCCGGAGCCCCCCCACGGGGTGTCCCGCCCGCGCCGCTGCGGGGGACGGGGGTCGCGGTCCCGGTTTCCCGCCGGGCAGAGCCGCCACCGCGTCCCGGGGGGGGGGGAGGGGGGGGGGGCCGCGGGCGGGAGGGCGGGCAGCGGGACCCGGGGCGGCCGCCGCCGAGGGCGGGGGGCGGGGCGATATCCCTAAAAGGAGGGGGCGGGGCGGCGCATGCGCAGAGAGCGCAGCATGGCGGCCGCCGGCCCGGCCCCCGCGGGGCTCGGGAACCGCGTCCGGGCTGCGGCGGGGGCCCGGCCGGGACAGCGGCGGCTCCGGAACAGCCCGAGCCCGGCCGGGGGCGGCGCGGCGCGGGGTCCGGCGGGACGGAGCGCCCTTCTGCCCGGCAGCGGCCGGGCCCGGGGTCAGTACGGGAACGGCGCCGGGAACGCGCCGCCTTACGGGGCCGGGGGAGGGGGGGCGCGGACGGGCCCCGCCGGGAACGGGACCGGCACCGGCACCGGCACCGGGAACGGGCCCGCCCCAGCCCGGGGCCGGGACAGACACGGGGGGGGCGGCGCAGGGACGCGCCGGGCGACCGCTCAGCGGGTGGGGGGAGCCGCGGGTGTCCCGTCATGTATTGTGTATGGCCTCGTGCCGCTGTTATCGCTATGGTTATTGTGTTCGCTCCCGGTACCGCGCTATTAAACTGCCTTTGCCTCAACCCACGAGTTTCTGCTCCTTTTTCTGCCCCTTCTCCCCACCCCGGGGGGCAGTGAGGGGGCGGCTGCGGCCAAACCCCGGCCGGAGCCCCGGTCCGGCGCCGGGCAGAGCAGAGCCGGGCGCAGCGGCGGGTTTGGGGCTCAGACGCAGCCCCCGAGTCCGGCGGGTTTGGGGCCGCGGCACACGGAGCCGGGGCAGGTACGCGGGGGGTCGGGGCCGGGACACGGAGACCGCCTCCTGCGCTTGGGGGGCTCCTGTCACCAGCGCAGGGCTCGGAGAGACCCAGTCCCGCGGTTTGGGGGCTGAGACCAAACCCGCCGGCTCAGGCTCTGGGCTCGGTCCCGCGTTTCGCAGTCTCAGGAAAAGAGACTCAGTCCCGCCTGTGTCCGGGGCTCGAAGGCGGCCTCAGAAGCAGAGACCAATGGTGCCTTTTGCAGCTCCAAACCAGAAACTGAGTCCTGTTGGGGGGGGGGGGGGGGGGCTGAAACGGGGCTCATTGAGGCAGTGTGGGGCTCAAAGAGACCAAGTGCTGCGTTTTGGGGGTGCGTGTCAAAATCAGGGCCACTCAGCCAGGTTTTGAGCTGAGAAACAAAGTGCTGCATTTTGGGGTGCGAAACCTGGTTCGTATGGCCAGTTCGAGAGCTCACACAGAGACCAAGTCCTGCGCTCGGGGGCTTGAAGCGGAGACCACATCCCGTGGGCGCAGAAAGAGGGACCAAGTGCTGCATTTTGGGGCTCCAAAACAGGGACCAAATGCTGCGTCTCGAGTGCATCAAAATCAGGGTCCAGGGCCAGGCTTAGAGCCAAGAAACAGGGACTAAGTGCTGCATTTTGGGGCTCCGAAACAGGGACTGAAAGTGCTGTATTTTGGGTGCATCGCCAGGCTTAGAGCTGGGAAACAGAGACTAAGTGCTGCGTTTTGGGGGCTGTAACCCAGGGACACTCAACCAGGTTTTGGGCTCACACAGAGAGATTAAGTGCTGCGTTTGGGCTCAGAAACAGAGACTAAGTGCTGCGAAACCTGGTTCATATGGCCAGTTTGAGAGCTCACACAGAGACCAAGTCCTGCGTTCGGGGGCTTGAAGCAGAGACCCCATCCCGCATGCGTGGGCGCAGAAACAGGGACCAAGTGCTGCGTTTTGGGGCTCAGAAACAGAGACTAAGTGCTACATTTTGGGTGCATGGCCAGGCTTAGAGCTGGGAAACAGAAACTAAAAGTGCTGCGTTTTGGGTGCATCCCAATCAGGGTCCATGGCCAGGCTTAGAGCTGGGAAACAGAGACTAAGTGCTGCGTTTTGGGGTGTGAAACCTGGTTTGTATGGCCAGTTTGAGAGCTCACACAGAGACCAAGTCCTGCGTTCGGGGGCTTGAAGCGGAGACCCCATCCCGTGTGCAGAAACAGGGACCAAGTGCTGCGTTTTGGGGCTCAGAAACAGAGACTAAGTGCTACATTTTGGGTGCATCAAAATCGGGGTCCATGGCCAGGCTTAGAGCTGGGAAACAGAGACTAAGTGCTGCGTTTTGGGGGCTGGAACCCAGGGACACTCAACCAGGTTTTGGGCTCACACACAGAGACTAAGTGCTGCGTTTTGGGGTGTGAAACCTGGTTCGTATGGCCAGTTTGGGAGCTCACACAGAGACCAAGTCCTGCGTTCGGGGGCTTGAAGCGGAGACCCCATCCCGCGTGCTTGGGCGCAGAAACAGGGACCAAGTGCTGCGTTTTGGGTGCATCAAAACCAGGGTCCATGCCTAGAGCTGAGAAACAGGGACTAAGTGCTGCGTTTTGGGGCTCAGAAACAGAGACTAAGTGCTGCATTTTGGGGTGTGAAACCTGGTTCGTATGGCCAGTTTGGGAGCTCACTCACAGCGACCGAGTGCTGCCTTCGGGGGGGAGCAGCAGAGCCCCGGCCCTGTGTGTGTGGGGGGGTCTAAGCACGGCTCACGTTGCGGGTTTCAGGGCTCGGGCAGAGGCACCGAGTCCCGCGTTGGGCGCTCCTGAACCCGGGGCTCATCCGGCCCGTGTCAGCGCCGCGGAGCGGAGCCCCGGCCCCGCGTGTGGAGCTGCAGCCCGGGCTCCCGCGGCCCCCTCCGTGCTCCCCCCGGGCCCCGCGGCTGTTCCTGGGTCCTCCCGGGGGCGGCAGCGCCCGCAGCCCCTCTCCGCTCCCGGGAATCCGTGCTGGAGCCCCGCACCGGGGGCTGCCCCAGGATGGGCCCACCCCCGTCCCCCGCCGGTCCCACACTTTATTCACCGCCCGCACGAAGCCGCCGCCGCCGTTCTTCCGCCACCGGTTCCCCGCGGGGCCGTGCCGGGAGCCCCGCGGACACCCCCGGCCCCGCGCAGGCAGGAGCGGGCAGCGCCGGACTTGGGCCCCGCGGCCGCTCCCCGCCCGGGCCCGGCCCCGGAGCGCGGCTCCTCCTGCCCGCGGTGCCGGCACGGGGGCGGCCAGGCCGGGCTCGGGGAAGGCCGGCACCGGTCTCGGCCCCGGCCCGGGACCCACCCAGGGAGAGGGGAACACCGGCCGGGTCCCCCCCACCGGCCCCAGCAGGGCCCCAGCTCCCCGCGCCCGCGAGGCCGAAGCCTGGCCCCGGCCCCCGGCCCAGCCGCCTCACGGCCCACGGCCCCCAGCCCAGCCGCCCCACGGTCCCCGGCTCCGCGCAGCACCGAGAGAAGCCCCCGGGCCGGGGCTCCATCCTCGCATCCCGCCCCGGGACAGTCCTACCGCCGCGCTCGGAGTCACCGCCGCTCTGGCGGGGGAAGAGGCGGCGCGTGCGCGGGGCGGGGCGGAAGGGGCGGGGCGGGAGGCGCGCAGGCGCGGGGCGGGGCCCAGCACAGGTGTGCGGGGCGGGGCCTCGTGGCGCATGCGCAGCTTGTTTCCCGGCGCAGGTGCGCGGGGCGGGGCGGGTCCGGCGCCCCAGGGCGCGTGCGCGGGGCGGGGCCGAGGGCATTTGAGCCGCGACGTCGGCTGTTCTCCCCATTTGCTCGTTCTCTCCCGGTTCCGTCGCCCGCGGCCCCGGGGCGGCAGCGTCCGGGCCGGGCTCCCCCGGCGGGGCCAGGTGAGGCGCGGGGAGCGCGGCCCGCGGCCCGCAGCGGGCGGCGTCGGGGCCGGTGAGTGCCGGTGGCTCCGCGGAGGAGGCGGCGGGGCTCGGGGCGGCGGCCAATAAAGCCCGGAGGGCCGGAGCCCGGCGCCCCCAGCCCTCGCCCGCGGCCCCCCGGGGCCGGGCCCGCCCCGCGGGTCCCCCCGTTCCGTTGCCCAGTGGCGTCCGGGCCCGCGGGAGCCCGCGCGGGGCAGGGGGGGTTCGGGGCTGGTGCGGGGCTGCGGGGAGTGGAGAGCCGGGGCCGGTGCTGGGGCCGAGCGGTGGGTGCGGGGGCCGTGAGCCCCGGGCCGGGCCGGTTCTGGGGCTCGGAGCGGCAGCGGGGGGGTTCGGGGCTGAGGAGCGTCAGGTTTAGGCTCAGGAGCAGATTCGGGGCTCAGCACCGGGCGCCGGGGGGGGTCGGGGCTCAGGAGCGGCCACCGGGGCAGCTTTAGGCTCAGTACAGGGTTCGGGGCTTAGAACGGGGCACTGGGGCAGTTCTGGGGCTCAGGACCACACACCGGGGCAGGTTCGGGGCTCACACAGGGGTTGGGAAGCAGCTCTGGGGCGCAGGGGCAGAGCCCGGGGACTCTGAAGCTCAGACAAAGGCTCAGTTGTGTATTT
Source organism: Vanellus vanellus (assembly GCF_965231255.1). Lineage (NCBI taxonomy): Eukaryota > Metazoa > Chordata > Aves > Charadriiformes > Charadriidae > Vanellus > Vanellus vanellus. Next base: position 1,647,439 of record NC_138909.1, read on the forward strand.
TCAGTGCTTGAAAATGCCGGCGGAGCGCTGTGGTTCTGGGGCTCAGAAAACCCACTAAGTGCTGCGTTTTTGGGACTTGGAAACGGAGGCTGTGTCGGCCGTTTTCAGCCCCCAAAACAGTGGCTGGGGGGGGGCTTTGGGCGGGTGGGAGATGGGGGTGGGTGGGAGGGAGATGGGAGGGCTTTGGGATGCGGGTGGGGGGTGGTGGGAGGGTGTTTGGGTGCTGGGTGGGAGGGGAGGGGAGGCAGGGTGCGTGGACCCCCACCGGAGGTGGGGGTCCGGTCGCGTTGGTCCCCGAATTTAGGGACGCCGGCATGCACCAGGCAAAAATCAACGCATGAGATAGTCTCTGGGCGAAAAAGCACTTTTCCCACTGTTTGTGTGTCCAACTCTTTATTCAAGGGGGGTACAACCCCCGGAATAGTTAGTGTACAATTATGACAGTTCATATTCATATACAAGTTATGACAGTGATTGATTTACGACCTCGGCTAAAGCCGAGAGCCTTTAACAAGCATGAGCTGTAGTCGGCTGGAGCTGGAACCCAGGAGGAGTTGAGGCAGGAACAAACAAGCTGGAACCATCCAGGAGCTGGACTGAAACCGGAGCAGAAACAAACTGGAGCCGCAGCCAAACTGGAACCAAAGATACGCTGAAGCAGCAAACCAAGCTGGAGCCAGAACTGCTCCGGAGATGAAACCAAGCCGGACCTGGAAAAAAAATGGGTACAGAAAGTGCTATGGTTCAGCCCCGCACAGCCCTTCACTCACCCCAGTGGGACAGAAAATAACAATAATTGCATATACAAAAACAGGTGATGCACAACGCAATTGCCCATCCCCAGCTGTGCAAACACTGCGCAACAAAAACTAAACCACCCCTGTGTGTCACCAACACTGATTCCAGCTCAAACCCGAACCACAGTCCCATACAAACTACTATTAAGAAAATTAACTGTACCCCAGCTGAAACCAGAACAGAAACAATGACCTGGAGCTGCAAATAGGCTGCATCAGAAACAAAACGAGCAGAAATAACTAACCTGAGGCTGTAAACGAGCTGGAGCCACAATGAAGAGGAGCTGAAACAAGCTGGAGCGGTCCATCAGCTGGACTGAAACCAGGGGAGAAACGAGCTGGAGCAGCACCCAACTGGAACCAAAACTGCTCCGGCGATGAAACCAAGCTGGAGCCATCCAGGAGCTGGAGCTGGAAAAAAATGGGTAGAGAAAGCGCTGTGGTTCAGCCCGGCAGCAGCTGAGCCCCGCACAGCCCTTCATGGTGCGACAGAAAATAACAATAATAATAGAATATACAAAAGCAGGTGATGCACAATGCAATTGCCCATCCCCAGCTGTGCAAGCGCTGCGCAGCAAAAACTAAACCATAACTGTATGTCACCAACACTGGTTCCAGCACAAACCCGAACCACAGCCCTGTACAAACTACTGCGAAGAAAATTAACTGTATCCCAGCCGAAACCAGGACAGAAACAATGACCTGGAGCTGCAAATGAGCTGGAACCATCCAGAAGCTGCATCAGAATCAAAAGAGGGACAGAAACAACTAACCTGAGGCTGTAAATGAGCTGGTGCCACAATGAAGAGGAGCTGAAACGAGCCAGAGCCATCCGTCAGCTGGACAAACCAGAGCATAAACAAACTGGAGCCATCCAGGAGCTGGAGCCGCAGCCAAACTGGAACCGAAGATGCGGTGAAGCAGCAAACCGAGCTGGAGGCATCCAGGAGCTGGACCTGGAAAAAAATGGGTGCAGAAAGTGCTGTGGTTCAGCCCAGCAGCAGCTGAGCCCCGCACAGCCCTTCGCTCACCCCAGTGGGACAGGGAAAAACCCATCTCAAAGTCATGGGTTGAAATAAAGACAGGACATAAATAAGACAGAAAAAAAAAAAAGAATATAAAGGAACAAGTGATGCAATTACTTACTGCCCCGACCCATCCCCAGCTGGGCAAGCACTGCTTAGTGGAAACTAAACCATCCCTGTGTGTCACCAACACTGGTTCCAGCACAAACCCGAACCACAGCCCCATACAAATTACTGTGAATAAAATTAACTCTACTCCAGCTGAAACCAGGACAGAAACAATGACCTGGAGCTACAAACGAGCTGGAACCATCCACGAGCTGGACCAGAAACAAAACAGGGACAGAAACAACCAACCTGAAGCCGCAAATGAGCTGCAGCCACAACAAAGAGGAGCTGAAACAATTTGGAGCCCTCCATGAGCTGGAGCCGTCCATTAGCTGGACTGAAACCGGAGCAGAAGCCAACGGGAGCCAAAACTGAACTCGAGCCGTCCAGGAGCTGGACCTGAAACAAACAGGAGCCTGAACCCACAAATGAAAACGAACCGGGGCTCAAACCAAGGTGGACCTGAAACAAACGGGGGCACCAACAACTGACCTGAAGCTGTACTGAGCTGGAGTGTGCAGGGTCTGCGGGCGGGCACAGGCCAGGCTGTCCCCTGTCCCCAGCCAGGCACAGGGCAGGCAGCAGCATCGGCCTCGGCGCAGGCAGCCCGGCTCCTTCCTGGGGCTCCACACCCCACACATGTCCCAGCATGGCTGGGGCTCCTCTGTCCATCTGTCCGTCCATCCGTCTCTGCACGGGAGAGAGGTGGGACAACCAGCTCCTGGTGGCACTGCACAGCCCAGAGAGCCCCCGGAGCTGCTGCCCCGCAAACCTGCGGCCGCCTGGCCATGGGCAGCCCCTGGAGTCTGTCTGGCCACAGTCACTTCTCTGTGACACCAGCAAACACCAGGAAGGTTTTAAAGCCGCGTCAGAGGGGCTGGGATGCCAGCGTCACCTCAGATGTCCCAGTGTGTCCTTTATCCTTCAGGGACAGCTCTCAGCTTCCACATGGCAAAGTCCTCATGTCCAGGGCCGGGCCGTCCTTTAGTCTGTTTTACTTCAGCACGAACACCACCCACGTCTCCAGTAAGACGCTGTGGTGTAGAATGGGAACTAGAACAGATTAGCAAAGTTAACACGCTTTCATACAATAATGATCAACTGATGTCATCATTAGGAAAGGGCATTTTCTTAACACACCCCAGGCAGGGGGGTACACGCAGCACACGCCACTACCTGGAGCCACTCCTGGGGCTCCCCTGAGGCTGCTTAGAGTGAGTCCTGCAGGGAGGCATCAGCCCCCGGGATCAGACCCCCAGGAGCTCCCTCCGCTCCCACACCCTGAGCAAAGTCACCACAGGTGCCACCAAAGTCCTCACTCACCAGTGGTCGGAGCAGCCACGCTGCATCTGCCCATGGTCACTTGTGGACTCCTGGCAGAAACCCAGCTGCCGAGAGACTGCAGGGTCAGGCACACAGACGAGAAGGGCTCGGAGAGGGACGCGGACAATAAAACACTTATTTCCTGGGGAAAAAAAAAAGCGTGGTAAAAATGATTGCACAAATACAACAACTGCTGTGAAGTCAAATCTTTAACCTTTACTTCTTAACCATAACCCACAGGCAGCAAGCACACACTTTCTAAGTTGGTAAACAGCTGCTTAAACACATTAGCTAATAAACTGTGCTAGCCAAAAGGAAACAAAAATGCATTTAATTATACCCTTAATCTCATCATAAACTCCTATGGAAAAGCTGTTCCTGTTTTGCAGAACCGCTGCAGCAGTTCTGGTCCCAGCCCTGCTGCCCCCAGCAGTGCAGGGGACACATTCCCTGCCAACCCCAGCCCTGCTGGGAACCAGCTCAGCTCTTGGGGTTTTGCTGGAAGGAACAAAAAAACATTCCTCAAATTAACAGCCAAAACCTGGAGCTGAGAACCAGAAGAAACTGTGGACAAACCCAGGCAACAGCAGACAGGTGGAGCCAATTAAGGTGCCTCCAGCTCTCGGTGGGTCTCCTCCTGCCTCCTGATACTCACGGTGATTAGGGCAGTAACGAGCGCCTCTGCTTCCCGAAAAAAACATGCCATGGTGTCCAGGGAATGTCCCGCCTGTGCAGTCCAAACCGTCCTGGCCTGTCCAGGGCTGGAAACGGGCACAGCCCAGAGCAAACCTGATAAAACGTCTCCTTTTGGGATCCTGCCAAATCCAGCAGTACTCACCTTACACGGGGACCATAAAACCTGCAAGAAAAATGCGTCAACTCCCCCAAAGGAGAGCCCGGACACGGCTCCAGCACTGCTGCAGAGCCTGTGCCCACCCGTGCCCGCCACCCCCCGAGAGTCCTCGCGGCCGTACCCCCACCCCAGAGCCCCCCGTGCCCCGTCCCCCGACTGCTTTGGGGATGCGCAGCGGCAGCGGGGCTGTCGGCAGGGGAGGGTTGCTCCCAGGGCCGGTCACCCCCGGGGCCTCGCAACCAGTGGCCCTCCCTCCGCACGGGGACCGCACACCCCCCGGCCGGGCCCTCCCGGGGCTGCCCCGGCACAGAGCTGCCCCCCCACAGGGCCCCGACCCGGGGGGCGCCCAGACACCCCCGGCCCCGGGCCCCACCGCCCCACAGCCTGCCCCGGGAAGGGGGGGGGGGGGCAAACACCCCCTCAGGGCCCGGCCCCCCCGGCCCAGACCCCCTCACCGCGCCCGGGGTTCGCCAGGGGCCCGGCGGGCCCCCCCCCTCGCCCCGCCAGGACCTCCGCGTGCCGCCCATTGCCGCGCGCCGCTCCCCACGCGGCGGCGCCCCCTGGCGGTGACAAGCGGTACCGCGCGCCGGGGCTTCTTGTAGCCTCGGGGCGGTCGGCGCGCACCTGACGCGCGGGGGCGACCCCCGCCCGGCGCCGACCAATCGGCGGTGCCGGCGCCGGCGGGGAACAGCCAATGGCGAGGAGGGGCGGGAGCGGGCCCGGGCAGGGGCGCCGCCTAGCGGAGGAGCGGCGGCACCGCCGCCCGCGGCGAAGAATCCGCCCAATAGGCCCCAATTCTCGGGGTTTTCCCCTCGGAAGGAGGGAACGAATCATCCCACCGCCAGGCCCCTCTGTCCCGGGGGAGGCGTGAGGGCACCTGTGTGAGCCGACTCGGGCGGGACGCCCCGGGTGCGCGTCACTTGAGCGGGTTTGCAGTCCTCCTGGCCCATCTTCCAGTGCTTTCCCACAGACGGCGAAGCACGAGCAGCCAACCTGTGACGGGGGCCGGGGGGGGAAACAGCAGCGTCACCTCCTTCCAGACAGACAGACGCGTTGCTGCAGCTCCTTCAGCTGATACTGCTCCGGGTTTGATCCCCCGACGCGGGGTAACCGCCCACACGGACCGGAGAGCTGCGGTTTGTGCTTTTTCCCCATTGAACTTCAATTCGCAACACCGTTCCAACGCTGTCATCTCCTCTAGATAAGACGCAGATGTTTGGCGAAGATACCTGAAATACAAGAGCTCGAGAATCTGATATTCACTAGGGATGTAAAAGAAGAATAGTTGGGGTGTAATGTATAGTGGAGAATCGTAATCTCTCAGACCAAAATCCTACAGGTTCTGCCTGATTTTTCATCCCAATCATCTGCCACAATCCCGAGACTATATCGTCCGGAATTGTTACTTCTAATTCAGAAGGACAGCCTCGCTTAGGAGTGTATAACTGTGAATGCTCAATCACAGCATTTTTGCAGGCACCACAGGCTGCTCGTCGCTGGGTCCCCTGCCAGACGACTTTCTTCCTTGTTAATTTCTGCAGAAGGCACATTAATATCACCAAATGTGGGAGAAAAGTTCTCTAATACCCTAAAAGTCCCCCAAAGGTCTGTAACTGTTTTGCTGTGATTGGCACAGGAAAGTGCCGGGCTGTTTGCTGTACCCGATTTGGTATTCCTCTAACCTGCCTGTGCCGAACTATTGTACAGTCGTACTCGGGCCCTGCATTTCCTTTGCATTAATTGCCCAAACTCAGTCCTGCAAATGTGCATTCAGCGATTCGGCAGCAGCTTCACTTTCTTGTTGTGACTCGGCCATAATCAATATATTACCAATAGAATGGTAAGCGGTACCGGTACCGGTACCCGACCACAGTGCTGCATCAGCTGCTGTCATCCGGTGGCAAACGGAGGGACTGTGTTTGTATCCCAAGGATACCTGTAAAGAATATTGCTTTTGTCGCCGCATCACATCTCACACGGAGGCGGCAGGCAGGGCGGAGGGCGGGCGAGGAGTTGGGGGGTCGGCTTTTTTGCGTAAACGCTAACTTTTGCCATCGTCGAAATCCTTTTGATGCTGCGATCCCATCTATTTCTGGTCAGGGGATACCGGCTTGTACAAGAGCATTCCACACTTGTTTCCTTGTCACCCGTGCTGGAACTCCTCTTGGTTTTGACGACTTTCCTTTATCCACCACCCGCACAGACGGTCCCGTAGTTACAGCCCCAATTTCCCTCAAGGTATTTCCTAGGGCGCCTGCATTGCCCATAGCGTTTGTCACTGCTGGTGTAATCAAGGGGTTTAGGGAGGCAGGCGCTCCTCCCAAAAACTGCATTTTGATACTTCTCCTCACTGCTAAACTGTCCGGATCGGATCCTGCAACTAACACATGAGCCATCCCCATCTCCCGCACCAAATTAATACCTTCCTCCATTGTACACCAGTTTCTGAGGGACAACACTAATTCTCATTTGTAGGAGGGGTCGTGCTTCCACCGCCTCACTGCTTTTTAGGTCCAGATCAAATCCCAACTCCATCTTGGAGTCTGAGGATTCATTCCAAATATTTTCATCCAATTCCTCGGGACCCCATGACCGTTTTATGAGAGCACGAACTTGGGAAATGGAAAGTGTACTTTTCCCATATTTGTCCCTTTGTTTATTAACAATACACACTACCGACTGCTCTCCATTATCTTGCAGCTCATCCCAGCGCTCTGCTCGAACAGTAATTACTTATTGAGCAATCACCTTTGCATCTTCTATACTCCAGTTTTCCTTTTCCAGTTCTCTCACTTTACTACATAATGCAACAGCTTCACGGCGAAAAGCTCCAATTCTGGCAGCTAACAGCCATCCCAACCTCCCTGCTAATTCACGAGAAGAATCCAATGCCGATTTCCATGGCAATGCATGCAGAGCCGACTCAATGCTCTCGGGGGTAATCACCGCCCCGTTATCTATTTCAGACCACGTCTCTGGCGCAGCCAATTTAGCCGGGAAAGTGGCCACAGGGGCCCAGTGCTCAGTACTGGGCCATCCCGGAACACGGGAAGTCATTGTCGTTGCTTCCCCAGTCCCCAATGTTTTTGTCAGCCGTGGCATGAGTGTTCCTGGACCTGCTGACTACGCCAGATGTGTGAGCTGACTCGGGCAGGACGCAGGAGCAACCACAACACCACGGAAGAAAGGCAAAGAACAAATTTAATCTCAATATCTTGCAAATCGGGGAATCTCTGCAGCACCGCCCGGGCAGAGGGATGCGTGCAGGGCACGCAGGCACCGCAGGGTGGGAGAAAGTCCTCGTTATCAGCAGCGTGTGAGCTCCCATGTGCGGTTCTCACCTACTTTTCACAGGTTCGCGCAGGCGCAGTTTTCCACTGTGCTTTGATCTCCTTCACCCACATGGCAGCAATCTCACGGGCGCTCCATAAGGTGCCCCTGAGTCTGTCCCGGGCTCACGTCACCTCAGTGCGGATGCTCCACTTGCGAGCACACGAGGCTGAACAGCAATTAGTGTGACACACGTGTTGTCCAGCGCCCCGGGTGCGCGTGACTTGAGCAGGTTTGCAGTCCTCCTCACCCATCTCCCGTTGTTTTCCCACAGCACCCAACGGCCTCGAGGGCTCGTGGGCTCACAGCATCCCGTAGCGGTGGCCCGGCATGGGCACAGCATGTCGGGAACGGAGCCGAACTTGTCATTAATGAGCCCAAAACCACAACGAGGGGCAGTGGTTCAAACCTGACGGGCTGTTGGCAACCGCAGCAGAGGGTGCCAACAGAGAATGCCGATCGAAGAAACAATGGCCAGATTGGTGTCAGTCCACCCTAAGTGAGGTGAAGCGCAGAAACGACCCCAAAAGAGGGGCTGGCAGTTGCAGCACACGTCAGCTCTGTGTGCGGTCGCTCCCTTCCACACCACCGCGAAACATCTTTCACTGCAGAGATGAAGGCAGGACGGAATGCATGCCCAAACCCCGTTCTCACCAGATTTCCAGCAGCAGCGTTGCTGCTGGAGGAGAGCACGAAGTGTAAAAGCCGGCCGGTTTAGGTTTTGAAATGCCATTCAAGAAACCTCTCCCAGTGCTCGCTCTTTTCTCGCCTGCGCGGGTCAGAACGTATTTGCTCACCCCCGGCGAATCTCCCTGGGGTCAGGACGGCTGCCCAGGGTCTCACTGCCCTCTCTGGGGGTTCAGAATTCACAAGGGAGCATTTCTCTCAGGCTGAAAAAATCCCATATTAAAAATATTTGGGGGTAGTCTTCGCTATGAAAAATCTTTCTAATCTCCACCCTAAATTTGCTCATCGCCAGCTTATATGCAACAGGTACCCTTCCAATAATGTCTTGTTGCTACACGTGTTGGGTTTGTTTTCTGGTCTTTACTCTTCAGAGATTCCAGAAGAGGGAAAAAGGCAATCCTGCCTCAGCACGTGCTGTACAGGTACGCAACAGGGAGCGCTCAGCAGTGTCTCTGCTACAAAGGGCGCCCTCTCCCAGCCCTGCAGCAGCGCCGCTGTCATTGAGTTTGGGCCGAGGCCATCCTCCCCCCTCAGCCCGTCCTCCGGCAGTGGGTACCGGTGGCACACGTGGCTGTGAGACTGTGTGACCCCCTCATAGGTGCGGTGGCAGACAGAAAGCAGGGGAGCTGCAACTCGCGCGCGCACATACACACACATATTATCTGCAGATAAACCCAAAAGCACTCACCCCGAGCTGGGTATATTTTGGGAAGGATCGCTCTGGCGTGCAGAGGAGAGGGGATTGTTTCCCCCTGAGGCTGTCACAAATGTCTGCAGTGACATCCCAGGACCTGCAGGAACAAAACCCAGTCTATAATCACAAGCCCCATCACAGCACCGCAACTTCCCCTTTAACGACTAAAAGACTTTGCAATCAGGAGAAGAAATGAGACCCCAGGACAGCCCCATGGTGCATCGACGCTTTGTGCGCCATTCTAAGGGAAAGCTGTTACACGCCTCACGATGTATTCCGAGGCACATAACCAAATACACGTACCTAATCGCAGCGTGAGATGGATGCTCTCTGCAGAATCCAGAGAGACCTTCTTGCTTCTGCTGCGGCCATCTGTGCTGCTGGCCCCAAATCCTGACAGCCTGGGACTTGCCCTTCACGTGGTGTTCGGGATGGGTCCGGGATCTGGGAAAGCTGACAATGGTTCTCCCTTGTCTGTCTGTCCATCCCCACATTTGTTATTTTAAGTGTGCCTTTCTGATTTCAAATCTTTCTGAAATCAGATCTTTCAGGACAGTCAGCACATTGAGCAGTAAACATCCAGTTCATAGTCTGCGCCCATCAATTGGTGTCCCACTCTTCTGAGAACAAAACAGGACCGAACTCATCGCGTTGCCAGATCTAATGACACGGAGCACAGAGACAGCTGTGTGTAGGGTCATTCTGTCACCAGCACGTCTACCACACAGGCGCTTCTCACCACTCGCCCTCGCCGTGCGTCACTGCGGAGAAGACACTGCGCCACATTTGCCTCCCCCTTCGCTCGGAAGGATGCTGACAGCCCTGCTAGAAATGCAGCCTTGGAGGTGTGGGTGGAGATGTCGGAGCCACATGGGGTCAGGTGCTGAGGGAGTCCTCCCAGTGCCCCATCAGGTCCCCATCACCCCGATGGCCTCACCTGGACCCTCCACCGCCCACACACCCGTCCCCATTGGCCCCAGCTCTGCATTTAAGCTCTGGCCAGGGGGATTGTTTCCCACTGCAGTGTTGGCTGGGGTGTGGTTGTCCTCTTCTTGTGGGCCTTTGTGTGTGATTGCTGTCTTTATTTTATGGGTTTTTTATTTGGGTGGTGTTATTGAGGTTTATGACTCCTACATAGGTACTGTGGGTTTATATAATAGGGTGGTGTCTGTGGTCTCCTGCTGTCATGAGGTTTAGTTTAGTGCTTTTCTCCAGTTTTATTGTCATCTGTATGGCTTATGTGAGTTAATGGTGGTCTGTAATTAAATCTTTGTTTATCTCTCCTGGATGATAAAATTCAGCTGAAACATGTTCTTTTCATAATATACCTATTAACTTTTGCTTTGTTTTTTCTCCCCAGAAGTGTTCAGTCCAGTTAAAGCGTTCTGGCAGCAGCCCTTTTTCTCCTTATCTCTGATAAAACTTCTCTCATCTATTTAAGTCTCAACAGCTCAAAGGGCTGTTCTGGTAACCTGTACCCATGGAGTGGGGCTGTGGGGAACCCCCTGAGAGCAGGGATACTTTTTTCAGTTTCAGGCAGAGCCCTGGAGCTTTTTTTTTTTTGGGGGGGTGGTTTTTTTTTTTTTTGATATAAAAAAAATCTATTTGGTGTGCAGTGTGCACTGGTTCCCCTGATGTTCCCTTCCTCCAGCTTTCAGCTGTACTCAGAGGGACAAAACTCTCAGTGATGGTCGCGAGATGGATATTTCGCACTGTGGCTACGGGGTCTGGGTGGGAGTTGGGTTTAGAGGAGGCAAAAATAGGTAATGCAAAAGCTGTCCCAGCAGGTTCCTGGGCTGTCAGGACTGGTCTTTCTCCCCTGGTTCCTGCTGGTGCTCGGAAAGGTGCTGTCTCCCCAGAGAGGCTCCAGCAGCTCAGTGTGCAGGACAAGAGCTGGAGAGCACTGGGGGTGTTGGAGGGGCTCTGGGCTGCTGCTCCCCCCGCTGTCATGGCCTGGGGGGGGTGTCAGAGGGCCAGCTTTGGGCTGTTGTCTCCAGTGCATCCTTCCTCCTCCTCCCTGCATCAGGCGGGAGCTGCGGGGTCTCTTCCCTCTCTGCTGTGCCGGGGGCTGCAGCCTTCCTCCTCGCTGCGCTGAAGAAGCGGCTGCTGCTGAACTGTGGCCCTGTAAGTGGGGAGACCCTGCGGGAGGAGGGGGGGGGGGCTGCTTTTGCCTGGGCTGGGTCTGTTCCTCCCTCTGGGCTGTAGGTACAGCTGCGGGGGCTGTGTCAGCAACAGGTTGTTGCCAGTGGGTGTGGGTGAAATGGGATGGTGCTGCTTTGGGGTGGGGGGTGCCCCAAATTCCTGGGGGCCGTGCCACTGCCTGCGTTGGGCTGTGGGTGATGCTGGGCATCTCCCTCCTGGGGAGCAGCTCCCCCGCTGCGTGCAGCACCAGTTGGTCCCGGGGAGCGCAGGCTGCGATTCTGACCAGTTCTGGCACTGGGAGGAGGGGATATGGGGGTGGCAGTAGGTGTCTCTGCCTCAAACGGCTCTGGGGTTCAAGAGCTGGGGGACACAAACACACACACAGAGGAGAAGGCTTTCCCCCAGCAGCAGGGACAGGGCAGCTGTGTGGCCAGTGAGGACCACTGTGTGTGATGGGGGGGAGAGCATCTGTGCTGGGGCTGCTGCCAATGCCAGTCTGAATGGGCCGGGGGCTTCATTGCTGTGCAGAGCCCCGGGGGGGGGGGGGGGGGGGGGGGGGGGGGGGCAGCACGAACGGCCCGTTGGCAGCGAGAGCTGCTGTGCAGAGGGGGGAGTAGAGCCCTTTGTCACACTCGCTTTGCCTTTTTTATTATTTTCCTGATTGACCCTACAAATGGTTGTCAATGGAAGAGGGCAGAAAAGATGTTTTAAGGGTCAGTTGTCAACTGCTGCTTGTTAAGGCATCCCCCTGCTGGGTCTGGGGGGTTTATCTGCCTGGAGTGGGAGTTAGGTTAAAAATACATTGGGGATGCTTTAGGTAAAGGACAGCCCCTTTCAGTCAGTGAAGGACTCATTTCAATCAGAATGGCTCTCTATTCAAGGGTTGACTGGATCTCCTCCCCCCCCACCCCCAGTGACTAAGTAAAGTTTTACATGCTCTTATTTTGCTGTTGTGTCAATAGCAGACTACCTCCAGTAGGAGAAAAGTATACGGAGCTTTAAGTACCTTTTGTTATCTGACTGTATCTACAGAAGAACAGTGCCTTGTTCTTCAAATCTGAACTGTACTTGGGTGCTGTGAGGTACAGAGTGCAGTGGGAGTGGTTTTCAAGTGTTTTGCTGGAGAAAGAGTAATTAATTGAATATAACTCGCTGCAAGGCAGAAGTCTTCCTTGAGGCTTGCAGTGAGGTACTTCTAAGGGGACAACTCAAACCTCAGTAATGGCCCTGTGCTGCTGCTTTGCTCAAAAGGGAAATCTTAGCGAGGAAAACTTGTGTGCAGTTCTTGCTGCTTGAGGCAGAGCATCGATCTGATGGTGTTGCCTTAGGGCTGCTGCATATCCCAAATCCTGGCTTAGTCCACCTGATGCGTATTGCACATACCAAATCCTCTGTTGTGTTTGTGCTCATTTTTTTAATGAGCATCTTAGTGGAACTTATTTGCTTCCACGGAGACGTAAGACTCCTGAAGGTTAAAAGTTAAATTTATATACCATGTGAGATTTGGAAAGCAATGGAATTGTGTAGAGCTCAGACTAAAGACACCCTGCAAATCCTCCTATGATGGGTTTCTGTCACCCTCATTAGTTTTGTTTGTATCTGGACTTATACTTCTGATGACTCTAGTGGGGCTGATGGTGTGTCTGGTGCTGTACAGCAGTGCTGAAGGCAAAGGGCCTCTCAGGCTGGTGGAAAGGGCTGTGGGGAGAGCAGTGGGCAGCAAACTGCCTGGGGTGGGGTGGCTATTGCTGTGGGGTGCGCTTGTGGAGCTCTGGGAAGGAAGACCCAAAGATGAGGAGCAGACTGGTACAGAGCTGGAAGGGAACTAAGCTGGGTCAACTGCTTCCATGCATTGCTCCAGTCATCCTGTGACCTGTGCTCTGACCTCATCAGCTACAGCAATGGGGCGTTCCTATGGGAGTCACGGTGTGGGAGAAAACTGACCCTGAACTGCAGTTCCTCACTAGAGGAGGATGTCTGTGCACCGCAGCCACTGCTGCGGACGGAACAGAATTGGATTGTCTACACCGGCTGTTACTGCTCCTGGGACTGAGAGACCTCGAGGGGAACCTGAACGTAGGACGAGTTGAACAGGGTTATGGCCAACAGGACATCTGTTCCTTGAGCCATTGACCCACTGAGCACCCTGAGCTCAGCAAACTGAAGGCAGGACTTCAGGTGTACTGGGTGAGAATTGCAGTGTTTATATCGAAGTTGAGCAGTTGGTAGTTGCTGATGGCAGTACTTGATGTGTTGATGCCCTTAAGCCAGGAGAAGTAATTAATTCTACAATGATAGATGACTCCATAGACTAAAACAACTTCTCACATGGCATTTAAATGGAAGGATAAGGCTTTTTGGAAAGCTTTGGCCTGACCTCTCCTTGTGTCTCTCCCAAACCTGTTGACGAATTCAGGATTTCTGGCATGGTAAGGGAAAGGTATAGAGTACCTGACACTGACACAGAGCACTGACAGAAAAGCAATTGTCTCTCCAGGGAAATCATGAACTCTCCCCTTAGAAGGGAAGACTTCCTGTACTGTTTGTTTTCAGCAGTTGGTAAAATTGAAGCCTTAAATCCTGAGGCTGGGGGTTTCATTAAGGTTCTACTAGTCATTAGGTGCTCCTAGTCACTATGGTTGGAGAGTGCTTGGGGTTGGGGTTTTTTTTTTTTTACTTTCTGGCAGATGAAACCCGGTTGTTAGGGCCACCGGCTGGCAGCAGTGTTACGACATTGCTGGAACAGGTGATGTTATTGAAGGGACATAACCAAATTAACAGATGAAGACAGCTTAATGGCTCATCAAATATATATCCTTTTCAGCATAAGCTGCTCTGGGTACAGAAGCAAATGCTGTCAGGAGCAATAGTTTCAGCTCTCACTTGTTGAGCAGAACTGATTTTAGGGGAGTGGAGAGAGCTTGGTCCAACACGTGAACTCAGGTTTGTTGTGATGGAGACCTCAGAGTGCAGGTGCAAAACAGAATAAACCTTTTTCGAGCGGAGATGTGCATGCACGGACAGTTTGCAGTAGGTGCATGCAGTGGTAGTTCACAGTAGCTATTTTCACTGAGGTCTTGGAGTGGCGGTAACCTGGTAAAATGATGCTTAATGCTTGTTGGTGACAAAAGGGATCCTGGGGAAAGAAGGGATGACAAAGCAGGATGGCTTACCGTGCCACGGACACTGCGGGGTTCCTTCATGCCACTGCTGCTGCGTGCTGCTCTCCCCTTATCCCTGACGGGATGCGGTGTACCTGGAAAAACACAGGGAAGGGAACAGGGATGACTATGTGGGGAGTAGCCTGTGTTTGGGCAAAAAACCCACTGTGAACTCATCAACTCAACCCCACAGGTGACTGAGAGGCGACATCTGAGTGCAATAGGAGGATGTTGAAGTTCTGACCTCTATTAGAGGTACCATCAATGTTATCCGGGTGAGGTGGTAATTGCTTAGTGCGTAACAAGACTGGAGTCAGTGAGGCAGTAAATCGGAATTCAATAGTATTAAATGGATTCAAATGATCAGAGTGACTCCCAGAAAGAATCAGTAGGTTAAGCGGTGAGTGAGTATTTAAGTGAATGTGTAGATGCTGGTGTGCCAAGCAGTGAAAGTGAACCCAGAGCAAATGGGACAGTACAGGAAGAGTTCATTCCACTTTGCTGTTCTCTTGTACGTAGACCAAATAGAGATTTTCAAAATGAGTGTGGTATGGAGGTGGGTGTAGAGCAAAGGAGAAGAAACGGATATATTCCAGATCATGGGCTCTGTTTGCATTCATACCTATCTTGTGTTGGGCAATAACACTTCCATGCAAAATAGATTTAAATCAAATTATTACATGTCTCTTGCTCATTTTTGATAATAAGCACAGCTATAATCTAGTGAAAATGACCCTTGTGATGTGCTGTTTGCATTGGTATTGTTTTGGGTCCGGCTGCTGGCAGCTCACCTATTCTTAGGTTGGAGAAAGGAGGCTGGGAAGGAAAGGAGAAATTCATTCCACTTCAACAATTCTAAATAGAAACCAATTTCCTGGGTAAAATAAAAAAATCCATGTCTTCCCAAGTTGTTTTTTGTAATGATTTAGAAGGCATGGAACAGGTGATGTCATAAACACTGCCAAATTTTCTTGTCCCAGCCCTCAGTTCCAGGAGAAAAAGCTATCCTGTTTGTCTTGAGGTGTTGGTGTTTGGATGACTGGGCTGAGAACAGCACCTCAGGAAGCTGTCACAAGCACACCGTTTCCTCAGTTTAGTGCTCTTAATTTATGATGATATAGTTATTTTTTGACTTAATGCTGTGTTTTGCACTCGCTTTGCCATAGTGAGAATACTTTTTGGATAGCCACTCAGATCTCCAGAGTTTTCAATGCGGAACTCCCCCAGGAGGGCTGGCTGCAGTGATCTCTACCTGCATTAGCAGTCACTGTTCTGTGGTGTGGATCTTGTAGTCTTGGTTTGCCCATGCAGCAGTCTCTGTGTGACAGGAGCTTCTGCAGTTACCTTAAAGTACTATTTTAACTTGGACACAAACCAACATGAATTAAGGCTTGAAATCAGGCAGACTTCTTCAGTGTTGCTGTCACAATGAAAGTCACGTTTCCGTTGTGGCTGTTTGATCCCAGGAGTGCTCTGACGGTCTGAGAAAGCTGCTCTGGTTTGAACTGACCTGCTGGCACTGCTCCCAGCTCTGCCTGGAGGTTTGATTGTAAGGTTTGCTGCTTTTGCAGCCCCCCAGGGCAGCTGACCGCAGGGAAAGGGTGGGTGAACCTGCTTAAATAATCCATTTAATATATGATGTGGCAGATGGGCTCTCTAACTGCTTATTTGGTTTGCCAATTTTATTATCTACTGAGACTACATCATGATTGTCCCACCTTTCAGCTTAAACCTAAACTATGATGACACTTGCTTCCTCCTTACTCCCCCAATTACGCTGTCCACCTTCAATACTCCAAATGACATGGCTGTAGTCTCCCCTGGAGTGCTCTGACAAGGAGCGAGTCATGTGCAGAGCCTTAACCTGCACAGAAGATGAGATGCTTCGGCTTTGTGCCGACCATCCAGCCAATACCGAAGTACTGGGGATGGGAAAAATAGAATGCTGTGCTGGAAGGTGGCAATTTAGGAGGTTTATCTCCCATCAGTGAGGAATTTAGTGCGGCAAAAAGCCTGGCAGTGATCATTTAACTGTTCCCGTAGCTTCATCCAAAGCACTTACTGCTCAGTGCTGACTGGAGCATCTCTCCAGTGAGAAAAGCTCAGACCAGTTTGAGTGAGATTTAGTGGGGTCCCTGGCCACTTTCCCATGATGGATGGGAAGCTGCTGCGTACAGACTGGATCTCAGGAGAACTTCATTAAAATCGGTTAACTCTGCTGAAAGCTTCTCAACCAGGGACTTGTTGCGCCTACTGGATTCAAGGGATGTGTTATTTTAAGTGGCCAGCTGCAAGCGAAGTCTGGGGGAGCAGAGCATCAGAGGGCACCAAGAGGGTCATGCCCAGTGTCTGGCTTGCAGGAGAAGTGGATGTGTTTGATCAGCCCATGTTAGAAAAGGAGAGAGCACTCTGACAGGTTTGCCAGCCTGCTTTTGAAACACTCCTAATGCTGCTGCACTCTGGCTCTGGTCACCAGGGAAAGCACTGCTCTTGCTATATTCACTTGTGCTTTCTTTGGTGTTTTACTGCTCGGGCACAAAGACCCGCTTAATGTAATGAGGAACTCATCCCTTCTCTGCTGAACGCCTGTCTGAATGGTAAAAGCAAGATAGAAGGAGTGCACTTGGCTTTCTGCGCGGTTCTGGCTGGTACAGCACCAGTTCCTTTACTGGAGCAAGCCCAGTGCTGCTCTGACAACGCTGGATTACGTGGTTGGTGAACCCTCTAAAGGGAAGGTACCCCATGTGTTGATGACTTTGAAAGCATCCTAAGCACCAGGTAAATTGCACAGCTTAGAAAAAGGATATTTTTCAGAGTCCTTGAGTTGTCAGTATAATAAAACAACAGAGGGATAAGAATGCTCTCATGTGGTGTAACAGAACACACTGTGTTCGAATACCTTTACAGCCTCAGGAAGAATTACGATTGCTTTCATTGAGGTATTGTGCAACTTCTAAACAGATGTTCTCTCCCACATATGCTGGGTTTCTGACTCGGCAGCTATTAATTTAAGGTTTGGGTGTAAGTCCCTCTTACCACAACCAGGCGAAGCCTTGTCCTGAATTGGTTGTATAATTTCCTTGCATTCTACTCAACTGAATGCCTTACGATTATTTTCCCCTGTGCTGCTGACATTAGTGAGAGTACCATGCGTGTTTCTCAGCCTGCTGCTGGCCCAGAGGACTAAGGCTAAAAAGTCTCCTTAGATTCCAGTTGCAAAAAGGCCACTATAGTTGCAAAATTGAGAGTTGGGTTCTCAGTGGTTTTGGGGGAATTCTTGTGAAGATGACAGAGGGCCGTGTACGGGTATAAGTGAGCTAAAATCTTATGACTTGCTAGGCGCTTAATAAAGTTACTGGAGAAGAGTGACTGTGTGTGGGAATCTTATTTTAACCTTATTTCAGGGAACAGTTGACTGAGATATTAGTTAAAATTTAAAACAGTCTGTGACGCATGGACTAGAAGAAGATTAAGTTCAGAAGCTGAAAGGTTGACTAAGCTTTAGGCAAAAACCCAGGAGTATAATGGCAAGCAATAGGTAAGCAGCCTAAGCTCTAATTCTCCAAGCATTTATATACATGATGTCATAGCTATGGTAGGATTGTCTAGGTTGGAAGGGACCTTTAGATCATTAGCCTTACACTGCCAAAACCACTATTAAACTACCTGTCTCAGCACCACATCTATCCTTTTTTTAAATCCCTCCAGGGATGGTGATTCTACCACTTCTCCAGGTGCCCTGTTTCAATGTTTGATCATCATAATATAAGGTGCATGCAGAAAACACTTTCTCTCTGTTTCTTTGCTACTGCAGTGTTAGGTAACTTTCATTTTACTGTGTAATCAAGGACTCGGTCAGCTCATGTTAAAAACACTGTCTCTCTATCTGTTTATGCTCTCAATCTCTGTTCTCCTTGTGCAGTATGTTGTGCACCTTCATGATGGATAAAAAGCCAAACCAAGTAATTTACAGACTTTCACTCCATATTCAACTATTAGCCAAAAGGGATACTTCAGATTTTGAATGTTTCTGGGCAAATTGGTAGGAGCCATGTATGTACTTGAAAAGATAAAATTCAGACATGGTCAACTAATAGCAAGTAGCAGGAAAAGCTCAGCTATAACAAGGTTTTGCTACAGCAAACTTTCAGCTTTGCTTTTCCTCACTTAGTGTGGTAATTAAGATCAATGTTTGACATGAAAAGTGTGTGAGATGATTTGAATGTCAGAACAATGAAGCAGGGTGGAAAAAAATCATATATTCTAGAAAATTGTAACACACTTGCTGTGAATGCCTCACCTGCCATTAGCATCTTGATTTACATTTGAAGCTTTGCTTCTTAGTGAAATGTTTTACATTCCTACCTCAAATAGATGAGTAATCTGCAACTAAGACTTGTTTTGTTTATTATAGCAATCCTACTCATAGTGTTGTCCTTTGTAATTAGACCAGATAGGAAAAGTTCAAGGTCTTTAACAAAAGAAAATCCTTTGAGAAAATACTTTCTGTGGTCTCTGCTCAGACTATCCAGATAAATGACTGTTAGGGGAGGATAAACAGTTTAAGGCTGTTCATAAGGGCTTTGCATGCAACTTTAAGATTGGTGTGTCTTCCTGAGATAGCCCATTTAAAAATGAGAAATTTTCTTCTCATTGTGTACTTGTTTTTCTTCATGGAAGTAAATGTCAGTAGGAAAAGCTTTTTTTCTTTTTTTATTTCAACTTGCTTTTTTAGTGTGGCTTTTCTTTCACAGCTCCTTTCTCCTAGCTGAAAGCCAACAGTTTCTAAGCAATATTCAGTGCTTATTGTGAGTTAACGTGCTTCTAGGTATTTCATCTAAAATATCATGGAAATTCTGATGTATGAAAAAGTAAATAAAATACTTTAAGACTAAGTTCTACTACCTTAATTCATAATTATCCTCAGAGTTTGTACTTTGCAGTTCATGTCTTGTATTGTGCACACTGAAGACTTCTGCTTAAAACTGACAGTAAGTGCAAAATGAAATTAATACATACCTTAAAACAATTTCCAAGAAGTTGACGATTCTCTAATGAAATCTTGGCTTGGGGAAAAGGCTGTTGTGTCTATGGCATTTATCTCTGCAAACCCAGGTGCTCCAGTTTGTTAGTCGCAGTTTCTGCACTTCTGTTTGTCCCATAGTTGAGCTTCAGTCTGGAGCTTGTGTTTGGCTGTTGCTGAAATCTCGGTGTTTCTCTGGAACAGAAAGCAAAGATGAGCTCTGCTTGCAATGAGCAGAAGACACGTCCTTCACGTCTAACTTCTTGAAGTATATGAAGCTATGATAGTTTTTCTGAAATTTACAGCAAAATGAGAGAATACATTGCCACACTTCACCTTTTTAGATTACATGACCCCTTATCTTACAATATTTCCCTGTTGGTCATACTATTGAGCCCTCTGATCTTTGCTGTGACTTCTTATAGACTTCCTGCGCTTGATTCAAATCTGTATCGACTTAAATCGGCCAGAACTAAGTGCAACAAATAAAGTGAGCGGACTACTGAACAGCACAGAGGTATTTCTGTCTGCTGCTGTCCCGCTTATGTGCCATCATGGTGCCTGCTGTTTTTCTATGCCATGCTGCGGCTGCCCCTCATTCAGCTGGTGCCTTGGTACAAACCCCACATCCTGGTCCCTACTACTGCCACACAGTCAGTGTGTTCCCCTGCTGAATCTTGCTGTGCAGTGTATCCCTGTTGAATAGCACTTTGGTTTAAAGGAGGTTTCCATAGGAAATGGTCTTTTGCAACCGGAGTGCCTGGCTTGCAGTCAGACCTCTGTCCCTGCTATTGCTTCCTCCAAAAACATTACTTTTCATTAAGGCAGAGGTCTCTTGTGACTACCTCCAGTTCACATACTACTTTACGTGCCCTGCTGAATTCTTAAAAATAACTGCCAATAGCACTTAACTGAGTTGGGAATGTTCACTGTTGATCTTTTTACTTTTTTTTTTTTTAGGCAAAACCAATTTGTTTTTCTTTGTCAATAGTTTTTCCTGTTCCACTGAGTCACAGGATAATCCATGCATTTCCCTCTTATTTATTTCTAAGGCACTTACAGAATGAGGTAATGCTTTTTTTGCCATCCCTCAGTGGCTGCACTTTGCAAGCAGGATTTTCTAACTTGTCAACAGAAGAGAGATGCTATTATTTTCCAAGGTCTCTAGGAAATTTCTGTAGTTGACCCATTACTGGGTATAGAGCTCAGGACAAGGGAAGAACAAATTTTTTAGCACTTACCACATTAGATTTTCTTTTTCCACAACAACACGCTTCTGTTCTTCATGTCTCTGAAGGTTCCTTATCTCTGTTTCGGCTTCTAAAGCCTTAGAGAATTCTGTAATGAGATTTCACACACACAAAAATCAAGATAACAAAACCAGATGGTTGTGCAGAAAGGTGAAGCAGTGTTGGCTGGCTCCAGGGGTTACCAGATTTCCTCCGTGTGGCCAAGATAAAAATCATGGCATTCACTCCATAATTACCTTTAACGGTTACTTGAAAAATGGAAAAATTTATTTTCCATATTCAGTGGCATGAAAATGTCTTGGTTACGCTATGAGACTTCATGCTGCATCATTGTATATGGGTGGTGTTACTGGGATTTGAACAGTGTATCAGCCTCGTGTGTTTAAAAACCCAGCGTGTGGGACTGGGCAGTTTTTCACTAGCCGAGGCTCTTGCTTTACTGCTTTGCAGATTTTCCTCTGGTATATAAAATTAACTAGGGAGGCCATACCCTTATCAAATTACCATGTGGAAGCAAATTACTTTTATTTATCATCTTGTAATATTTATGCATTGCATTATTTTTCCTTTTTCTTAGATGACTTATGTTTCTGTCTTCTGTGCCTCTCTCTATTATCTATCATTGTCCGTTTTAGCTGGTAAGTACCTTGTGAAGAGGCAAGGCACTGCCTTCATTTCTTCTTCCAGCCAATCCTTTTCCACCTTAGTTTCAATATAATAAAAATCAGTGTACCTTTTCCATTTCCTGTAAGGTACGATATTTGTGTGGCAAATTCACTCTTTGCTACAGCCATGACAATACAAAATTTCATTAGTGCAACTGTGATGCGACTACGAAAGACAGACGCAGCTCCAGTTTTGCCTTGAGGCTGTTTGCAACTTCTTGTTTATCAGTTACAAAACCTATTCCAGAGTTCATTACTGAAAAGGTTGAAAGCTGTTGCTTTACAATAGATTTTCACTCTTTCTGACAATGTAAGATATGTATCCAAAAAATAATAATATAATTATTCCTCCTGCTTTTAGTGTGATAAGGTATTATTATTTCAGTTGTCTTAATGAACAGAATTATAAGTAATTGATTCACTAGAATACTGTTATTGCACAGGAATGACCCACAAGGGTTTGTACTCCTGGGACCAAAGCCTCTTATTAGTACTATCTGCGTAACAATTTGTACTTGTAAAAAGCCTAGCGCAAGCCTGTGTAGCCTATGAACAGTTGTATATATAAGGTGCAAAGCAGCAATAAAGCTGAACCATAGTTATTCCTTCTTTGTTCTCGCACAGAGGAACAGTGCTCCTCTATCAGGGAATGACAAAGAACTCCCTCGTACCTTCAGACACTGCTCAAAACACCAAACTACAGCAGGCAAGGAAGGAAAACCGCCTCTGTCTCATCTGCAGAGCTGCTCGTGACAGCACCGGTCCTGTGGGTCATGGGGGCTAGGAACGCAGCGCAAGGCAAAAGCCATCTTCCCCATGCTGGAGTGTCTTTCTTAAAACACCGCCTCTGGGAAACAAACGATTACAGAAGAAAATTAGTATCTATTTACAATAATAATAAAAATTAATACATTTGTGGCTGTCCTATTTGCAGAGAAACGCTGGAGAACATGAACTTAGGAGGAACCTCAGAGAAGCCAAAACGGAGGAGCCAAACACATGTTTATTTTTGTTAGAGGATGAGAAAGGGCAGAGGGCCTGACTTTTTCCAAACTCTTCAGATTGGGTGTATTACCAGTCTTTGCCACAATTTTCAAAACCAGACGGGACACCAGGAGTGCAACTCCTGCGCTTACTCCGGGCAGAGCAGAACTTCCATTTTCTTGCACAGCTGCATTCACTGTCTGAAATGCAGCAATTAGTCTAGGGTAGCTCCATCCCTTGTCCTGTTTGCTCCAAACATGTAACAGTGTCAGATTACTGGCACCGGCTGCTCCATTTCTTGCTTTTTCACTTCCCCTGTGTGAACTCAAGCTACTTGCTTACTCTTATCACTAGCCATCGGGACAAGAAAGCTCGAACGCAAGAGCCCCCGTGTTTCTAACCTGATTAATGTTGTTGGCTGGCAGCCTCAGAAGTGACTTGGTTCTATACAGCAAACACTGGCGCGTTGGATTCCTTGTTAAAGGTATGTTACGGCCTTTCCCTGTGAAGGAAGGTCCAATGGTAAGCTCTGCTTCTCATCCAGACGGTCATCTCCCCGGGCAGGGAGGGCTTGGGCTACCCAGACACTGGGTGGGGGAAGACAAGGAACACAAGCAGCAATAAATCTATTTCTTGTCACAAGCCAAAAGGGAGCACGGGAGATGCTAAAACAAGGTTTTAGTGACGAGTCAGCATTTCCTGGGATTAATAAAGCACAGCTCCGGATCTGTGATTAAAGGAACAGTGTAAACTACTTTGTCAAATATCTATATTTGAATTCTGCCGACGCTCTTCATCTCGGGCATGTTTGTATGCAAACGCCCCAGTGCCTGCTGTCTTGAGTGAATAATAATATTGGCATTAAAACACTTTCCACAGCAGTTGACTCTGATGTCTGGCTAGTTAAAACATTTGGCACATCATATGTTTGAATAAAAATATTTGCAATCATTTTGAAAATACTTTGAATAAACCCAATAAAAATAAACAAACAGGCTTTCTCCATAAGGACAGCCAAAGAGAATACTCAACTATGGCAACCAACAGCCGCTTTGTTAAAACACCCAAGCAGCCGTATTTTTGCAAGACATATCAGATTCTTGTCTACCTACTTTAACGTGCAGGCAATTTAATGAATATGTGAAAATACAGACTCATTACAAACACTGTATTGCTGTTGACTTCTAAAAAGCCAGAATACACCATAAAAGGATGTTGGTTTTTTTCACTACTCTGCTTGTTCCAAACCTGAGGCACATCAGAATAAATATTTTTTACTGCACTTGCTACCCAAAACACTCACTTTGATGTTTTTCATTGCCATGTGAAATATAGAAAAGCCCAATGCTTTCCTGAGAATTACGTGTGAGTAAATACATCAGGGAATAACAGGCAAAGACAGAAAGTAAATTAGAAAGTCTTTTAAGTAAAACCCAGCAAGAAGAATGAAGAAAAACCACCTTTCCTTTTAGCGTTGGTACCTAACACTCATTTTCTTTTCCTGGGGAGAGGGCTGCCCCTAAGCGGAGTGACAGCAGAATGTCACCTTCCGTCGTTACTCCTCAGATACGGGAAAAGCAGCATATGCCTCATCACCAGGGGCCTGGGGAGGCAGCTGAAACCCTAACTGCACAAAAAAGGGCTGGCTCCGAGTTCCGTTTTGTAAGGAAAGAGGTGTAGCCAGCACTTTCCTTCCCTCACACACAAGCTCACTGGGATTTGTGCCTTAATTTAAATTCCATTCATACGAAGGAATTTGTAAGCATCCTAAAGGCACCTGCAGCCATACATGAACTTTATGCCTTCTGCCCCCAGTTAATTTTGCTGTTCTTTTAAGTTAGGAACACCTCCATCCCCCTGGCTCCTTAGGCATCTATATACATATGCCTGTTAAAGAAATACAAACCTAAAGCCCATTTTAATCAAGCATTATCCGACAGTATCAGCAGACAGCAATTTGAGCATTTTCCCTACTCCCTTTACCTAAGTTTCCAAGTCTCCATCTGGTAGACAAAATAAAAGTGGAAAAAACATTCGAATCCTGCTTCCAAGTCAAGTTATCTGGTGTCAGCTGTAAATGTCTAGATGCCAGCGTTGGCCTGTTACGGAGACCGATACCATTTCTCTCCGAGTTGTATAATATACTCGTTTAAAGTTTGTCACAGTTAAGATTTGATTGAAAATTTTGGTGCAGCATCTCTTATAACTATAGGTTCTACAGGGCAAGAAAACAGATTGTGGCCTACAAAGTTAATCTCAATCAGTTAAACTTCAAAGTAAGTAAGTTTGGGGCGTACAAATTTGGTACCTGCCTTAACTTGATTATTTCAGCTCCATCAAGCGGTCGAATAAAAAGTCTCGCAGCCCTTATCTTCAAACCATCACCCCAGTAAAAGCATTGCTGCTGCAACACAGCAGACATAGATATTTGTAGCTTGAAACAGAGATGATACAATATCAAGAAGGTCCAGACTTGAAAAAAAATCTCTCAGAAAAAGCTTCTAGTTCTTGCCAACAGTAATCTAATAAATTATAAAATGGGAGAATTTCCGATACAGTGTGAGTAAACGACATAGAAGAAGTATTACTCACATTTCATAGCAGGAAAACCACAATATGGAGGGATTACAAATTCCCCAAGATCACACGGGAATTCAGTGGCAGAGCGAGGAAATGAATCCAGCTCTCATGTAGTTCAGCATGTTTTGAACACAGTGTAGTCCTCCTTCATGTTTGCAGACTCATCTCCTGACCTATGTAGCTTGTAAGCAGGGTAGTAAAATCGACTGTGGTCTAATACCAACTGTACACAAAAGTAATTCATTTTCAAGGAAACGGGTTTGGATTTGGATACATTCAGGCAGAAGGTTTGTGCCACTTGAGAGAGCTTTAATTTAACCGCTGTTTTTCATGGCTGAGCAACCTCGCTGTTGCCTAAGTGCCAGATTACTCAAGCTGTTGAGTAAATAGATTTCTCAAGAATTCTGATTTTTTTTTTTTTTTCTTCTCAAAATAAACCACTCAGGTTGTTGGTTTCTTTACTCAACACAGCACAACAGGCCAGTTTACATCCTGTCTGGGTTTCCTCTCCTTTGGGAAAGGATGGACTTAATTTATGGAGTCTGCAAAAGGGGGAAAACTTTTATCAGGATTATTGGTCACCTTTGTACGCCTGCGTTGTAAAATCAAACTAATATTATTTGTTGCTTTTCCTGTCTGGGGAGGCTCAGAACATGGGCTGATAAGGTAAGCCATGGAGGAGTGCGTATACATAAGATTTGCCTGTGTTTCAGCACACGGTATATCCAAACATTCCTTCAAATCAATTTCAAGCATACTAAAATGACCTTTTTAAAAATATCTTTTAAGGCACATTACAATATGAGTAAGAAAATGGACTCAAACTCTTCATTCGATTGGCCTCACATGCCGAATTACAATGGGACATACAAGGACCTCTACTTAGAAGGCAATGTCTCCTATGTGGATTTCTACCTTCATCAGCCTTCAGTGGCAGCTGTCTTCATTGTCTCTTACCTCCTCATCTTCCTGCTCTGCATGGTTGGCAACGGAGTGGTTTGCTTTATCGTCCTGAGGAGCAAACATATGCGTACGGTCACAAACCTTTTCATCTTAAACCTGGCTGTCAGCGATTTACTGGTGGGAATCTTCTGCATGCCCACCACCCTCCTGGACAACATCATTGCAGGTAGGCTGGTTCACACCGTGGGGCAGAAAGAGCTCGAGGGGGACTCGCCTGCGTTCCTGGGTGCTGGCCTCCCTAGGGACCCTGAAACTATCTTAAAGGTCTCCTCCAACTATAACGATTCTATCAAAGGCGGGTGCATGTGACAGTGATACGCAGAAATTTCTCCTTCTCTTTGTCCATGGCATACCGTGGACAACTTCTTTGAGAAAGCTTGAGGCAAATTTGGAGCCCTTGTTTTGCATGCTGAGCTCGAGGGGCAAAATCTCTCACACGTCACCCCCCTGATGGTTAGAAAATTTTAGGCAGCACTGCATGCCTGTCAGCAGAGAGGCAGGGAGGTTGGAGGTGCCAGGGCTTTGAGGCTACCCAGGAGAGTATTGCAATCAGCACTCGCTCTTCCATGCATGCAGCGACAGAGGAGGTGGCAGCTCAAAGGTCACCTTAAACCAAGCCATCCCTAGCCCCACCTGGGCGCTGCCATTTCTGAGGGGGCTCTATAGGCATTTCAAGTCACTAGAAGTCAGAGGTGAAGCCAACAAGCCTCTGACCGGGGCTGTCCCTGCTGAGTTCCACAAGGGATTCTCCCGCTACCAGGTTATATATTTAGGAAGACCCAGCGGATGCTATGAGACAGATGCAGAGAACAACCAACTGTAGTGGTCAATTCCCTTTCTTACCTTGAGATCTCGTTTTGATGGGATGTTAAACCACAAATGTTTGCTTTGCTGTTTTTTGGAACATCCGAAACTCACGCAAGGCATCTGGCAAAGCATTTGTTTACATAACCTCTGCCTCCCTAACCCCTACTTTGGCCTGACAGAGCAAAAGAAGTGTATTAGTTCTGTGGCAGAAACTTCATTTTATGCATATAAGCATAGTGCTGCAGTGAGACGGCAGCAATTTCAATCGCCTGTTTCCTTCCAGGATGGCCATTTGGGAGCCTGGTTTGCAAGATGAGCGGGATGGTGCAAGGAATCTCTGTTTCTGCCTCTGTCTTCACTCTAGTTGCTATTGCTGTGGACAGGTAAGATGATGCAGAGACTGCAAGCTGGCGCTTTCATCTCCCACTGGCCACCTGACCACGCTGAGGGCAATTCGTTAATCCACACAACACTGCAATAAATTAGATGTCTTTTGCTCCTAAGTCTGTGGAGCAAACCAAAATGTGGCCGGGTGTAAAGAGCAGTCATAGCAATTTGCTCCCCCACTGGTATCTCTGAAAGGCGGTACAGCTGGGCTGCATCTGGCTGCCTATAATTGGTTTGTTCCTTAGCTATTAACTAGAAAGCAGAGGCACGAATACCTGCTTTGGTTAAATGAAGTAGCAGAAGCAGCAGGCTGATACGGAGACAGATCACAAT
This sequence comes from Vanellus vanellus, assembly GCF_965231255.1. NCBI lineage: Eukaryota > Metazoa > Chordata > Aves > Charadriiformes > Charadriidae > Vanellus > Vanellus vanellus. Next base: position 1,674,551 of record NC_138909.1, read on the forward strand.
GAGGAAATTTTGACAGCAAATTTGATGTTCTTTTAAAGACTGTTTTTACGAACACAGCTCTTAAACGGAGCAACTAAATGCAACTCCCCTGGTTTATGCAGGATGAGGAAACAATTCCATACGTACTTTTTAAAAAACCATACAATTTAAAACGTGTGCGTGTGCTTGCCTGTTTGATTAAGCGTTCCTTCAATGGCTTCTCCACATACGCCCCCGGGTGTCTTTGCCACAGGTTTCGATGCATCGTTTATCCATTTAAGCAGAAGCTGACCATTCCAACTGCAGTCATCATTATAGCCGTCATCTGGATTCTGGCCGTCGCCATCATGTGTCCTTCGGCAGTCATGCTGCAGGTACAAGAAGAGAAGCATTTCAGGGTGGTCCTTGGCTACGGCAATGAAACCCGCCCTGTCTACTGGTGCCGGGAGGACTGGCCTAACCCGGGAATGAGAAAGATCTACACGACGGTTCTGTTTGCCAACATCTATCTGGCTCCCCTGTCGCTCATTGTTATCATGTACGCTAGGATAAGCATTGCTCTCTTCAACACCGCAATGCCCGTGGTGGGAAAACACAGCCAGGAGCAGCGGCACAGCGTCTCTAAGAAGAAACAAAAAGTCATCAAAATGCTCATTATCGTGGCTTTGCTTTTCACCCTGTCCTGGCTTCCCTTGTGGACTCTGATGATGCTCTCAGACTACGCCAACCTTTCAGATATCCAGTTGCAGATCATCAACATTTACATCTACCCCTTTGCTCACTGGCTGGCCTTCTTCAACAGCAGCGTCAACCCCATCATCTACGGTTTCTTTAACAAAAACTTTCGCCGAGGCTTTCAGGCAGCTTTTAAACTTCAGCTCTGCTTCAGGGAGATGGTTCACAGGGAGGTGTACTCCCAGCGAGGCCAAAGCAATGCCATTTTGCCAGCTGCCGACTACCACACGCAGCACGGTCGAGCTTGTCGAAACGCTAAGGAAGAGGAGAAGGCGGTTAAGAAAGGAAACTGGGTGAATAACCAGCAGGATTTGATCATGGAGGATCTAGAAGAGCCCTGCAACGATGGGATTAAGTGAAAGAGGCTATTAACTACTGAAATGATTTATACCTAGCACAGTTTATTGTTTGTGTTGTGAAACTCCTGCTCTGTAAGCCCTGTCTGACAAAAATGTCAAGCCATCTCTGTTTTCAAGGAGATACGCAACTTGCATAATACCTGAACGTTTGATACAAGTAGGAAACCAAATTCAGCCCTTTGTGTTACCAGCTCAAACCAGTGGCAAGTCCCCTGCAGTCAGTGATGACTCACTACTCTCCCGGCTGGAGCAAAGACGTGATTAAAATTACCTTCCATTTACTGTGACATAAGAGAAAAAGAGAACCAGGGGTACTGACTCGGATACGATTACTGCCGATACTCACTGAGGAAGAGCAGAACGTTCATTCATTTTCTTCTGTGAATCTCAGAGCAGCTGAAACAGGGTTGCTTGGACAATATTTATGGTAACGTTTCAGCATGTAAGGCTAGTTGTTGTTAATACCTACAGTTTTCTTCTGATATCAGACAACGAAAGCATCACTGCTGTTGGTAGCATCCAGCTACACCATGCAGCTGGAAAAAGGAGGGAATCACGACCCTTGTCAGGGCCCTGAACCTATGCCCCCTCCCAGGGGCTTGACCACGGGGGCTCAGGGCAGCTCCGAGCCAGTGTGACAGAGGGCGTCCCCGTTGTTGCATCAAGAAATAATTCTATCTGCAGACCAAAATACCCGCTAATGAGATTTATGAAAAAGTCCTCCACTAAAAGCAAGACTAATGCAATAAACTCAATTCTTGATTTATCCTAAATTTCTCTTTGTTCGGCACCAGGTGTTTGGTACTACTCTTCTTCTGGAAGCATGTGCCTGTTCCACAAACTTGTCAATTTGTTATTCCATAACTTGCATTAACTGAAATATTGGAGATACAGTGTGAATATTTGAATTGAACTCACCAGTTCCTGGGTCTTCTTGTGGTTGTACCCATATAGCTTCTGCCTGGACATTTTGAACGCCAACGGGTTCCTACCCCAATGGCAAGAAGTAAGAGTCTTCAGCTATATTCCATTTATTCTCCTTTCTGGTTGCGTCCCTTGTTAATTCTGTAACATTAATTATTGTTGCAGCTAGAAAAATAAATAGGAGTGAAAATTTGAGAACTAAAGGATAAAAAGTGGCTTTTGTGGTACATTTTTGGGGGGAACTCAATTCTATGTTGGGGGTGATATAAGTCCCCTATAGAGACTGCAATTTCAATATTAGCAGGAAATAAAACACCTTTAGGGCCCATTCAGTCCGAGAGACCTCAGCATGTACAGAGAGCAACCTTGGAAACATCTCCCAGAGGCTCCAGAAATGAGTGAGGAACGCAGGCCAGTGCAAGGACCAGCCTACATGGGTCTGCTGCGGGATTACACATCACCACCTCTTATCCCGTGAGGGTCTACAGGGCCAAACACCAGGTAAGGTCATTCCCCAGTGCAGCCCTTCAGGTAGCATAGAGTTCTTTTCAGATCATGACCTATTTGCACAACTAAGGAAAACTGACAACTTTTCAAGCTGTGTCAACCCAAACTCTGTTCCTTTCTGATTACCAGAAAATAAGGAAGTCATCTGGGGAGTAATGGGAAGAAAAGCTGCCAGAACAGCTCTGATGTCACAGATGGTTTTTTAATGCATTTTATCAGGGCCAGGATTTTTAAAGCACCAAATCAAATATGGATGCTCCATGCTGTCATGCTGTGTTTAAAAGCCCACCACCAAGGGTTTTCAGAGCTGCAGGTTTGTTCTTCACTTGTACTTTGAGAAAAAGAGACCCCTTTCACCTGTCAAAGTTTGTGTTGCATGGATTCCCAAAGCTTATTGCTCCATCTGTACTGGGACCGATACTATTTAATATCTTCACCAGTAGTATAGACTGTGGGATTGAGTGCATCCTCCGCAAGTTTGCAGACAAGCCCATGCTGAGAGCTGCAGTTGATACTGTAGATGCCTCAAAGTTCAACAAGGCCAAGTGCAAGGTCCTGCACCTGCCCTGGGGCAATCCCCAGTGTTGATACAGATGGGGTGGATGAATGGAGTGAGAGTGGCCCTGTGGACAAGGACTCAGCGACAGTGGTGGATGTTAAATTGTACAGGAGCTGGCAATGTGTGCTTGCAGCCCAGAAAGCCCATCATCTCCTGAGCTGTACGGAGCCACATGGCTGCTATACAGTTGGCAAAGCATGTCCTGCATAGATCTTACAGTAATATTTAGTAAGGTCATACTTGAAAGAGCCTGTTGGTGCTGAAATTGTTTTTTTCCCCTCAAGAAGCCTTTGCTTAAATGTGTTATCCTGGTTAGTGCCAAAGACCAGATGAATTGCAGTGGTCCTGTGGAACTTGTATCACATTATGCTTCCAAATGATTCAGCAATCTTTTGAGAATATTTTCAAGTGTAAGTATATGCTCATATTGATCCCAGTTCAGCAAAACACTCAAAAAAAGTGTACTCAAAGTGAGTGGAATGAAGACATAAAAATGCTCTGTATTATTTGGCTCGACCTGGTGATTCTAAAGACAGCCTTAACGTTTCACTGCAGAACACTGGCCGGGGCTAGAAGAATAAGTTATGGTGTTAAGACAATTTCAAAATTAGATAGTCCTGCTTTTTAAAAAATTTAATTTCAGCGTGTGTGCTGAATGCCAACCTGAAGCAACAAACTCTACTGTGACAGATCTGTATCTGTCTGTAACACAAAATGCTAAAAAGTTTTCAAAAAAAAAATTGAAAGAACATTTTAAAAAGTGATGTTTCATTCTATAAACACTGTGTGATGAAGTAATTCGCCTTTGTGAAAGGAACTGAAGGGACACCGATAAAAAAAAAAAAAAGAGAAGAAAACTCTTACAGGTTGACAGGATTTCATCAAGTACTGCAATTTTCTTAGGAGTACACTTTCTAGTTGGGCAGAAGAGTCAGCATATTTGGTTATGTGATTTACAGCCGCACCACCATTTAGATGTCACTGTACTTTCAATGGACAGCTACGAGTTTAATCATTCAAAACTAGGTTTACTAGACTGAGTTGTTTTCAGGAAATACCATATTTCCTCTCATTTCATGAGCACAGAACAACTCCCATTAAGAGCAATTTAAGGTTATTCTAATATCTGACCTGCCTTAACCCTCTCTCAAGTCTCTGCTTTACATCCCTTCAAGCCACAAGGTTCTCTATTAACTGATTTATTTCACAAAAGCAGGAGCAGGCCTAGGTCTCTGCTTAGCTTTCTACTATTCACACCCAGGATGCTTACAAGAAGGCTTTTAAGACCTACCTATAAGACTTTTTCAGCAGCAAAAAGATTGTCTGGTAATTCAATAGATACTTTTTTTTCATCTAGGCTGTGTACAGGGAACTTAGCACCACTTGCTTGTCCTTGGGACCAGGAGCATTCATGAGTTACAACCCACAGCTCAGAGGACGACAGACCTCAAAGCACAGCACATACCGTTATCATATATTAACAACGATCCAAATAGCAAGCATGTGCTTTCCACTCTCAAACTGAATGAGAATCAAACATCCTTTGCCACAAGTAAGGTAAAAAGTTTCCAGAGTCTCATGTTTTATAAGCTGCCTGGTCACATTACTCCTAAATGCTTGTAATTCCCACACACTAAGCATCCTCATTAGCCTAAACACCATTAAGTCATCTTTAAAAGCAGAGCTGCATGACAAAAACCTCAAATTGTTGTTAAGTAACTTGAAAACCTAAGTCAACAGCTCCCTAACTGAAAACTGTAAACATGTCTTTATCTACACTTGGGCCTCGCAGCATTTTAAAAATAGCCTCTGAACGCAAATAGATTGAGTTTGTTCATATGAAGAACATGTTTAAGTTGTTAAGAATACATTTCCATTTCTTGTGTTTTACTGGACATTTACATGATGTATTACAGCAGAGCAAGCCAGCTATACGACACTGTTGTCACCAAATTTGATACTGCCATACAGGCTCTGGAAGTTGAGGTCATTAAGCTTCTTTCTGCTTCTCCCTCCCTCTGCAGCCATCGCCATTTAGATAGAATAATCAATTGCTGGTGTCTGTGCTCTAACTCCCTGCAGTGGCAGTCCTCCCACAGAACATACATTTGGACTGTATTGAGGATCAAGGAAACTTCAAACACATGGAACTGGATGAACGTCTGTTTGGAAAGACACAAGACTAGAGACATATAGGGGAGTTAGTAGTTACTGGAAGAGACGATAGTCTCTAAAGAAAGCTTTCCCTGCAACAATGAAAAATATGAAACCAATACTGGTTGTGTCAAGAGTTCTTTATTGACATCAAGAAGACATTGCCCCAAATAGGAAAAAGGTCATGTTAAAATCAGGATTGGTTTAGAAGCTGAGGCATTTTACTAAATATGCTAGTAAAGTACATAGATGACAGGCATATGGGTAAGATCCTCCATATAGTGTTGCCTCAGTTTCTATTTTATAGAAAAACATTGTGTCCTCAGGCAGGACACAATGGACATTAAGAGATAAAGATAATTATGCAGCCTTTATGACCTAAAGCTTGCTCTCTCCTGCAACCGGAATACTCACATATTGATTGTCTAGCAGCCTCTTCAGAATCCACTAACTTACTGACATGGTGAAGACCAAACTCAAACCGAGAGGTATAAACATATCAGCTTATCCAAAAGGCTTTTGAAGCAAACCTCCTCATTTGGGAGGTCCCTGCCCTGCTGTCAGCCTTGGGTCCCAGCTTGTCTCTCTTGTGGCATGGCCTGCCCCTGCTCCTCCCTGCATAATAACAGAGAAAGAACAGTTGGGTATAAACTGTATTGGAAGAGTATGTATTTTACAGTGCTTTGTTTACTTTAATCAACTAAGGAACTGTGGTATGAAGGACATAACTTGAAATCAGTGACACTGGACACCGACTCAAACTGTATTAAAAGTTTACTTATCAGTTGTTCATTCTCAGCGGAAGGCCCTTCAGCTTGTCAGTCAGTCCAACATCATATCTACTAAAATATTTTTGCATGTTACACTGGTCATGAAAAACATCCTCTTCACCATAGAAGTGATTAAGTCCTGAAATCATTTGATTGTTTGTAACAAGTAAAAGTTATTTTGAACACCACAAGCATTAGGAGATTTGTACAATATCTCTTCTCAAAGACAGAAATTGTCCAAAGTCAGCAATGCATGTTTTGCATGGAAGATGGCCAAACAAAATGTAGTAACACAAAATGGGATTACTCTATATAACAATAGAGCAAAAATAGTTTTGATCCCACAAAGGAGAAAACTAAACAAGACTGAAATGCATTTACTCGATCAAACCTAACTGATTCTTCATTGTTCTTTAGCTCATCAAAAATAAAGTAACTTTCTGCTTGAAGTTTCTGTTCTGCAGATCAGATGACACCTTATTAGTGTAGAACACTGAAGTCCTCAATTCGCTCAAAAAAGTGAAGGATTTCCTGCCACATAGCAGACTTTACCTAGAAAACTGCCCAAGTCAAACAGAAGGGAGAAGAAATGTCTTTGCACGCACTAAAGACACTGCCCTGGAGCTGCAAAGTTTTGGGTCCTGCAAACATGAGTTCTTCATAACTCCACTAACGTCAATCATGCTGGAGAAGTTAGTGTCCATGCAGTGCACCCACAAATTTTTTCTTTTTTTTTTTTTTTTTTCCAAGTGATAAACATGTTGGCTGTTGGTTTGAGCCTGCCAGCAGACTCCAAGAGTGTGGAGGCAGCCTAGCCATAAGTCAGTTTCAAGTCTCTTGAGGAATTCACAACCACTGCTCTTCATGGGAAGAGAAGTCCAGTGTCACTGTTGCCTAAGCCAGATGAGTTCTGCTACGCCACTTCCACACTGGCAGGATTGGCAGACTGCAAATCCATAATCAATTACAGTATCCCTACTCCTCTTCTTGCCCTCTTCAGTGAGAGCAAAGTGGCTCTGTGTAATTGCATTTCCTGCTGTTTTCAGCTGCCTGTGGTAATCAGAGACACAACATGGGACCTTCTCTCAAAATCCCATGCAAACACATCTTCAAAAGGCTCCTCTCATGCAGGGGTATGTCTTGATTACAGCACTCCTCTAGCAGACAACTCAGTAAATGAGCTCCCTGTTCCTCAGTGCTCCAAAACACAGGACAGTAGTAAGCGATTGACTGCAAGGCTGCAACAGAAAGCTCCTGGCCAGAGTTCCTATCCTGTCTTTTTCGTGTGGCTCTGCTGCTGTCCTTACATACAGCCACCAGTTTGATTGAGATGTTAAACTATTTGTGAACTATGCCTGGAAAAAGAACCGATACTGAGAAAGTAATAAGTACCCTCCATATTCTGCTGTAGGCTGACAGCCAGGCTTGCAGGTGCTCAGTCCCACTGAGCATGCTGGTGCTGATGCCTCATTGAAATAGTCATATGACATTTGCCAAAGATAACAAGATCTGAGCTGACAGCTTCCATGAGAATAAAAATGCTGGTCCACCACCTTTCATCTTTTGAATGCTAATTATAGAAATCACTCCATCTACAGAGAAAGAAAAAAATGCCAAATGACTAGGAAAAGATATGCACCTGTCAACACAACTTCTCAATGAACAGGGCATAGAACTAACAGCTGTACTTGCATTTCTCTAACCTCCTGCTTCCTTACCACAGTGTATTTTAGACTTGCCATCAAACCTGCAGTTTCCAGGGATGAAACAATTTGTTTCTTATATCAGCTGGGACTAAAGAGAACTAAACACTGTATACATTCTGGCATTATACACTGCAGAGCACTCTGGTCAGAATCTGCTGTAGCAGCTGACAAGCAGAAAGAACTGTCTGAAAACTATAAAAACTTATTTGCCCCACCATGGGGAAGGAGCTTCCTTATAATTTTCAGTCTCAAAGATGTCCATAGCTATGTTTTCTATTAAAGGAGACAGTAAAAAAAAAAAAAAAAACACAGAAAGAAAAATTTCCTACAGCTATGCTACCTCTTCACAATTTTAATAAAGACACTTTTGAAAAGCAGGGAGATGTTGTTTACCCACTGTAAAACCTCCTGTGCTGCAGTTTAATAAACACTCTCAGTTTGTAAATACTGAGCTTTCCAACAGCTGTTGGGGTCCAAAGATGGAATCAGTGGCTGTTCTGAAGATTGTAGCAATAGCACCTACCTCCCCAAAACATCAATTTTATTGTCACCAAACATCCAGTGGCATGATACACATCCCTCTCACTCAGGACCGCCACGAAACTACTCACATTTGCCAACAGTTCCCCTGAGCTTTGATTTAATCAACGGCTCCCATGAAACCCCTCTTCCCCACTCCTCACCAGACACACACTGCTCCTGTCCTCCGGGTACGCTGGAGCAGGAAGCTCAGCAAGAGGAGCAGCACCTTGTGTTTCCTCACCATGTCTCGCTCCCAAATCTTTGCTACAAGAGGTCCTTCCAGACAGGGACTGTCATGGTCAAGACAGACCTTTACAAGAGCTGCAAGAGACTCGCTCTTTCTAAAGACAAAAAAAGCCTCCAGCTAAGTATTTTTGCTCAAATATGGCAGACAATGCTTACAGGTGTTAAAAACCTGGTAAGTGCTATCAATCATTCCTGGCTATTCAATCAGCCAGAAATCAAGTCTCCAGCCACATGTGCCAGACTAGCAGATGCCACATAGAAATGATTCTCTAATCCCCTGTTCGCAGTGCTATTTTTCACAGAGGGAATAATTAATGTTTCCTCTCACTGGATATGTGCCACCAAAGCTGTCAGCACCCTGGCTCCGTAAACAGAAGGAAAACATCTGTCCCCATAGGTCAGCCTTGGTCTCAGACTGCATTTCTGGCCTTTGACTTCAATCCTCATCTCTAACCAACTGTTCCATGCAGCAATAGAAATATTCTTCTGTCCCACACTCTGGGCCTTCCACAAGCAGTCAAAACAGACAGCAATGGACAAAGGTCCCACAAAGCCAGTACTGCCTGCTTGCTTCAGCATACGAGGTACAGCGGTGTGCAGACTGACGGCAGAGTCCTGCCGGTAGAATGGCTTTCCTTTCATTTGCCCAAGGGACTGCAGGAGCACCAGACAGCAGCAGACACCACAGATGGCAAATCATACCCTTTGCTATTTGTTTGGCATGTGCCAGCACATTGTTCTGTGGCACTGTCACTGCTCCGCCCTAACAGACAAGTTAGATGGAAATATGCAAGAGGAAAACTTAGGGAACAAACGTGGCATTGGCAGGAGATAACTTATTTCCAATCCATTGTAAGGCGTTCTCTCCAGAACTGGTGGGAAACTTCTCCCTATGTCCATTGAGTGAATCACAACTTTCTGCACTGTGCCAGAGTTCCAGGCTCAGGACATGTGCTTAGGAACAGAAGGACAAATTGCAGCCAACGGAGCCAATCACAACACTAAAATCTCTCTACAAAGGGATGGCAAAGCAAAACTACAGTGACAGGCCTCGCGTCTTGCTGCAGCATTTCAACACCATCAGGAAACTGCTTTCCTCTGTTATCTGCTGCTTATTAGCAGTAATCTCTCCTGCACCAAGTCTGAGGCTGGTATTTTATAGTTACACACCCTGATCCTCATACCTCATTTCAGGGCCCTGGCGATACTGCTATCGGTGACTTCCAGGACTCTCTTGCTACAGATGCCATCTTTGACTTATCCTTCTGCCCCATCACTGCACAGCTCCAGGACTCAGCTGTCTCTTCACTAGACATGAGCTGCCCAGATCTCTTTCCTAAAGTTTTCTTCTCAGTCTCACAAGCAGCTTTCTGAGGACTTGTGCTCACTTAGCATTGTTTTCTATCTAAATCCATGCCAGCATTCATGTCTACTCTAAAGATTCCACCCTGTCTTTTCAAGCTTATCATGACCTCTGCCGCCTTCATTGTACTGTCACTGAGCAGCAACTTCTTTGTGCCTTGAGGCTAAACCATGTGAGACAATTCCTTTTCACCATGCCTTTTAAATTGCTGATAAGAAGTAATCGCTTCAGCAAACTCTCCTACTTTGGCTTTTTCCTCAGAGTTTTTAAAACTGCAGATTAGGGCTGTTAATACTAATACTTTCTTTTACAGTTATCCTAGAAAGCATCTCTAAATTCTGCCTCCCTGAATAATAGAACAGTGTTGTTCCACTTGGGACAGGAGACCCAAGCTGGTGGCATCTAGCCAAGAACCATATAACTTAAGTCAGGCGCTCCAGGGAGGTGGGGAGCTGCCTGTCTGCTGGCAGAGAAGTGCAACAGCCTGGAGAGAGTCTCATACCATTCACGGGTTTTAAGGACAGTAGAGCATCAGCAAGCTCTACGAATCACACTGCCTTACTGCTTCTGAATGGAGGGAGACAACATTTCCAGCTGAGATAAAGGATGAAGGCTATCCTCTTTCTGTGAAAAGTCCTATCAGGATTTCAGCGTTGGCTCTGAGATATACTTCTATTCTCCTTACTGAAGCTCTTGAAGCAAACAAAGGGCTTCCCCGTGCAAACACCATGTCTCTGGAGTTTCTGTTCTGTAGCGCTTAAACTGAACCCAAAGATGGAGCAGCTCCAATAGGGCAGTGGCTCTTCTTCTGACCTGAAGAGGACCTGGAACAAGAGAAGCAGCAGTTATCACAGTGAAGGGGCTGCACCATATGGATGGGCACAGCCACATCACAACACTGTGGACACTTGCTGCATCAAGTAGGGGTATTGCAGGGCATCCAGACTGAAAGATATATGCAGACAAACTCACAAGTGAAGGATTAACATGACCAGGACACATTTGTGGACCACCAAAAATTACTTGAGTCCAAGTATCATATCACTCCTATGTTTCTCAATACATCCCATCTCTGGGACTCCTAATAAAATGTCCTGCCTTATGCTTGTCCCAGTCATAGAAGTAGTTCTAAAGCAAGTGTACTTTTACAAGCTCAAAATCCCAAAGGCAAACAACAACAACTCAATGCTTCTATTTTTAGAGGGGAAAAAAAAAAACCCTGAGGATTTGTCAAGATTGCTAAGCTTTCTCTCTGGTATTCTCTTAATTACCTGTGGCCTTTGCATTGCCTGCTTTTGGGTGCAAGGACTTTCTCATTAGGCATCTGTAAGTTGCCAAGTAAAAGAGGTTGTCTTTCATACGTGACATTTGCAGGCAGACTGTTAATATATATTGACTGACTCATCACTATACAGATAAGAATTAAGGGACAGTTTTGCCATCTTCCACAAACTGAATATTTCATTTCCTGCCCCATTTGAAAAATAAACAGAACCTGTCATAGGCATTGATATTAACATGACTGCAAAATCCACTTAGCAAACACCCTGCAAATCCAGAAACCTTAACAAGAAATTCAAGGTCCTCCATTTAGACACTTAACCGTCTGTCATTCTGCTGACAGTAATAAGCAAGTAGCTAAAATTTCTGCCTTAAGGTAAAGTTATTAAAAAAGTTAGGCTGATGAACAAAAAGAAAGATTATAATTGGCAGAATTACACTGACAATGAAAGTACATGTTGTTGCTGGATAGTGAAAAAAAACAGGTCATTAAAATCAAGTGATTCACAAGCAGCAGCATATCAAGGGGGTAAAACGAATTATGCAGTAATGAATGTGTCAAAATCCTTAGCAAGGATGCCTTTGTTTTGTTTGCCTTTCTATTGCTTGGTTTTGTTTACCGAATTAAAATAATTTTTTCCTCTAAATAACTATTAGACAAGATTGATTTCTTTGCAAGCTCTTAACTTCAAAAGAAAAACATATTCCACTGAAGCCTGGCTTTGTAAGCTGCTCTTATTGATTTTTGAAATACGTACTAAGTTAAAAACAAGTGCAAAAAAAAAATCTTCAAAACCTACAATGTAGGCAATTGTCAAGCGATTCCTGCAGAGAAGGTGAGGAGAAAAATCGGATACAAACCATGTCACTTAATGTACCCAGAGAATACTTAAGAGAAGCAATGAAAAAATGGTAAATAGGAAATAATGGAACAGGTATTTGCCGTACAGACTGTTTGAATTTACACTAATATATTGGAAACCCTGTGCTTTAAGATAAATTTAAGTTTCTCCCTTTCAATCAATACACATTATCTATAAATTTTAATAACTTAATGCATTCCCTTTTTTGGGGGTGGAGGGAGGGGATGTTGTGGTATAGTTGGAAGGAGAACGTAATCTTACCTGTAAAAAAATTGCTCTTACCAAAATTTAGCCCTTTTGTCAAATGAAGATTAGTGTTATGTTAGCTCTCCTAATTACTCCATGAAGATTCAGCTATACACTGCACCAACATCTCTGAAGGACAGATAACAAATCGACCATCCTACCTCCAGTAATATTTGGGAGAGAGGATACCTGTATATTTACATATTTCCTTTAATGCTAGAGGAGTCCAACAGCTAAATTTACACACTGACCATTGCAGCTGGGGTGGAAGAAGGAGAACTAGCATCTTTTTTTCCTGGCTGGGAACCTCTCACATCAAGTCCCCGGAAGGTGGTTGACCATGAGCTCTGTGGTATTTAGGCTGGAAAAACTGTCTGAGCATTTCTAGCTTTCTTGCAGTCATTTACCATTGCAATAATTTATTAAAAAAAATAAACACCAAGCAGTTGCTCATGATAGTCAGTTACGAAGGTAATGATATATTTGCAGATCCATGTCCAAAAGTCCTGCTAGAAAAGGATTTTGTTTGTGCGGATGGAAAAAAGGATATTCATCTTTCAGCTCACCCTGGTAAGGGCTCACAGGATCTGTGCTAGCTGGGAACGTCAACAGCACTGGGAGAGAGTACACTGAAAGTACTCATCCATGATAATTTCCATAGCAAAGGAGATATTTGGCAAATATAATGTTTGCTTGGTTTGACTTCATTTTGCAGAAATTGCTAACCATACCCCACCTGTAGTCACAAGCGATCATTCCAAACAGGGGCAGACAAATTCTGCCCTGGGGGAGATGCACTCACACAGGAACTCCGCCTCAAGAGGGAACTGAGGGCAACGAGAGTCCCGCATTGCGGTTCTCATGGCACTCCATGGGGACACTTCCCAATGCTTAATTTCCATATTGGACATTTTCAGCTAGGAATTTGAAGCCCTCTGAATTTTGCTCAGCTGCTTACTGCTCCAAACACACAGAATAACATTTGCCACCCTGACTACCCCACACCAGTTCTGGGTGTGAGAAAGAGCTTTACCTCTTTGTGAAACTCTGCTCTTTTGTAGCTAAACTGGATATTTGGGCTGGGAATTTGTGGATCAACAATCTGACACAGTAAGCGCCAGATGGGGGCACTAAGTGATACCTGATACAGACCGATACACTGCACCAAGGAACAGAATTGCAGCCTTAGTAAATATCTCTCCATAACATCTGGGAGAAAAAAAGCACAGTACTATTACAGAAAAAAGTTTCTCATCATGGATGACATTCATGCAGATGACAAAACGTTCATGGGCTTCATGTACTGAAGTCCAAAGACATACTGGAGATGTTACTGGTTTCATTATACCTGTTTCAAAAAGCAAACAGGAAAAGTAGGTAGTTGAGACTGACTCACAAACACTGGACTAGCTATCCAACAGCACAAGTCCATTGTCAGGAAAGAAAGTCAGACTGGCTTAAAATAATTGGCTTGCTATAAGGCACATTAAACAGAAAAGGAAAGGCCATTTTAATCCCAACCATAAGCTAGGAGCTGTAAGAAATTCATGCAGTGGATGAATTAACATAAGGAAAGACCTGTAAATTGAAATATAGAAGCAGAAGATCTATCAGCAGAAAAACAAAAAAGGGAAGTTTCCTTAAACATTTTTTATCTAATTAAAAATTATTGTCAATCTTCCAAGTAAGGAGAACACTAACTGGCAGCTATTAAGGCTTTACTTAAAGATGCAAATAGTTTATACTAATGGGTTTTAGGAGAGATGAAGCCCTCTGAATTGCAAAGCATGCTGCTCACATTTTAGAACAGTAGAGCAGGAGCCAAGCACCAGTCTGAGAAAGAGAGTATACCTGAGAATGTTCTTTGTCTGAAGGAGTGACATTGTGGACCGCCAGACTTAGGGAGGCATCAGCTACAAGAGGATGGAGAAAGCATCAGGCTCCAGCACAGACTCTGACCTCTTTCCTGGAGATTATTTGCTGATTTAATACAACTGTCTCTATGACTACAGTCTCACCCAGCAACTCCACTCCTTCTGTGAAGCACACTCCTGTCAGCTCTATTCCTATCTTGAAGCCTAGTCTTGATTCTAGTTAACTTTGTTTTATTTTCTCTTGCTTTTCTCATCACTTTTACTTTACTTAATACTTTACGGCTTTGATGTTTCTTTGAAATCTGAAAAGAATTTGCACTGGCAAGGAAAAAAAAACTGTTTTCCTCACAGGACAGAGGTAGAAGGAGCTGGTGGTCTACGCGGCCACAGGCATCTTCGCACACCTTTAGCTAGCAGTGCCCAAGAATCTGCTGAGGCACCTAGGTGTGTAAGAGGGCAAAAACAGTAATAGATTGGTGTCTTTCAGGTGTTCTATGCTTTTTTCAGCAGTGAAGAGTTGGTTGCGCTGGCTCTGCACCCTAAACCAGACAGCTCAGTTTCCATCACTGGCCAATTGCCCCTCTGTGTCACAAAGCAAGCAGATATAACTGTACATGCAAGGAAGATGCTGGAACTAACAGCCCCAAATCACAGTAGCCCTCTAAGTGCTAGTTAAACTAGTTTTACACCTGGGGGTTAAACTACCACATGCATCAACTATTGCAGATTTGTGCTGAAAGGAATAAACACGTGCATATGGCTGTGTATGGTTACCTTTGCTTGAAAGCATGATCTAGCACTAACTGTCAGAGCAAGCAGAAAAAAATTCCTCACCTAGTACTTCCTTGCCTGCCTTCTTTTGCCATGTAGCTGTCAAATAGAAAAAAAAAAAGTCAGAAATAGGAATGGCCCAGTCATTAGGTTCTGCTGTGGCTTAATTTTTAATTGCAACCCATCTGAGACCAAAGGTGACACTTACCATCCTACAGCAGTTTTAAGAACTGCAGTTGAGCAGATTGACAGTCCATTGCAGCAAGAACTCACACTTCCAGAGAGGCAACTTCATTATCTAAAAAGAAAAATATAAAATAAGGTGATTTCTTTTATTTAAGAGTTACTTCGAGTTATTCAATCCAAAACAACATGCGCTTTTGATTTCTGTTATGGGAATAATGAGTGGTGGGCACAGGTCATGTCATATTGTGGTGGCCAGATTTAGCACTGATAAGCAACTCCAGCCAGAACAATGGGTAAAACCCTTATGTTTACAGGGAACTTCGGCAAGACCCATCTGCCCAGCTAATGCCTTGAACTGGGAGATGAGACAGTGGGGGCTTTTACACAGTGCCTGATTGTCCACAGCATCACACACTATCTCATCTGTTTGTCTTGCTTTATTTCACCCTCTCCAGAGAGGCAGCTTCCCCCACAGCTTGTCAGGCCACACTCCAGTCTAGCTCAATCAGACAGCAATAGAGCTGATAAATTATTAAATTATGCAGGGTAATCCCACAGGAAAACAGACTGGATGCTCAAAAGGGTTCCTCTGGCTGTGAGAATTTCTTCTAGTCTGTCTAGAATGAAAACTGAAGTGTAGGAAGTTACGGATGACTTCTTTTGTCTTTGAACTAAATCAAGCTTTCAGCATGCTCATCACATAAGCAGGAAGTTAATCCAGTAGCTCCACTTACAGTAGTTCATTCTGCAACTGAATATGAAAAGGAAACATCTCAGATTAAAAAGCATAGTCATACTTGGATAAGTTTGTTATGCACAGTAAAGTACTGCCAGATTAATGAGGGGAAAAATGAGAAGATCATTTGAATGCATGGAATTCTCTAAAACTCCAAAACTCCACGCCTTGAATCTTATATGGACTCTGTTCCTAGAGCCAGGCAGTATTTTTGCCTAAATTCATTGTATGTGTTCTGTTAAGGTATTTCATTAAAAAAAATGCTGGTTTGAACAATACTTTCTAGGACAAGTCTAACTGATGTTAAGTGGTCTGCCTGGCCAATTTCTGAAAGGTAAACATTTTGACATTATTATATTGCATGAAGTATTGAAATTAAGACTTTCATTCTGATACAATTAAAGCAGATTACCAAAAATGAGAAGTCATTACAAAGTGGAAAACACAGCCCCAAACCAGCCTGGTCCATAGGTGTGTTACTGATCTGCCGATCTCAAAAGGTATTGGCAAGTAACAATCCTCGGGTTTTCTCCCATTTTTCCATTTATCATTCTATAAAAATTTAATACACCAATGAGAAGAAAAGCTATGTATACTTTCAAAATAATCTAAACAATCAGAAAACCGTGGAAAGATTTGAAGCAAATATCTGATGTTTGGTGACTGATTTGCAAATCTGAAAGCCTCTTCAGTAAATTAATTTTGTTTCATCTAGTAGTATTTGGCTAGTCTTCTTGTAGGCTATACAGATAGTAGAATACTTAGGTTGCAGAGGCAGACTAATCTGTCAGCGCTATCTGCTCAAAACAGAATTACAGTCTCCTTTTCAAACTGCACATGTAATTTGGTTTCTGACAAGAAATTAAGAAATTGATCATCGCAGTTTGGAGATTAAGCTATCACAAAGCAAAGTACAGAATATTCATGTAATAGTCTTTATGATCTGCTGAACCGAATTTAGAAGGTTAAGTTATCTGCACTACAAACAGACGAGAAACTCAAGTTGAAGACAAAGACTGTCAAATACTGTATGAAAGCATGAGTTTGAGAACCTGATTTTTTTTTAGTGACTTCTCAAATCGAACTGTTAAGGTGACAAGCCTAAACTTTCAACAATGCTTCATCCTGCCAGCCTGGGACAATAAGAATATTCACACAGATGGCGCATTTAAAGCACATTTCCAGAAAACACTCAGAGACAGTACAGAAGAGACACACAGGCTTGTGTTTCAGGCCATAAATAGCTGCATGAACTACACAGCTCCCCAAGTGAGGTGGCATTTGCAGTGACAGCAGCTCAACTTATCTCCACTTGAGAAAGCATTAAGCAGCATGAGCAGAGCACATTTATGTTTTCCAAGGCCTTAAAGGTCATGCTTACAAAGAAAGAATTCCAAGCCAGAAGGGCAACATAAGGGATTGTTTTCCTACTCTTCAAAATAACCACTGCCAGACTCAAACAGAAAATCATGACTCTTCAGGTAGCTAAATAGGTACTGGATGCAACTAATGAAATTAGACTGATGCACTTACCTTCCATGTGAAATAGTGTTAGATTCTTCTAATGAAGTTTTGCCAGCAGAATAGTAGGCAAGACCCTAAGAAGTGAAAGAGTGGTGCAAAATTGTACCACGATCAGCTTCAATTCAGTACATGCAACACTGACTTTGATCTACATATAATACACAGTATGGCCTTCACTTCTTAAAGCTCATTGCTCACACAGAGATAAGTGACTGTACACACTACACTCAGTTAACCCACAAGACTTAAGTTAGATCATTAAGCTATCCACTTCTTGCACTCAAACTCCAGAAGAGGGAAAAGGGAATATTTATACTAAGTTGATCCAGCTCACCTGAAGGTGCAAAGAAGCTCTGGAAATAGCCTGTGTCTTTTAGATTCACAGGGCAGCAAGGAAGTGAGCAGGAGAAAAAAGCTTTGTGTTATGATAATGTTTCAGTGACTAAATAAGCCCCCCACATTCCCTAAGACAGACTTCCAGTTGCAGACATTTGTTACAGGATAGTGTTGTTTCACAAGTTACTTGTACTTTCAAACTGGGCAATTTGGTGAGTTTCAAGGGTGATGGTTGCTGCTTTCGCATTAAAAAAAGCCTTGTTTTTAACCATCAAAGACAAGACTGATTCTGTTTCAAAACACCGTGTTCTTCACCAGCAGGAAGAAAAAAAAGACAGTTATTACTGCTATTGACCCTCATACAGGACACACCAAAGAACAGTTAATTCAGCAGCACTGGCACAAGAAATCCCGAGCTAGCCTCTGCCTGCAGACACCAGGCACCCCCTCCCGTGCTCCTTCTCCACTATTTCATCAACTGCAACTGTTCTGCCTGATTTTCCAAGGCACTAGACACAGATGGAAATCACACAAATGGGATCTTCCTGCTTATATTACACTGTCCTGTTCACATACACAGAAATAATGATCCTACAACATGAAGCGGGACAGACAGAAGTAATTTTCAGTGAAGAAAGCCTAAGGCACTGGTTCTGTATGTGTATTTTTATGTGCTTTACCACATAGTCCCATTTATTGCTGGACTGCCGACTTACCTGCTTTAAAATACCAGGAGAGCAACTACTTCCTTTTTTAAATCTGCAGAAGTCAGTGAAGTCCTGTGAGAGATTTATTTTGTTCCACACAGAATTCTGAGTAGCCAAGTACCGTGTTGCTAAGTCTAAAAATCGAGTCCATCTCATATCTGACAAAGCCGCTATTTACCTGGAAAAATAAAATAGTTACACAGCAGGACAGTTCTCTCTGGGATGCAGTAATTTATATGCTTATGCTGTCTAGAAATGCACAATCAATCACATATTTGTCTGTATCTGTAGTCATGAAGTAGATATGTATCAATACAGCCCATTCTATTTGGCCCTTTGCCCCGCAAGGATGAAGAACAGAGATGGCAAAAGGAGCTTTGCCTTTTAAGAGGCTTTTGGAAGCCTCACGTGATTTATGAAAGTTGGTTTGAAAAATAAGAGTCTTTGGCTGTGGGCTTTCGCATCCAAAGGTTTAATTCTTCTTTCTCAACTGAAAAAACTTGCCAATTTCAAGAGGGGGAGGAAGCTCACTATTCACAATCATGAAGATGTCTGTAGACAAAGTACTTCGTAACATTCCTACCAGGCTAGACTTTTAAGTACTATTTGTATTGCTCATGTTTATTACACATCCACACAAACAACATAACCATTTCACAGGAGGAAGGGAAATTACTTTCCCTGATTTTTCTTTATATATACACACACACTTCAGCAGCTACAACGGAAGTTGGCAACAGAAAAATTCCCCAGCATTACCAGCCTTATTTTGCAAGGAGTTATCAGCCCTCTGTAAACTCAAGGAAGATTTAAGCAACTCTTGGACCCGAGCTGGTCCTGTGCCACAGAACCACCAGGGTATCTTTGGCACCTGCCAAATACACAGATAATCATGCATTCAAGTCGAAGTGCCTTGATACAGTAATTACAAATAAGCCAAAAAACACAATACAGTTTGCTGCTCTGCAGGCTTCGCAGCAGGTGCTAAGCTTCTAAGAAAGAGTTGCGTATTCCCACTGCCTCACTTGCAGCTTTGGAACAGGTCTTTGTCTGCCTCACAGACACCTCTTCCTTCTGTTACTGTACAAATCCAAAGAGATTTCTCTGATAAAAACTGCAGCATTTATTTCCTCTGTATTTATAGTTGCTACTGTTACAAGGCAAAGTTAGGCAGACAGGATTATACAACATAGCACGTGGTTTTTTTAAGTGAACACCACAAGAAAAGAAAGGATGTTAGCCTTTCAAGCTTAAGACGTGGAGAAAATCATACTTCTTGCCTTTTCCCTACTCTCACACAGCAGTATATTGGATAAACTGTATACTGTTTCCAATGGCAAGTGATGCGTCATCCTGTGTTGCCAGCCCAAGTGTCTGGAAAAAAAAGAACATGGAGACATACAGACAGAGCAAGCACAAGGTTCTTCTCAGGTGTGAGAAGATACCATCAAGCTCTAAAACTAGTTCTCAACTCAGCTTTCACTCTTCAGCAATCTGAGCCTTAGGAAGTGAGCAATGCAGGCAGGAATCGGTGCTGTATCCATTGCAGCGCTGGGACAGCACAGAGCAGGTACAGTGTAATTCTTGGAGGTGCCGCAACACTCCGATGTGACCGCCAAACAACTGGGTAGCATGACACACCAGGAGAGCAGAGGGACTGTGGGAAGACTCTGTATTAATTTCAGCAGCTGACAGAGCTCACTGCACATGGCAGAAGGTACCAGTGACTATTTCCTCACAAAGAGAAAAAAACACATAACCTGACAAGCCCGAAAGCCCACAGAGCCCTGTCAAGAAACAGTAACAAAGCCAATTCCTATCACCACCCTGTGGGTAAAGTTATGATGCAAACAGCAGGCAAATAAGAATGTAAATACAGCTAGAAAAAAAAAAACATTAAGAAACATGCTGAGCACATTAGCAGTGCAAAGTAGAAAACACCAAACAGATACTGTTACTCAGTAGTGCACACTACAATACCAATGTGAATTTAACAGCTCCTAGAAAGTTAATACTCCTAAAACACTGAATAAATGATATATCATTTATCAAAGACTGTTTTGCAGCTAAGGGTCACCTTCTTCATCTCAAGACCTGTGCTCAGTTCTTGATGGTAATCTATGAAAACTGATCCTGAATGCTGAAATTGTGAGCCAAGCCAGAATCATAACTAACACATGAGAGCACCACTCCTGCCCAGCTAACAGATGATGCACTAATTCCCTTCTGGACTCTTCATTTCTGAAACAGACATACAGAAAACATTTTTAAACTCTGCATTGCTCTTTACTCACTGCTTACTTTCGGCAATCCAGCCCCACTAGAACTCCTGGTACTTGATATTCAAACTACTGAAATACCAACAGCACCGAGCAATACTGTTGCACAGACACCATTCATAAACGAGCAGTGTAATCCACAGCATAACAACCACATTAGGAAGGAGTAGAGCCAGCTCTGCTAAGTGTTTTATCGCATAAATCATCGACTTTACATCTTTAACCTTCCCTGCATTCTGTGCAAAGAGAAGATCATGCTGTTGTGGGAAGGTTGCCTGTGGTTCACAGCCTCTCCTCCTCTAGCCGCTGCCAGACAGAGTACATGGCTGAAAGGGTCATTACATGCTCAGGTAGGGGACCTGGCTGTAGACAGCTCCTTCGCTGACTTCCCAAAGGCAGACAGACACACACACTTTGCAAAGTACTTTGGCCTATGCAATCAAAGGGGAGCTCAAACACCTTGTCCCATGTCACAAACCTTGAGGGTTCAGAACCCATTTGACTCCATCCATTCCTGCCTTCATGCCTAATTCCCATCCTCCCTGACTAATCCTTTATTCTTTCTTTGTCTGTGAAATCCTGTGCTTCTCATTGGCCAAAGTTACTACTGTAATGCGTAAGCAATCACCAAAACTTCATTAATACAACAACTAGTCTGTAGTAGACATTACTAACATACAAATGCACAGAAGACACATGATGACCAAACTCAAAGATGGTGCATCCACAAGTAAGTCCTAACACTTTAAAACTTCTTGGTTTATGGACCCTACAGTGGAGGTGCCTCTCTCCTCATGTCAAACTGAACCTACTGTTAAGACACTGCCTGTCCTTAGTTACCTTTCATGATGCCCAAGGAGCTCACAAACCTCCAGGTATCCAGACACCGCAGGCTGTAAATCACTGTGCGCTTCAAATGCACTTTTTAATAAGAGTAAGTATTTGAAATCTCAGAACTTTAGAATCAGTGTGAAAAGGCAGGAATAATAACCATCTCAGTTTTACTGATGGAAAAAAAGTGCTGAACCCTAACATGGACACACCAACATCCCTGCCAGAACAAGAACAGAAGCTACACAAAACCCAAATTCCATGACAAACCTTTCTCAAAAGGAGAAGAAAAAAGGAGAAGGGACAGAAGAGCAGATAGCCTATTTCAGGAGAAAAAGGTCCAAAGTAGTTTTCTTCACCTCTGCAGTCCCTACCAAACTCTAAGGTTACTCATTTCAAAGTGTCTTAACCTGATGCAGGCTGTTCAGTTGTAGCCCAGCAGTATCACAAAGGAGTCTTGTACCGCACAGAACAGCAGATATGACTCAACATATCACACTTCTGTGCACAAAGTCAGCTCTGTCTGAAAACCCTGAGCCTTCTCCCAGTGCAATAGAGGTGTAGCCGAGCTGACATGCCTTGACACCAGCAATGCACTTTTGAGTTTAAGGCCTTTCTCAACTAGGCAACATGTTTCAAGCCTGTGTGGTCTCAGCAATGCTGAACATTACTCCTGCCTGATAGCCACGAAGAACATGACTTCTCTCAGTCCAATTTCCACTGAAAATCATAGCATGCGAGACACTCAGACACGACAATCCCCTGATCATCTCAAGGTGGAGAGTGACAGACAGACAAGCTAAGACAGCTTGCTTCAACTCCCAGCCTTTCTCGTGTCAGCATGGGACAGCAATTCACACCCTTATCCCGTTTTGTTTTAACTGCAGGATCCTTGGAACAAGGGCCGTTTTCACATTGACAGACATGCAATGCCTACACTGTGTGCTTGAGACATAAGAATATGCAGAGATACCACTGATCCCAGTTGGAGTTTTTGCCTCAGCTGGAAATATAAATTGCCTTCCCACAGCCCGGGAAGTGGTTCCTGTGACTCAGCCAGGGCACTGCAGAGTAGCTGAGCCACATGTGTTCCTGTAATAACAGCCAGGGCTGAGCAGCAAGTCTGTCTCATAGTGCCTCCCCAAAGATTCCCGACAAATTCAGTTGCAAAGAATAAGCAAGCACATAAATCAGCCCAGTTTTAAACATGCCTACTTCCTTACTCTGCTAATCAAATACATACTCTGTACATAATTTTCCTACTTTCCGTACAAATTATGTAAATATTTATATCCTCAGTAAGAGGCCCTAAGGAAAGCTTGCACTTGAATAATGAAATTCTCATTGGCTTCAAATGCGTACTAATTCTTTAGTGCTCCTTTGTGCCGAATAGCCCAAAGGTTCAGATGTTTGCAAGAAGCTAATTATTTTCTATTTTGACATCAAGCATTTAAAAGAAATGCAATCTGCAGATGGTGTATTTTTCAAAGTGACTGATGTGCTACTGCATCACTCTGCATTAGACCTTAAGGTAAAAGCTTAAGAAAAAAGCCACATTAGTGCACACAAGTTTCAGACAAGTTAATGATAGCTAGCTTTAATCAAAGGAATCCGTGATGACACTCTGCTTCCAACTGCAAATTACCAAGTACATAAAACTCCCTCTGGGCAATAGTGGCTGAGAAAGGAAGCAGCAGAAGGAATTTTCCAAGTTTCACCAGCAATGACATCCAGAACTGGGATTACTGCAGCACCTCTTCGACTTCTGACAAAATTTCTAAGAGTTTACCTTGAACTCATCTAAAGACTGACTTCAAGATTTCGATGCCTAAGTAATGAATTTTCCTTGAAAAGAAGACAGAACCATTCTACTACCCTCCAAACAGACCATGGGCTGCTGGGTTCAGTGTACAGCATCCCAGTGCTTTAAAGTGTGCAGACCTACACTCAGGACAGCTACTCCCTCCCCTTTGAGGTTATGGAAGTTGAGGTACCCTCCAGAGTAACAGTGGTAAGGGTTTCTGTTTACGCCTCAGGCTTCTTTAGACATCAGGGATAGGCTTTGGCTTATTCAGTCAATGAACAGAGGGACCAAGTCCCCATAGAACGGTTCTCCAACAGCCAAAAGAATGCTTCCTGGATGCATTCAGAATTAAGTGAGACTAAAATAGGCCCACACACCTGACTGGCAAAGCCTTCTGCCTCCTGACACATGGACTGATGCACATAAAATCTCTGCAGCTCACCAGCCAGGAACAGGGTGAAGGGCAAAGGGAAAAGAAATAAACATAGAATTTGTGAGCAGGTCTGGGAGTAAAAAGAACAGACATGACAATTAGTAAAGACTGTTATAAGGTGCATCTAATCACATTCATTATCCTGCACTTGAGGCAAAAGCTTTCATTTGCTCCTACCTCACCAGCACTGACTGCACAGACTGCTCTTCCCTTCTTTGTTGGAAGCACACTAAGTCAGAAAAATCAGAGGAGGTGACAAGGGCATAGTAAACCCCTAATAACTCCAGATGGTCTCTCTTGAGCTATATGTACCATAACCCTTCCGTACTGACACAAATCAAGCTAAGTTTTCTCTATCACTTTTGGTGCACTGAGTAGTTCTTCATTAATACCTCATTACTCATATTTTCTGACTGCCCTTTTGCAGTACATGTGGTCAGATCAACTTTTCTTCCTACCATTAAAATCCTGCTTTGAATCTGGAGGTATCCATTTTTCTGCCAGCTTTCTGATAGTGTGAGCACTGCACCATCCAACTGCTTGACAAGCATGAATCATTTCACTCTCACAGGATTTTGTTTTATACCTTGGGAGCCAAACCACAGCAGTAGCAGTATTCCATAGGCACACTAGTTGAACTAACCAAAGAAAAGGGCCTGTGGTCTTTTTCTTTAGAAGACTCTTTGGTATTCTTTCAGCAGGTTAGAGTGTATCCAGTGAGTTTTAGCTGTGACTGCTCTTCCCAGCTGTCAGTGCACAGAGTGTTTGCTCAGACACCAAGCAAATGACAAGGGTGTTGCCATTGAATACCTGCAAAACCTGATAAAGGCCACAGAAGAACACTTCTATTTCATCATCCTGATAAGCTTCTGCTTTCCCTAAGAACAAGGCACACTGTACAGATCCCTTGCTGTTTTGGGCGCAGAACAGAGTTGCCCAAATGCCTTGTTCTGAAGCAGAGTTTTTTTTTTTTAACCTGGCAGCCAACCTTTCTTCCCAGTCCTCTTTAACACAGACCATGTAGATGCACCATGTTAAAGACTTCTGTACAGGGGAAAGAATTTTCTTTGTTTCAGACTGGTTTGATTTTCCTCTAAAAATAGTGTTGTTTCTTTTGAGAGCTGTTTTTAAACTCCTTTATTTTTCAGCAGTACTTTTTTTGGCAGAGCAAATTGCTAGCCTTTTTCTCTCTTGCTTTGCTATCTGTGGGGAATGCCCAGGTCTGCCTTCTGTTCACTTAGATGCAAACATCATCCTCCACACAGCTGCATACCGGGAAGAAATCTCAAGGTGAGATATAAAATATCAGGATGCAACAAAATGCAGCTGTTTGTTTCGTCTGCTGGATGAGTTTGGGGATTGTCTTTGACCCAACTTCTCCATTAAAAAACAAGTTCCCATTCTTAGCCTCAACAGCACCCTTACTCCACTGCAATCGAAACCCAGGAACCCTTGCTGACCCCTTGCAGGGCAAGGAGCCAACCCCTTTGTGCTAGTGTGCTACCACACATTAGCTGGAGTCTAGTCTGTAAACCACACATTTATTACTCACCCACTCAAATGAGAAGCAGTGTCTGTCATCAGCTCCAGATGTTGAGAACAGAATCACAGAACCGTCAGGGTTGGAAGGGACCTCTGGAGATCATCTAGTCTAACCCCCCCACCAGAGCAGGGTCACCTACAGCAAGTTGCACAGCACTGTCCAGGCGGGTTGTGAATGTCTCCATAGAGGGAGACTCCATTTCATTGTTTTTGGTTTTCTAAGTTGCTAAGCAAATACTTGTTAATACTGCTCATCCTAATACTGTTTCAAATCCGTGAGTGGACCCAAAACTTAAATCTGATGTTAAACATTGATCCTTACCTGAATCAATCTTAAATACAGCAGTCACTTATATCAACACAAACCTTGACTTACATATAAACACAGAACTTGCAAGAGCCACCTATTTCTCCTAGTACCAGCACTAGAACGTCCTCATATGCCTTAAGATGGTACCTCTATTTCTGCTTGATTAAAACCTAACCTTATACCTTAAACTAGTCCTTAGCTGAAAACCTGGCCAGCCTGCACACACAGCCCACCAGAAACCACTCAGTTCCATCCCAGTCCAGAATGAGGAATAACCCGACACACCTATTACTCACCATAACCGCAGCCCTAATTCTGATATTAAAGACTGTATTTTGGTGTAACCCTGTGACAATGTGGTAAAGGCCACTTTGATAAGTGCTATCCCTTTCTCTGTAGGCTTTATGGACTACAGCAACCAAGGCACTTCAGCACATGTAGCCTAAAACCAGAACAAATGTCTCCAGTGAAACCTATACAATAACCTGGTCTATTAGCAATCCACCAGTTGTAACCAGGAAAAGAAATTATCAGAAGCCATCAGCCTCTGTGCCTACTGCCTCATTTCAATCACATCAATCATGCACTATTTAGGAATGCAGCTCCTCCGTCCCTGTTACCATGAAACCTAGTTCTGACTAAGTGTGATCCTAGTATTTAATCCAAATGAGAATAGTGCCAAAATACTCACAGCAAAGCAAGAAAAAAGGGAGCCTGTAACTTGGAAAGCTCGCTTAATACAGAAGCAGCATTCTCCTTTAGGAACAGCAGACTTGCTGTACATCCATCATGATAACTAAGACATACTCACAAAAAAAAAAACACCAGAAAAATAATTTTGTGGTGCTTTTACAATCGTTCACCTCAGCTTTGCAAAAAGCAAGAGCTGCGTGGTCCCTGCTTTCCAGAATGCCAGCCATTAGCTACCTCTGGTTTCCTGGAATACCCACCCCAGTCACAATATGCAACAGTTACAACCACAGCTGACCTGGCCAGAAGGCATCAGGCTTTACTAGCAAGAAACCTCACCTGATTGCTGCAATTTGAGCAAGATCCAGATACAAATGGAGCTCTTGAAATACTGTCAAAAGTGTTCTATAATCATAACTTTAAAATAAAAAGATAGCTCAAAATTGCAACAATCCCAATTACAGCTCAGTAACTGCAAGAGTCCTCATCCCAATCCTGCAAGACTTGCATACATGCTCAAATAAATGGTCATAGAGTCCTTGCTTTCAGAATTCCTAATGCAAAGCCTTGCCTTTCCCACCCATACCTGCATATTAATGAATAACCTTTGCTGAGAGCAGTCATCACTCTGGTCCTTTAGGCTTTGCAAGATTTTGTAGTGAACAGCTGGTAATTTCCAAGCCCCAAATCCTAGTCCTAAACCTAAATTTCTATGTTTGGCAATATACATGTACCCCATAGTTTGTCATGAATTAGATGACATAACCAAAGCAGTCACTCGTTTTAGTGAAACAGACTTTGCAGGAGGTACCAGAGGAAACGGCTTCCAAGTTCTAGGACTCGCAGCCACTAAGTCCAATTCTAAAACAAGATCCAATGATGGCAGAGTAGATGGGACTTTGGCACGGCCCAGAGTCCCTCTTATCACTACAGGCATTACAAGATGCACCAGTAAACAGATCTTAACTTGTTGAATATTTTTTCCCCCATCATTAGCGAGAGTCATTGCTGAGAACTAATTCTGCAGAGTCCTAAAGCTTCCCAAGATGTAGCAAAGAGAAACTGTCATTCCTAAATCCTCACCCACAGCAATGATCATTCACTGTTTAATACTTACTCCACCAGCATCTGTCAGCTCTTTAAAAAGCCACGTAATTAGTGCTCATCTTCTCTTTCCTTACCATACTCTAACTCTTATCCTTGCCTTCTGCAATGTTTGAAATAAATGTAACATTACAAGAGGTGTCTTCCTTTTGCTACTAGAAGATATAGTAACAAATAACTGTGCTCTTTAGGCCTCCTAATCTTTACTCTGACCATATCCACTAGCTGTGCACAGCACTCTACCTCATCGTCCCCACATAGGCATGATATTTGCTGTGGTGAGCCATAACCATCCATTGCCCCCACAAATCAACCCCAAACTCCCGTTTTCAGCTTGTTGCACAGACTAACTCCTAATTCTACAGTATGTTAGTAGCTGCCATAAAATTAGTTCTTCCTCTAGATCTCTACACCCACATCAGCTCTAGTTCACTTTCTCCCCCAACCTCTGCATCCAGCTTGAACAGGGACTATGGAACAGTGATAAGTCAATAACCAAGAGCACAGTCAACTGCATTACAACGTGCCCTCATCTCCGTCCTGCAAATCTTATATCCTTGCAAGAAACACTGCTCCCTTTCTACTCCTAAAATTTTTGAAGGTTTGTGGGTATATTTTATGATTAAACAAAGCATGATTGCAATAGTGTTTCAACTGTTCTCTTGTAATACTACAGAAGAAGTTGAGACAATCGAGAGAAAGAGTTTTACCTCAACATCCAGGCTAATTTATTTTTCCCCCATTATTAATATTACTTAAACCAATTAAGCACAAAAAAACAAGCAGCAGCAGCTATTGTGAGAGTTTTGGGCCGGAAACATTCTTACCATGCCACCAGAGAGATAAGCCAAAGACAGCTTGAAAAGAAAACAAGGACATATTAAACAAAAGAATCTTGACAGTAAGTCATACTACATAATTTAAAGACTGCACAAATGAATAACAGCAATTCTTCTGTGGTAATTAGTTGGCTTGCCTGACAACAAAAAAACCACCATGTTTTGATTACGAGAGTAAAAGTAGTTCTGTAACAGGTAGTGATACCACGTTACTCAAGAACAACCAGAGTGGTTGGAGAAACAAGGATTTTCTTGTTGCCCCAGAAAACACAGATTTAACTCATTAAATTTTTGACACCGAATTCCTCATTTTCACAGCCCTCCAAGCTCTGGAGCTGTTATTGTGTTTGTGAATGCAGTGAAAGGCACTAAATCACCCATCTCCCCCACACAGTCAGCATCCTGTTGGTATTTTTCTAACAGCAAGGGGAGCAGAAATTGCAGTGGAGCCTGGGAGCAAATACTCATCTTGGGCCCAAGGGGAGAAAGGGAAGAAAGCAGCTTTTATCAAATAATCCAGAAGACTATTGAATAGGTTTTTGCAGACTTTACAATTTCAGAAGAATTAACAAACCCTCAGGTGCTCAAAACTGGCTATATTGAATTAACAGGACTACTGGACTACTGCTATGAAACTCAACACAACCAAAACTTACCGAGTCTTTCTCAAACGCTTTGGTGTGGGAGCGCAAAGGTCACAAAAGTCAGGCAAAGCTGAGAAGTGGCTGATTAGTGAAAAATCCTTCCTTCCCTTTACAACATCCAAAAGATACAAGGAGACAATTTTTTCTTCCTGCTGAAAGGAAGCAGGTGGCAAAATAACCAATAGTACAGCAGTGCCAAGAGACTGGCAGGAGGTAACTGATGATTTTAATGAGACAGCTAGATTTGCTATTTTGTGCCTTAGAGCCCTAGCTGCACACCTCCTCTTATAGTTTCAGTGCATTCATTTTCTTTCTTCCTCAGTCAGCTTCTATTCCCATCTTTCCTCATAAGTCTCAAACTGTAGGACCACATCTTTGCAATCAACTGACAATAGAGTTATTATTAATACTCTCAAACATATTATTCAGATAACCATGCTAGCACTGAGCTACAACATATGCCTCAAGTGATTATCGGGAGGAGCAAGACAACAGCCCACTTCTGTTTGGAAAGATTCAAGACAATATAAAATAATTTCACTTATCTCTGACCCATAATCACAGTCGTGTAGAATGACAGAGACTATTCATGCAAGGCCACATTAAGGATGGGTGGTAATGTTTAAAGAGTAAAGGGCACAATATCAACCTGCATAAACCCACCAAAACCAACACAAACAAAATTACCTTTTCCAAGTGAGGGCTACTATGAATATCCAGGAAAAGGTTATCACTTGCCACTTAGGAAAAAATAGCAAATGAAAAATGACATGAAAGCACACACAAGGCAGTGATACAAGCTGATATTCCAGGTGCCAGGCTCTGTTCAAGCTAACCTGACAAATGGGAATAAATCACCTGATGGGAACTGACAAGGCTAATCAAACACTAATGAACAAGGTGCAAAGGCTGCTACCTCTAAGACTACCCAATGTCTCACTGTCACCTGCAATGGGGCCACTGAAGCTTCCCACATGTGGGACACAACCTTCCTGTAAAAAAAAAAAAAAAAAAAAAAAGAAATACAAACGAAACCAAAACTCACTTTCAACAGGATATCTTAAATGATAAATCCAGGCATTCATGGGAATAGAGGTTTTTTGACCACTTATAAATACAGACTTCTGCATCCCCAAAGTGCTAATTCAGTGGGGGGGGAACCCCAACAAAACAAAGAAATCCCCACAACTGACACTGAAAATATGCTTCTTATTTTACTTGACCATACAAGACTAATTTAAGCCAGAAAGGAAATTACAAACCAGAAAAAGAAAAAAGTTCAACTGAATACCCCATGAAAACAAGAAATATGAGTTCCTTTGGCACAAACTCTCTCCTTAACAGCTCTTTTTATAAGTTTACTCAGACACTGTGTGTTGAAACATTTCCTTGTCAACAATTACAAAG
The DNA here is from genome assembly GCF_965231255.1 of Vanellus vanellus. Lineage (NCBI taxonomy): Eukaryota > Metazoa > Chordata > Aves > Charadriiformes > Charadriidae > Vanellus > Vanellus vanellus. Next base: position 1,704,782 of record NC_138909.1, read on the forward strand.
GAAATGAACTGTGTATCACAAGCGATTAATAATTTCTTTTAAAAAATTGACTTGGTTTTCTGCTGAAGTCTTAGGCACATCCACTTAGGTTTTGGGGGGTTGGTCAGGGGTTTGTTGGCCAATGCCGACAGGCCTAGACCAAACCAAAACACTAACATCACTGCTCCACTGAAAATTTGGGCAAGATATTTATCTAGTTTTAAATACTCACCTTTCATGCTACTCCATCCTTATTGCACAATTGCATTTTTTCTTCTCCTCTTGGCTTTATACATGAACTTTATTTTCAGACCTTTACAAGCTGTACTTTCGGCTTTCACATGCCTTGCTCATACCTGCACGCGAGATATCCCATAGTTAGGCGTTCAGGCCTTTGTTACCATTCCCAGCCCCTATTCTCTGTGTTCCCACCCTTCAATACAGGAGACCCCCACTTGAGTCCTTTGCAGAATTGGTTTAGCTCAGGTGGCTGCCACTAAATAAAATGGTTTGGCTTCTGCATACTTTCTCCCACAGGAGCTCTCAGCAGGACCTGCACATAGTTCAATCACACCAAAGCCAACAGACAGGGAAAGCAGAGAAGCAGGTTTATCAACAGAACCAGCCTCACCTGACAAGAGCACATTCTCAGTAGAACCCCCACCAAGTTCTTCATCAGGGAAGCACCTACACCAGACAGCCAGATAACAACTGTGCTTATTGCTCCTCTGGAGGCAGCCTGCTTCCCCAGCACTGGATGTGTTGAGTGACTATAGCTCTTATTTCCCTGCAATTGTGACCCTGACAAAGAAGCTTCACCAGGAAGATTAAGAATCACAGGAAAACTAAGCTGTAAGTCTTCTGAAACATATTTGGAGTGTCAGACCCTCCAGTGCATCACTACAATGCTGCTACATGTCCAACATCACATACCTACAGTCTCACTCAGTGATAAAGTAATTGATCAAAGCAGAACTCAGAACACAAGTCCATAGTCAACACTAAAAAGTTAATCCAAAAATAACCCTAACTGTAATTTCCTCAGGTCCATGCCTGCAACAAAACTTAATTGAACTAAAGTCTAGCTGCAATTACTCTCATTTACACTGTCCATACTTCATAAACTGAGACAGTTGCAGACACATGCAATGTCTCCCATACAAGAAAGACACTGCAAAGCCAGTTTTAAATTCAACACCAACCATAATGTGGTGAAGTGAATGCTACTGAGTTATAAGCTGGTCACTTGACATGACCAGCACTGATTCTTCTCCCAGAGATATAACAAAGTCATGGAGCAGATTTACTCCACCCTTTGTATCCAAAAAGCCTCCCTCCAGCCCGAATCCAATTTCTCACCAACTCAACTAACCCAAGGCAATTGGTCCAATGAGCACCTGGAATTAAGGGTACCCTCAAAAACCTCAGAGCAACCTTGACAATAGTCCAGAGACCTCTGTCTTCAACAAAAACGAAACCTGATACGACACAGTTGCAGCACCAAATTTTCTCTTATTTCTGGTGTCATGGAAACAAACAAATACAATTCCTCAGACCTTGCATCCTTAAACACAGCTGCTAAATACTATGCTAACCTGAGTTTTAACGAGATCTCAGTAACCTGTAAACCAGTGTTAAAATGAGCACAAAGCAATCACTTCATCCAGCACCATCACTCATTTCCCTCCAATAGGTCTTCAGTGGTCTAACAAATAATGGCTTTCTTCTGTCCTGCTTCTTTCCTGAAGCTAACACCAAATCCTCCACAAACCTTAACTCCATCTGTTTTCCCATGACAAGCACTTGCACCAAGCCCAATTCCAAAGCTTTCGACCATTGTTGCATTAGCTGTCATCTGTGTCATACTTGCCTCAAAACTCTCCCCTTCCAAGCAGCAAGCGTTATCTGAAGGTTCAGCCGGCAGGATCTGCCTCCCCAGAAAGGTTTTGCTGGAGGACATACAAGGTAGGTTCAGTGAGCAACCTGTGAGTGTACCTGTTAGCAGTGGACATGTCAGGAAGATTCTGGAAGTCCCAAGTCTAACAAAGCAGGAAAAGAGACTATCTTCTGAGCCAGCAAGGCTGTACACCAGTTGTAGACTCTTGACCTGATTCAAGAAGGAATCAGAATATAATTATCACCACCGGGGAAATTAGTAGTCTGAAGCTAATACTAATCTCAGTAAGACCCTTCATCATTTCATTACTAATGACCTGTGTTGCTGAATTTGACTTAAAAATGCACCAAGATAGCAAAAAGAACAAATCGTCCTGTGAGATTGCAAAGCAGACCACACCTCAGGCTAAAAAGTCTGCAGAACTGCAGATGTGGCAAAGCAACTAGCTAAGATTCCTACCTTGCTCCAGTAAGTAGAGCTCTATTATAGATAAGTACAGGTATATGAAACACTTAAAATAGACACATGCTGAGCATACACCAAGACGAAGCATATTCCTGCTGTTAGGCAAATAAGTACTATTGATAGTAAGAACAAAAGCTGGTTCTGAATGTGTTGGACAGATAAATCTATGTAATGTTACTTCAATTTAACTCCTGAAGTCTTATCTCATGTAAAAGAGTCACAAGTGTTCTAAAGTAATTTTGCTCTTGAAAGCTTTCCACCCGGAGTCATCTTCTGGATAGACATGATACAGTCAGGCAAGCTATAATGCCAATTGTGTTGCTACTGAACCCTTATTCCGTAAATGAGCGGCTTCCATCAAAATGCAAAGAGCAGGGCAGCTCTGATCTCATTACTCTGCAGTGTCTCCATGAGATTTCTTTCATGGCGGCTCCTTCTGATGCCTTTAAATATGCCTCCAGGCAGCGGTTTGGAACAAGCTGTACTGTATCACTCCCTTTCAACATTCTGAAAGCTTTTTTCAATTCTCAACTGTAGGCAGTGAAAGGAAAAAGGCAGAGAAACTGAAAACGCAAATTGCAATGCAAGTGAGATGTGAGAAGATGAGAAGACAACACAGACTCTTATTTAGGGGGTGGTAATGTCCCCTTGAACATTTTTGAGGTCAATCACCTGATCTAAGTGATCTCAACCCCATTAAAATAATGAGACTACGAAAATTTACATGACCAAAGTATCCAACTCAGCCCTCTGTTTCTTGATCACAAAGATATACAATACACCACATCTACAATTATTGACTTAATGAATGAAGCATTCTTTTCTGTAGAACTATCCCAATAGTATTACACCCAAACTTAACTTTGTCATATGCCTTTTAATATGCACCATTTTTCAGAAGAAATGTGGGACCAAATCAGACTTTACAAAAAGTCACCTTCACATTGAGTTAATCCTAAGCAAAAAGGAAAATAGAAATGCATCCAGTAAAAGCTTCCCTCTACATTAACCCATACCATTGTTAGAACCAGATGCCATTTCAGTGCAGTTGGGGCAGGGAGGACATCGGCTTCCACTGATCGAACACCAAAGTACATGGCAGAGCTGCACCAACTTAAACAATTTTTCCTGTCCTGAAAGAGAGGGGAAAAGGAAAACTAAATTTTAGTACACTGGGGAAGACAAAGGATCCTCATTTTCATGCCTTTGTTATGATTTCTCACTATAGGGTTATTCATAAAAAATTAGAGCTGGCAGCCAAATAAAATATAAAAAGCATCGTAATTACTTTTTGATTCCTACCTCCTTCAGGCACAGAAATCACACTACATTTCATTGTCTTTTTCACTGACTTTTAACAGGACTGTTTTCATTATATATGCCACCTTGTTAGTTATTCAATGCCTTGCTATTTTACTTTGGACAAAGAAACAGTTAGTACGCTGGACCACAAGAAATGCTCAACAACTGAACCACCAGGTTGCATGCTGCAATAGTCTGAGCTGTCAGAAACGAGAAGACCAAATCAATAAGCAAAGTGGGAGTCAAAAAGTGTCCCTCTGATAATAGATGACAAAAACTTTCTACAAATGCTTTCAAGGCCTTTAAAACACGTATTCGATCCCGGTCTAGATGCCCACAGAGCTGTGCTACAAGAACTAAAGTGTTTTCCCCTCCTTCTGCAGAGATCCTTCAGTCAGTGAGTTTCCACATCATATGGCAGCAAGTGAAGAAAAGCACTTTATCAGCAAAACTGATTATAACATCTCTTTACTACCAACTCAATTTAACCTATGTACCAGACTTCTTTGTTTAGATCTTTTCTGTCCAAACCATTCAAAACCATGAGGCTGAGAAAAAAAAAAATACAAACACACCTGTGAGAATCCACCACTAGATTATTGGGGGGGGGGGGGGGAGGGAGGGGAAATCACAAACATCTCAAAAACACAAAGAAAGGTTTCTAGACCTTCCAAAGAACAGAGATGTTTGTGCCTTGCCCGTCCACACCAATTCTGCTGTGTCAAATACATATGACCTGTGCAGATAAGGCAAGTACTCAACTTCCTCTAGTGTCAATACTGTATAATCACATGGATGCTAATCCTGGACAGCACCTATAAAGAGTCTTTTAAACACAAAATTAGAGTGACCTTTCCTGTTATAAAAGGAGTGTTCATAATTAGCCTTTCAGAATTCTTGGATAAATTTAATAACATGACTTTCATATGATAACCACAGGCTAAGCATGTCTCTCCAGCCCAGCTGCTAACAGGAAGTATAACTAAAGGAAATGCATGTAAACACAGTCAGTTATTTCCACTTATTGCCTAAGGAGTTATCTACAGCTGGATGCTCTTTGCCTTTCCCCCTCATTGAATTGATTCATCACTGGATTGTGATCAAAGTAGCCATTATCCTGAAGTAGTAATTTGCTTCTCTCAAAAGAGGATGCTACAGAGGCCCACAAACAAAAGAGAAAGTGATTAATCAAAGCAAGGACACAGATCATGGCCCGGATACATCCAGTATCACATATTTGCAAAGCATGACATAACTAAAAAAATCAGGCAAGAAGTACATTCTTGCTTTCTTTTCATACCAACCAAGAGCAGTCTGGAAAACACCATAGCTCTCCATTAACATTTTCCAACTCTCCCCTCACACTTCACCTAATATGATACATAACAGGCTAAGGCAATGCATCCGCTGAGCTCCAATTTCTGCACTAACTTCTACATTGATGTTAGCTTTTTGTCTTACCATCTATTTCCCATCTTGAGCTGTTTTTTAGTAGGGGCTTGAGTTTTTTTAGTCAAGATGCTGGGCAGCAACACCACCATTCATTTGGAAAAAATGAGAAAGAGAAACTTACAGCCCTATCTCCAGAATCAGTTACAAAACAGCACAGAAAGGAATATACAAGCTGTAACACACTGGCTTGTAAACACCTTTAATTCTGTGAACAGTTTCCAAGTTCACTGAGGATGCCAACCATAAGAGGATTATTTGTGTGCCTTGCTGTTTCAGAATTGAGCCTTAAATGTAGTACCAACTGAAATCAGCAACAAAAGGAACCACTGTGGCAAGCAAACCGTCTCCATCCTTACATGCTCTCCTTTAGTGCATTAGGAGTGGTCCAAGTTCTAGCCTCTGGTACAGGGCTAAGGAGAGAGGTGAGGGAGTCCTAAGCCAACCCTTCTGACCACTGGTCCTTTTGTTCAGTATTGACATTCACTGCAGACATTTCTCTCTACACACGGATTAGATAATGAGATCCTAACTCTACTGCACAGCAAAGAAGAACGTTTGATTTTTCTTTTATAAAACCATATTTATTTTAATCTTCTACTTCCTCAAGTGTTCCAAATACAGGCTCATGTACAAGCTACTAACTAGTGAAGTCAAACAGTCCTTCCACTCTATTTTTCTTCTGACTGTGACCCTTAATGAGGTCTACTACCCCTTACTCACTTAAAAAATCATCATCCTACACCTAAGTGACTTAGCCTAGAGACACAAGATTAACAGTAGCCTCTACCCATCTTATTAAATAGGATTGAGACTACAGTAAATAGTCTTGTGTAATGGAAATCACATGTATATCCACTGTGTGGATACTGTTACTCTCCACTTAGTAGTAACAGTTATAGTGGTTTTTTTTTTTTTACCAAAACAAACTAAACCAAAAACAAAGGGTGTGCAGGAAAATAGTTTAGAGCAATTGACACAGTAGAGAAGCAGATAGTTTTATTGCATATAAGAAAAATCACACAGTGAACACTAAAACTGACTTTATTGAGCTGCAACACAAAGATGGTCATCACAGAAGGCAACTGCAAGAGTTAAACTACAGAAATAGCACCTGGGGATTGCAAGAGTAGATTCTTGTCATGTTAGAGGCAGAGGACCACATTTGGGAAACAAGGCCTTGCTGACTGGAAAGAACTTATGCATCAGCACTAACAATCTGCAACAACTAGTCCTGCTCATCCAGTAAGTGAATCCTGGCAATTCATCAGTGTAAAGGAGTGGCATTTTCCATCTCTTACTCAAACGCCTTTGAGGGCTGAAGCTTCAGTTAACCACTGAGGTCCTGCATCACCACCACCCCCTGGCCCAATCCCATCACTGAGGACTCTCTACTCAACCTTTTAACAAATCTGACACATGCCCATCTGGCCACCACACTGAAGAACAAGCCATCAGCAACAACAATGAGGAGACAATACTGGACCTGCCTTCCAGACAACAAACACCAAGAAGCAAACACTCTGCTTGGCAGACATACTTGCATCATAGTCAAGGCATATTCTTCATTTTCATTGTTTCACAGCAATTACTCTGGCAAGCAACCTTTTAAAAGTATATACAAAGGGAAAATATTTCCTGGAACAGATCCTCCAAGTCAATTTGAATTACAGAAAAGCTTATTTCCACATTTAGAAAACCATTAAGCAAGGACCTAGAAAATGCAACTGTGATATATGATTATTTGTAGTCACAAGCAACTGAGGTTAAGGTTGTAAAGAAAAGGGTAGTGAAAAGCTTCACTTGCTTGTCAGTCTTAAGCCTTCAGCAAATGGAACTTTCCTGGAATGTCATGTCAAGTATATCTCAAACTAAAGAGATGAACAAACACACAGGTAGTCCAAGATTAACTTACTTTGTACTTCAAGTAGCACAGACTCACCAGGAAGTATAACAATCAAAGTATATCTAGAGAACTGTATTCATGCCTGCTGCTCTCCACACATTTTCCTTCTTCAGGTAGCACGTGGGTGGCACTCAACAGCAGCAGTAAAACTGCCTTTCAATTCACTACAAAACTTGACGAATAAGGATGCCAAGGTCCAGCAGCCATTGTTCTTTGTGTTTCTGATTACATGTGTTTTCTTCTGCTTTGTTTTGCAGTTATTTTTCTGCCAACCTCATTTCTGGTTTTTTTTTTTTTTTTTTAATCTTGAAGAGTTCTAGCAAAGTTGAGTTTGTTAAATGTAACCACCATGTAGAGAAACAGAAGTGACCCTAAACCATTAAATGTTTAATACAAATTAGGTCTTATCAGTGGAAAGAATACCCACAGCATAAATAGGGCTTACTTCCATGAGATTTGTAATTTGCAACAGGATTTCCATGTTTGAGGTGTTAAAAATAACATTCACTAGTATTTTCAACAGAACTGACATATATAAAGCTGCTTCTCAATTTTAGGGGAGAGAAATTAGCTCCTCGGTAATTCGGATGGAGCAGAATGACCCCACTACACAGCTAAGTTCACTGTTCACCCACACATGTCCTGGAGAAGAATATGAAGGGTAAGTGCTTCAAGACAAACAGAAAGCCTTCTGGCCACAAAAAGATCAGCCTCCTTCCATTGTTTCATTTCAGCCTACAGAGCTCATCAACTAGCTCTCACAAGTGAAGCGTAAAAACAATGTAGTGGAATCATAGTGTGCCAACACACTGAATTAGTCCAGATTAATTTCTCCTCTCCAAAGGCATACCTTTCACAGGCAAGGTCAAAGTAGCAGCGACCAGTAGTTAGATAATACTTGTAGACATGAAGAGCAAAGTCTTCTTGAACTCAAGTGTATTCCACCGGAAACAGAAACTATGGTATACTCAAATACCTGGGAGATGCTTAGAAATATCAGAAGTATTAAGGACTATCTGATTCTAGACATTACTATTGCAGGATATGAAGTGGAAGAGATGTTCCCAATGATACATTCCTTCCATCTGGAAGGTGTAGGCCACAAGGGAGCTGTAGACCTGATGCCCCATTCTAGAGTCTGACTTTGATCTGATCTGTGATGGCCAGTGAACAGAGACCCAGAGATGGAGACTAAGTCCTGAACTGAAACTGAGGAGCACAGCTCAAAGGTCACTGGGCCAGCTACATACACACTGGAACACCACAGCACCAAAGAATGCAGAGTCTCTTACCTTATGGCCAGATAGGACCCAAACCTGCATGCAACACACGAAGACTTGGTTTTTGGTCCAGCTGCTCATTTCCAATGATGACCAACATCCAAATGTAACTGTCTTTAACCCACAACTCTCCTCTGCCCTGAGGCATTGTCAATTATAGAGTCATGTTGCCACCTGTGGATTAAATAGCCATAAACCCATAACAACAAGATCAGATTTATCTGCTCACCAATACTACACCAAGGACATCTCCAACACAAGGAACATTTCTTCCACTCTCCAAACACAAAGGCCTCTTCACTTCAGCATCCAGTTCACATAACATGAATTTACTCCCGGACTGTGAAACTAGACATCGACAAGAAACACCTAGAAGGCCTCACTGCCTCAAGCATGTCAGACCTGGGAGAAAGCCCACACAATCATTGCTTTCCCCCCTCCCTGCCACTTGACTCCGCTCCCATTTTTGTAGGGGTTTCTCTCAAGCTGCATTCCATTTCTGTTCAGTGCAGACATCTGGTGGTCAAGCTGGTGATGGCAACTTAACAACAGCAGTGGTTTGTCAGACTCATGTTCACTACACACTTAAAAACAGCTAGTGCAGTTAGACAGCTTATCTCAGCAGGGATGCCAAGTCTTTTCCCCCTTACAGTTGCAGCTAGTCATAGAAAAATAATTAGGCAGTAAGGAAGTGTTACTTAATCTTTCTCCCTCTACCTCAACTCATTACTTCTCCTCCTCAGGCTTCAGGGACTTGTTGGTCTTGCATCTTCAGGAGATTAAGTGTTGAGTGGGTAGTATACCCAGACTCAGTTGCTCCTGTAAATGCATACCAAACCCAAGAACAAACAGGCTGGGATTTTACATGCATACCATACAGCACATACCCAAGCAACATTAGCTTCATAAATGCTCTGTATAGCAATTAACAGCCTCAGTCAAACAGGCATCATAAATTAAAGTAGTTCCCCCATTCCCCCCCTTCCCCACTAAGCAAGGAAAGTGAGCTGGCAGCAATTACTGTTTCCAGCTGACCTGGCCCATATGGGCAGCTGCAGTCCCTGAAAAGGATAATTCATAATGCCTTATTCTATTACTGTAAGCTAACACAAGCCCTGTGGTACTAGGCTTTAAAAAGCTACATTACATCAGCAAAAAAGTCTCTAGCTCATACAATTAACTGATTTAACTGCTAGATCCTGAAATATGTTTCCAAGTGGGTAAAAACCCAAAGGAAAAGGTGCTGAGCACACTGGAGTTAAACATACTTGAAACACAGGTTACCTAGAATAGTGGGAAATGGTCTTCAATCTGGCTTTTGACTGCTGCCCCCCCCTCCCCCAAAACATTGGGCTTTACAGAACAACTATTCTTTCTGGCTAGGTCAGGAAGACAGGAAGGGGTATTACAGCCTATTTAGGAATTCCTAGTCCCACATTTAGTGTCCAATGACACTTCTAGCCTCTGCAGCAATCACCCAGCTTGCTGTCATTCAGTAGATTGTCTCATGAAATATCTAGTGAAATGACCTAGCTGCACACTGACAAGCACAGAAAGCTCTAACACATGTTATATTGACATTACCCTTACTACTTAAGGATATAATTGAGAGAACACAAACAGCAGGAACAATTACTAAAATATATCATTTATCTCTGTAAGTGTCTTTGAAGTGGTACATTCATACTCTTTCATTGTAATTTTGGGAGCTTCAAAAAAAAAAAAAAACAACACCAAGCTAGCAACCAAGATGTCAATTTTACTACACTCCTGTCATTGGACTACCCCCAAGCAGTTGTTCTGTGGTAACCTTAAATATTTGTGCATTTCAGAAACTACACACTTCTACAACAGTCACTTAGGAAGGTGAAACTGAAAAACCAAGGTTGTGTGCTAGTCTCCTATTTGACCTTTCAACACATTTAAAGGCACTTTAAATCAAAATGAGGTTATCGTGTGACAGAAGAACATTAGGTGAGGAACACAGAAGACTCTACAGAAAACATCCACTATGGACTACACATTTCCATCACACTACCATCTTGAGCATCTTTTTATTTTTATTTGAAGGATTCCCATCAGAAAAAAAGCTGTTCCTTGGACTGCTGCTACCACAGTGATTTTTAGCACTTGCTAAATAGGTAAAACTTAAATGAAACACTTGCAGATAAAAATGTCTGATCATCATAATGATATTGTGGTTTTATTAAAACAGCTGTTCTTTAAGTTCCCATTCCTAAAAACGGGTCTAGAAACTCTAAAATATGTATATGTCCTCCATGAGGATATAAGCAACACCACTGATGCTCCTTTAAAGGAACCAGAGATTCTTAACTCCTGTTACAAACAAAATCAGAGATACACATTCCGAATTTCAAACAAACTTAGCTGCATTTCTCATTAAAACAAGTTACCAGTTAGTTTCAGATGGTTTTTTTTATAAACAGAAGGTGTTATTTGGACAGGCCTAGGAAACTGAACTCTCTCCTTACCCTTGGAAGCCTAACAGCATGTACTTCACAATTATAGCTACACTGAGTCATGATACTCACATAATCTCCACACAGAGATAAGCTTTCCCAAAAATCTGGTTCCCCAGAGTGCACAGCACTCCTAGCCCAGCTACACAGCAAAAAAGCAACAGCAGAGTATTAAAAAAGTGAAGTACAGCAAAAATTCATACAGGTGGCTTAGATCCAAAAGCCAAATGTATCACTGATAATACGCACAAGACAAATCTTAGATGACAAAAAAGTAGCTCTTTGCTTTTTTAATTTCTTTTTTAGCTACACTGCTTAGCAAGTGGATGATGTACTCTCACAGCCACAGTCTGTTTGAGAAGCACCACTCAAGGTAATTTTACAAGTCTTTAAATAGTCCACTGGGAGACAAACAAGCAGCTCTGCCTCGGTACTTCGTGTCTGTTCCGAAATGCCTCCAAGTGGTTTAACTACAGCTTGTTCAATCTGCCCATCTCCACTTCCCCAACTAGCAGCACTAATACTCTATCAGCTGAACACCCCGATTATCTAGAGTTCTGGTCAGACCAAGGCCTACCACTTTTTGCAGCATAGCTTACTATGTTTCTGGACTTCAGTTCCAACATTTTTAGGTATAACTTCACTTCAGTTTACCATAATAAGAATCATCTGGCAAAAATGAATATTAACCTAAAAGTTCCAGAGCATAACCTCTGCTTATTATCTCAGTAAGTTCAGTTAGCCTTTATGTAAGAAATCCTGTACTGTGTCCAAGAATCTGCTCTAACATTGCCTGAATTATCCAGGTTTAAATGTTTGAATTAACACATGTGATCTTAAGTCATCTGAGGCAGATCTGGTCAAGGATAAGAATAGCTGATATGGGCCCTGCAGTGCACATTGATGAAACCAATAATTCTAACGCAGCATTCTTCTGCATCAGGTGTTTAAATGAAATTGAGAGTTTCACCATCAACCTCAGAAAACAAACAACAAGCTCTGCATAGCATGTGATATATTCACACTTTCACATAGCATAGGGAGGAGAACACAAACATCACACCCACTACTTTTGTTTTACTGCACAGCATTGTGAATATGTTTTTATACATATTATCAGTGCACTCGTTTCTCAGGCACACTCACACGCTTTTCTGCCTCCCACGAGGATACCCAGGGCATGAACCAGCAGCTACACGAAGTCACTCAACAAGAGGCTATCACATACCTTGACATGGAAAGTTATTCACTCTATTTTGAAATGAAGGGGGGAAGAATCCTCAAAATCATTTCTTCATGCCTTACAAAACCTGCTGCTAAATACATTTCACAGAAGTCATAGATGAAAAAAAACTGAGCAGGTGTTTGAACTTGGTGTCAGACCAAGAATGCTCCTGCTGAAAGACATGATAGACAAAGCTGAACCAGAGACCCACAACTCCATCTTACTTTGACACAGCCAACCTGCTTCCACCACCTAAAACCAACTCACATCACAGCTACTAACTTAATAACAAAAAGTAAAAACTGTATGTGCAAACCAATGTAAGGCACCTACTCCAAGTATAACAGCATACTCCTACCAAGTATAACAGCATTTTTACAGGCTATGCACAGTTTCTTCTTAGCTATAAAATCCAGGATTCATCCACAGGCCTTCAATGCCCTGCCTCTGCCTGTGAAAACATTCCCTGACACAACAGAAGAGAAACTCCTGAAAGCAGGAGTAAGAAACACCAGTCTCATGACTGGAGTGCAACAAACCAGCAGCACCAGAAACACTTCACAGCAACTTGTGGAGTCTGCTACCACTTGTCAAGGACACAAAGCTCACAGGCTGCAATGCACAACACAGCACTTGCCAGTTCAGCCCTAAACAAACTGAAGCAGTCATACAGACAATACTGCCATACAACTGGCTCCAATCAGGGTTAGAGAGCCCTACTGAGGAAGTTTAGTAATTATTAACATAATTACTTAGTCCCTAAAAAGCCCCCCACCTTATTGCAGCTCAGCATTGCACCTCATAGGTACTGCAGACCCCACATAAAGTATCACATCCAATTAAGATAAAATGAGGATCTCATGAAGTGTTTTGGAAACACTCTGACATCACATTGGTTCTAAACAAGGTGAGTCCATGTGGTGATAGGTGGTTTATTTAAGTAACAATGTAAGTCCTTAAAATACATTTTGATATAGCTTTCAAGCATTTATATTTTTCATAATAATTGCCATTTAAACCAGCTTTAAACACAACACACGAGTTCTATTCCTGTTATGCTACCAAACCTAAAGAATAGCTTGGATATTATCATCCTTATTGAGAGTACGTTATAACATTATTACTATAAATGAAGACAAATAATTACTGGAATGAAAGCAAGATACACTCTCTATGTCCTACCACACACCAAACAAAGCCCAATTCCTCATTGTGAGGAGGACTCCTGTTCTTCATGAACACATGAGGACTTCACATGCTTGTAGCTTGTTTACCTGTAGATAAGCTTACCAGGAAAATTATTTACCCCACAACACCAACTACATTCAGCATACAGCCTTGCTGACAAGAAGGCAGCAAGCACACATACCACCAGAGCTTTAACATACCCACAGACAATAAGTTCCATACCGAACTATGACTGGAAATTGAAAAATAACAAGGGGAAACCCTTTATTAAACCCACAAAACATAAAGTAAGCAAACATTAAAACAACTTTTAACTTCACAGACCTAAATACAGATAAACTTCAGACTAATACAACAAATGCTTCTCTCTGAAGGACCCCACAGAAAAGAGCCCCCTCATCTCAGTCACAGCTCCACCAGGGCCTACCTGTACCTGGGCACGTCCCTCGTTGCAACACATCTCCAGACACTAAAAAAGAATAAAAATAAACTAAAACTAATTATCACCACTGCAAAACACACTGCAGCAGTGAAGCAGCTGAAAGAAACCGTTAGAAACACACGAACAACGGACCGCCTCGCGACGCCGACCGTTATGTACTCCCGCCCTGGCTCCCCATTGGCGGCTCCCGCGTGACGCTCGCAGTCTGGATTGGACAGCGGCACTCGGGCCCCGCCCCCAGTCCCGGCCCCGCCCCGGCGTCAGGTGCGCGGCGGGTCCCCCGAGGCTACAAAAAGCCCCGGCCGAGGCTGTACATGCTGTAATACCGACCGCCGCCGCCAGGGGGCGCCAAGGCGGGGCGCACCGGGCGGGCCCCAGCGGAGCAATGGCGCGGCGGGAGCAGGTGAGTGCGGGGGGGCGCGCTTACTGGGGGGGGGGCCCTGACTGGAAAGGGGGGGACCCTGACTGGAAGAGGGGGTATCCCTGACTAGAGGGGAGGCCCTGCTGGCCCCAGAGTCTGGCTGCGGGCCACCTGAAGGCCACGGCGAACCCCAGGCCTGGACACCGTGAGGGGGGACTGGGCCCGGTCAGGGCCGGGGGGGGGGCGGTTAGGCCCGTCCGTATTTTCTGGGGGTGTCCGGGCCCCGGCGAGGTGTGAGGAGGTGCCCGGGGGTGGGGGGTGTTTGGGCCTCCTCCTGGGTAGGGGCCTGTGGGGGCGGTGGGGCCCGGGGCCGGGGGTGTTTGGGCCCCCCCCCCGGGTCGGGGTGCTGTGGGGGGGCAGCTCTGTGCCAGAGCAGCCCCGGGGGGCCCGGCCGGGGGGTGCGTGGTCCCCGTGCGCAGGGAGGGACCCTGGGTGCGAGGCCCCGGGGGTGGCTGTGGGGGACCGTCTCCTGTGAACACCCCTGTGGGGGTTGGGGGGGTGGGTGGGGGCTGTTCCCCACTGTCTCCCCTGGGATCTGCTGCTGCCCCTCTCGGGTACTGGGGAGCTTCCCAGTTGGCACCAGCCTTGGTTTTGGATGAGGAATTCCGTCTCCTGGTGTTCTGTTTGTCCCAGTGTGGTGTTTTACAGCTCTGCGTTCTGGTGGAGTCCCTAACCTGCCCAGGGGGACACAAGGCCTATCCATGCACTATATGGAATTTTGGGGGTCAGTAGCAACTTTGTGCCGGCTCTGGGGTGGGGGGCACGACTGGGAGGGCTCTCGGGGGGCTGGCGGACATGGTTGGGCACGGGCTCTGCAGCAGTGCTGGAGCCGTGTCTGAGGTCTCCTTTGGTGGACTTAATGCATTCTTTGTTGCAGGTTTTATGGTCCCTGTATAATGCAAGTACTGCTGGATTTGCTAAGATCCCAAAATGAGATGTTTTGTTTGGAATGCTCTAGGGTGTGCCCGTTTCCGGCTCCGGACAGGCCAGGACAGTTTGGATTGCACAGGCGGGACATTCCCTGGACACCATGGCATGGTCTTGGCACCCAGACCTGTGGACTGGATGGCTGATGGACTATTAGAATTCCCAGGAGTTCTCCAAAGAGGGGAAGCAGAGACGCTAGTTACTGCCCTAATCACTGTGAGTATCAGCAGGCAGGAGGAGACCCACCGAGAGCTGGAGGCACCTTAATTGGCTCCACCTGTCTGCTGTTGCCTGGGTTTGTCCACAGTTTCTTCTGGTTCTCAGCTCCAGGTGTTGGCTGTTGCTTTGAAGCATGTTTTTGTTCCTTCCTGCAAAACCCCAAGAGTTGCAGGTGGTTCCCAGCAGGGCTAGGGGAAAGACGTGTCCCCTTAGCTGCTAGGGGCAGCAGGGCTGGGACCAGAACTGCTGCAGCGGTTTTGCAGGTTACCCGAACAAGAACAGCTTTTCTGTCAGGTGAAGAGTAAAGTCAGGACCCTAAAATTTCCATAAAGTGTCGTGGTTTGAGCGACACAGAATTAATTTCTCTTTCAGTAATTTTACTCTTTGGTAAGGTGTATTCTAATAATTGGGGAAACTGCATTTATAGAAGACTCTCGTGCCTGAATTTGTGAAAATATTTACTCTATAGCCAGCTATGGTATGCAGATTTCAAGGTTTCTGTTTTCGAGCTCGCCAGGTGCAGGGACGAGGAGGAGTGAGACCCAGGCACTTGACGGAAGCTGGCCAACAGGATTATTTCATACTATGAACGCTACATTCAATATAAATTAGAAAGTTAGCTGAGGAGTGTCTCTCTCTCTTGATGGCGGCAATCCAGAGAACTTCCTGCCTCCGTGCTTCAGCCCTGAGCCTTTCCATTCCTTCCGAAGCCGCAGCACTTGCAGTGTCCCACATTTGCTGTCCCCTGCTGAGATTCCACAGCTTCTTACTGGTAGAATTGGCTGAGTATAGTCTTCATTTTATATTGGTATTTGGATCGATATTGTTTTTTTAGTGTCATTAACGTTAGTTACTTTGTATTATTCTATCAAAGCTGTTTGTATTTCAACCCTCGGGTTTCCTTCCCCACCCCCCAGTTCCCCTTACTGGATGGGGGGAGGTCATTGGGTGATAGGATTATTGTCTAAATGAAAATAAATTGTTGTGGGTACTTCATAACAGAAAGCAAATTTCCAGCCCTTCAATGAGTTCATCAATAGATCCCCCTGTGGAACTGCCTTCAGGGACAAAAGAGCAGAACAGAGCTGGCAGATCTTCAAGGACGCTGTCCGTAGAGTGCAAGAGCTCCTGATCCCCAGGTGTAAGAAATCAGGAAAGCAAGACAAGAGACTGGCATGGCTGAGTCAAGACCTGATGGTCAAACTAAAGGGCAAGAAAGAGATGCATGGGCAGCAGGGACAGGTATCCTGGGAAGAGTATAGGGACGGGGTCAGGAAGGCCAGTGTGCTGCTGGAGCTAAACTTGCTGAGGGACGGAAAGAATAATCAGAAGGGCTTCTGCAGGTATGTCAGCCAGA
The DNA here is from genome assembly GCF_965231255.1 of Vanellus vanellus. NCBI lineage: Eukaryota > Metazoa > Chordata > Aves > Charadriiformes > Charadriidae > Vanellus > Vanellus vanellus. The sequence continues at coordinate 1,721,319 of NC_138909.1, forward strand.
AAATGAAGGCCAAAGAAAGTGTACCCCACCCATATGAGCAAAACAGGCAAACTGTGAACAATGGAAAAGGAGAAGGCTGAGGGACTCCAGAACTTTTTTGCCACGGGCTTCACTGGCAATCTCTCTGCCCACACCTCTCGTGGATGGACCGCAAGTCAGGGACTGGGGGAGCAAAGTCCGTCCCGCTTTAAGAGAAGACCAGGTTTGTGACCGCCTGAGGAACCTAACCTGAACATACAGAAGGCTATGGGACCTGATGAGGTGCATCCCAGAGTCCTGAGGGAATGGGCTGATGTCGCTGCCAAGCCACTCTGTGGTATTTGAAAAGTCACAGCAGTCAGGCAAAGTCCCCGGTGACTGGAAAAAGAGGAACGTTGCACACGTTTTTAACAAGGGTCCTGGTTTGAGGTAAAACAGAACCCATTTTCTGTTTGGTAATTTTACTTTGCAGCAAAGCGTCTTCTAACTAACTGAACTTTCTGAAATTAACAGCATATTGTGCAGAAACTGTTCGCTCTCAGAGTAGTAAGACCTGATTAATTGCAACTTATGCCAAGGCATGATATGCAGACAGGCTCATGCTTATACTTATTGCTATAACAACCAAGGCCAGCTAACTTTGTCATGTGCCACGTTGGAGGGTCAGAAGTGGAAAAATGTAGAGGGGTCGGACCTGCGGGGAGGAGCGGACGGGACCGGTGACCCAAAACTGACCAACGGGGTATTCCATCCCATCTGCCTCGTGCTCAGTATAAAAGCTGAGGGATCAAAGGGTCAGCCTTCTTTCTTCAGTGGCCAGCATCCGAGGGGAACTCCGTCAGTTCATCTGCCTTTGATCCCGATCCATGCATTCCAGAGGATCTGGAATCCAGCTCCTCTCTGTTGCTGAGTCCAGTCTGGGACTTTCCCCGTGTCTGTCAGTGATGCAGTCATCATCCTGGGAGTTTGATACGGTTTTGTATATATTGTATATATTTCATTATTATTATTATTATTATTATTATTATTATTATTATTATTTTATTTATATTTTTATTAAAGTAGTTTAGTTTTTTCTAAACTTGTAAGTGTCTTCCTCTCTCTTCCTCCTCTCCTTGGAGAGAGAGGTGGAGGAGGGCATCTGTCGTTAGCTTCAGTGGGCAGTCTAGCCCAAAACACGACAGGTAGAAAGGAGGATGCCGTGAACTACCAACCTGTCAGCCTCACCTCTCTGCCTGGGAACATCATGGAACAGATCTTCCTGGAAGCAATGCTAAGGCACGTGGAGGACAAGGAGGTGATTTGAGACAGCCAGCGTGGCTTCACCAAGGGCAAGTCCTGCCTGGCCAACCTAGTGGCCTTCTACGATGGAGTGACTACATCAGTGGACAAGGGAAGAGCTACAGATTTCGTATGAAATTTTGTAAGGCCTTTGATACAGTCTCCCACAATGTCCTTCTCTCTAAATTGGAGAGAGATGGATTTGATGGGTGAACTCTTTGGTAGATGAGGAATTGGTTGGATGGTCAGATCCAAAAGGTAATGGTTAACGGCTCAATGTCCAGATGGAGGTCGGTGACGAGTTGTGTCCCTCAGGGGTCTATACTGCGACCAGAAGTATTCAACATCATCAGTGACGTAGACGGTGTGATCAAGTGCACTCTCAGCAACTTTTCAGACAACAGCAAGCTGAGTGGTGCAGTTGACATTCCTGAGAGACAGGATGCCATCCGGAGGGACCTGGACAAGCTGGAGAAGCGGGCCCATGTGAACATCCTGAGGTTCAACAAGGCCAAGTGCAGGGTCCTGCACCTGGGTCGGGGCAACCCCCAGTATCAATACAGGCTGTGGGATGAAGGTATTGAGAGCAGCCCTGCTGAGAAGGACTTGGGGGATACTGGTGGATGAAAAGCTGAATGTGAGATGGCAATGTGCTCTGGAAGCCCAGAAAGCCAACCGATCCTGGGCTGCATCCCCAGCAGCATGGCCAGCAGGGTGACAGAGCGGATTCTGCCCCTCTGCTCCACTCTGGGAAGACCCCATCTTAGTACTGCATCGAGCTCTGGGGCCCCCAACATTGGAAGGACATGGACCTGTTGGAGTGAGTCCAGAGGAGGCCACGAAGATGCTCCAAGGGCTGGAGCCCTTTGCTGTGAGGACAGGCTGAGAGAGCTGGGGTTATTCAGGAGAAGAGAAAGCTCCAGAAAGACCTTATAGCCCCTTCCAGTCCCTAAAAGGGCTACAGGAAAGCTGGGGAGGGACTCTTGATCAGGGAGTGGAGCGATAGGACGAGGGGGAACCATTTTAACTAAAAGACGGGAGATTTAGAGTAGATATTAGGATGAATTTCTTTCATGTGAGTGTGGAGAGACCCTGGCCCGGGTTGCCCAGAGAAACTGTGGCTGCCCCATCCCTGGAAATATTCCAGGTCCGGTTAGACAGGGCTTTGAGCAACCTGGTCTAGTTGATGTTGTCCCTCCTCATGGCAGAGGGGTTGGACTAGATGGCCTTTTAAAGGTCCCTTCCAACCCAAACTATTCCGTGATTCTGTAGGAGTTTCTGGTGAGATCAAGGGTGCAATTAAATGCATTTTTGTTTCCTTTTGGCTTATTAGCTGTACAGTTAAAACTTAAGACTGAAGGTTAAAGTTTTGACTTCACACAGCAGTTGTTGTATTTGTGCATTGATTCTTACCACGCTTTTCTTTTTCCCGCAGGACACGGAGTGTTTTATTGTCCCTGTCCCTCCCTGAGCCCTTCCCGTCCGTGTGCCTGACCCTGCAGTCTCTCGGCTGCTGGGTTTTTGCCAGGAGCCCACAAGTGACCATGGGCAGATGCGGTGCTGTCTGTGACATTTCCCGGCTGCGGGAGCTGCTGTTGCTGTGCTGCCTGCGCTTTGGCAGCTCCGCTGGGCTCTGCTGCGTGCTGGACACGACGGCCGCTTGCTTGCAGCTGGTGAGTGGGGACTTTGGTGGTGGCTGTAGGAGCAGAGGGAGCTCCTGGGGGTCTGGAGCCACCACAGATCCCTCGGGCAAAATCCTAGGGGCTGACGCCTCCCTGCAGGACTCACTCCGAGCAGCCTCAGGGGAGCCCTGGGGGCGGCGTCAGGCACTGGCGTGTGCTGCGTGTGCCCCCCTGCCTGGGGTGTGTTAAGAAAACGCCCTTTCCTAATGATGACATCAATTGGTCTTTATCGTATGAAAGTGTATTAACTTTGCTAATCTGTTCTAGTTCCCATTCTACATCGCAGCATTTTACTGGAGACGTGGGTGCTGTTCATGCTTAAGTAAAACAAACTAAAGGACGGCCTGGCCCTGAACTTGAGGACTTTGCTGAGCCGGGGAGAGCTCGGACCAGGGGAACTGGTTTCCACTGGGGTTCAGCCCTGCCTGGTGTCATCCTTGCAGGCATATGCTGGAGGACTGGAGCCAGCAGCATTAGGGCTCTGCCAGGGTGAGGCCTTGGGGTGGGTGGCTCTGAGCTGTTTGAAGCTGTGGTTTTACCAAAAACCTTTTTCAGCTCAAAATATGCTGTGGAGGGAGCGGAGGCTGCTGCAGGGACCTACACAGACTCCTGCAGCCTCGTTGGTGGATGGTGAAGCTGGCCTGGCCAGGCATGGGGAGATAAAGCCGTCCTGATGGCTCAGACCATGCCTGTGGCTGTGCCCATGTGTGGCGAGGGCTCATCCCGGTGCCCGGGCAAAGAGCCTGGGGAGGTGAGTGCCCCGGAGCAGTGGGGAGCGGAGCTGGGGCTGCATGGAGGGACCGGGGTGCTCGGTGCTGCTGGATAGAGAGAGTGGGTGCGAGGGGTTTTTGGGGTGGGGAGGTGAGAGCCAGTGCTGTAGGACTCTGGCCGAGACCCTGCTGGCACCTGGTCCCAGCGTGGGGCTGCTGGAGTTGGTTTGTGACCCCGCTGCTACTACATAGGTGGGTTTTCAGCCAAATCCTGGCTCTCGCTCACCCTTCTGGGAACAAACAGGATGTTTCTGGTGTCCTGTCCCCTCTCAGGTGTGCAGTGCTGCGTTGCTGCTGCCGAGGGTTTGGGCAGAGCTGCCCGTGCCCAGGCGGTTGCAGGTTTGCGGGGCAGCAGCTTCGGGGGCTCTCTGGGCCGTGCAGTGCCACGGGGAGCTGATTGTGCCACCTCTTTCCCGTGCAGGGACAGACAGACAGACAGACAGAGGAGCCCCAGCCGTGCTGGGACATGTGTGGGGTGTGGAGCCCCAGGAAGGAGCCGGGCTGCCTGCGCCGAGGCCGATGCTGCTGCCTGCCCTGTGCCTGGCTGGGGACAGGGGACAGCCTGGCCTGTGCCCGCCCGCAGACCCTGTGAGGACCGCACACTCCAGCTCAGTACAGCTTCAGGTCAGTTGTTGGGGCTCCCATCCAATTTGGTTTGGGCCCCGGGTTGTTTTCGTTTGTGGGTTCAGGCTCCTGTTTGTTTCAGGTCCAGCTCCTGGACGGCTCGAGTTCAGTTTTGGCTCCCGTTGGCTTCTGCTCCGGTTTCAGTCCAGCTGATGGACGGCTCCAGCTCATGGAGGGCTCCGAATTGTTTCAGCTCCTCTTTGTTGTGGCTGCAGCTCATTTGCGGCTTCAGGTTGGTTGTTTCTGCCCCTGTTTTGTTTCTAGTCCTGCTCATGGATGGTTCCAGGTCATTGTTTCTGTCCTGGTGTGGGCTGGGATGCAGTTAATTTTATTCACAGTAGTTTGTATGGGGCTGTGGTTTGGGTTTGTGCTGGAACCAGTGTTGGTGACACACAGGGATGGTTTAGTTTTTGCTGCACAGCACTTGCACAGCTGGGGATGGGTCGGGGGGGATGAGCAGTTGCATTGTGCATCACCTGGTTTTGTATATTCTATTATTATTATTATTATTTTCTGTCCTATTTATGTCCTGTCTTTATTTCAACCCATAACTTTGAGGTGCGCTTTTCCCTGTCCCACTGAGGTGAGCGAAGGGCTGTGCGGGGCTCAGCTGCTGCTGGGCTGAACCACAGCATTTTTGCACTCTTTTTTTTCCAGGTCCAGCTCCTGGATGCCTCCAGCTCGGTTTGCTGCTTCACCGCATCTTCGGTTCCAGTTTGGCTGCGGCTCCAGCTCCTGGATGGCTCCAGTTTGTTTATGCTCTGGTTTGTCCAGCTGATGGACTGCTCCAGCTTATGGATGGCTTTGGCTCGTTTCAACTCCTCTTCATTGTGGCTCCAGCTCATTTTCAGCTTCGGGTTAGTTGTTTCTGTCCCTCTTTTGATTCTGATGCAGCTTCTGGATGGTTCCAGCTCATTTGCAGCTCCAGGTCATTGTTTCTGTCCTGGTTTCGGCTGGGATGCAGTTAATTTTCTTCACAGTAGTCTGTATGGGGCCGTGGTTAGGGTTTGTGCTGGGTCCAGTGTTGGTGACACACAGGGATAGTTTAGTTTTTGCTGCACAGCGCTTGCACAGCTGGGGATGAGCAATTGCATTGTGCATCACCTGTGTTTGTATATTCTATTATTATTATTATTATTAATATTATTATTGCTGTTATTATTATTATTATTATTATTATTATTATTATTATTATTATTATTATTATTATTTTCTGCCCCGCTGGGGTGAGCGGAGGGCTGTGCAGGGCTCAGCTGCTGCCGGGCTTAAATACAGCGCTTTCTGCACTCAATTTTTCCAGGTCCATCTCCTGGACAGCTCCAGCTCGGTTTGCTGCTTCAGTGCATCTTCAGTTCCAGTTTGCTTGTGGCTCCAGCTCCTCAATGGCTCCAGTCTGTTTCTGCTCCGGTTTCAGTCCAGCTGATGGATAGCTCTGGCACGTTTCAGCTCTCCTTCATTGTGGCACCAGCACATTTACAGCCTCAGGTTAGTTGTTTCTGCCTGTTTTGTTTCTGATGCAGCTCATGGATGGTTCCAGCTCGTTTGCAGCTCCAGGTCATTGTTTCTGTCCTGGTTTCGGCTGGGGTACAGTTAATTTTCTTCACAGTAGTTTGTACGGGACTGTGGTTCGGGTTTGTGCTGGAACCAGTGTTGGTGACAAAGTTATGGTTTAGTTTTTGCTGCGCAGCGCTTGCACAGCTGGGGATGGGCAATTGCATTGTGCATCACCTGTTTTTGTATATTCTATTATTATTATTATTTTCTGTCGCACCATGAAGGGCTGTGTGGGGCTCAGCTGCTGCCGGGCTGAATCACAGCGCTTTCTCTACCCATTTTTTTCCAGCTCCAGCTCCTGGATGGCTCCAGCTTGGTTTCATCTCCGGAGCAGTTTTGGTTCCAGTTGGGTGCTGCTCCAGCTCGTTTCTCCCCTGGTTTCAGTCCAGCTGATGGACGGCTCCAGCTCGTTTCAGCTCCTCTTCATTGTGGCTCCAGCTCGTTTACAGCCTCAGGTTAGTTATTTCTGCTCGTTTTGTTTATGATGCAGCCTAGAGTTCCAGCTCGTTTGCAGCTCCAGGTCATTGTTTCTGTTCTGGTTTCAGCTGGGGTACAGTTAATTTTCTTAATAGTAGTTTGTATGGGACTGTGGTTCGGGTTTGAGCTGGAATCAGTGTTGGTGACACACAGGGGTGGTTTAGTTTTTGTTGCGCAGCGTTTGCACAGCTGGGGATGGGCAATTGCATTGTGCATCACCTGGTTTTGTATATGCAATTATTGTTATTTTCTGTCCCACTGGGGTGAGTGAAGGGCTGTGCGGGGCTGAACCATAGCACTTTCTGTACCCATTTTTTTTCCAGGTCCAGCTTGGTTTCATCTCCGGAGCAGTTCTGGCTCCAGCTTGGTTTGCTGCTTCAGCGTATCTTTGGTTCCAGTTTGGCTGCGGCTCCAGCTCCAGTTTGTTTCTGCTCTGGTTTCAGTCCAGCTCCTGGATGGTTCCAGCCTCAACTCCTCCTGGGTTCCAGCTCCAGCCGATTACAGCTCATGCTTGTTAAAAGGCTCTCGGCTTTAGCCGAGGTCGTAAATCAATCACTGTCATAACTTGTATATGAATATGAACTGTCATAATTGTACACTAACTAGTCCGGGGGTTGTACCCCCCTTGAATAAAGAGTTGGACACGCGAACAGTGGGAAAAGTGCTTTTTCGCCCAGAGACTATCTCATGCGTTGATTTTTGCCTGGTGCATGCCGGCGTCCCTAAATTCGGGGACCAACGCGACCGGACCCCCACCTCCGGTGGGGGTCCACGCACCCTGCCTCCCCTCCCCTCCCACCCAGCACCCAAACACCCTCCCACCACCCCCCACCCGCATCCCAAAGCCCTCCCACCTCCCACCCACCCCCATCTCCCACCCGCCCAAAGCCCCCCCCCCAGCCACTGTTTTGGGGGCTGAAAACGGCTGACACAGCCTCCGTTTCCAAGTCCCAAAAACGCAGCACTTAGTGGGTTTTCTGAGCCCCAGAACCACAGCGCTCCGCCGGCATTTTCAAGCACTGAAAATACACAACTGAGCCTTTGTCTGAGCTTCAGAGTCCCCAGGCTCTGCCCCTGCGCCCCAGAGCTGCTTCCCAACCCCCGGCTGGGCCTGGTGTGAGCCCCGAACCTGCCCCGGTGTGTGGTCCTGAGCCCCAGACCTGCCCCAGTGCCCCGTTCTAAGCCCCGAACCCTGTACTGAGCCTAAAGCTGCCCCGGTGGCCGCTCCTGAGCCCCGACCCCTCCCGGCGCCCGGTGCTGAGCCCCAAATCTGCTCCTGAGCCTAAACCTGACGCTCCTCAGCCCCGAACCCCCCCGCTGCCGCTCCGAGCCCCAGAACCGGCCCGGCCCGGGGCTCACGGCCCCCGAACCCACCGCTCGGCCCCAGCACCGGCCCCGGCCCTCCACTCCCCGCAGCCCCGCACCAGCCCCGAACCCCCCCTGCCCCGCGCGGGCTCCCGCGGGCCCGGACGCCACTGGGCAACGGAACGGGGGGACCCGCGGGGCGGGCCCGGCCCCGGGGGGCCGCGGGCGAGGGCTGGGGGCGCCGGGCTCCGGCCCTCCGGGCTTTATTGGCCGCCGCCCCGAGCCCCGCCGCCTCCTCCGCGGAGCCACCGGCACTCACCGGCCCCGACGCCGCCCGCTGCGGGCCGCGGGCCGAGCTCCCCGCGCCTCACCTGGCCCCGCCGGGGGAGCCCGGCCCGGACGCTGCCGCCCCGGGGCCGCGGGCGGCGGAACCGGGAGAGAACGAGCAAAGGGGGAGAACGGCGGACGTCGCGGCTCAAATGCCCTCGGCCCCGCCCCGCGCACGCGCCCTGGGGCGCCGGACCCGCCCCGCCCCGCGCACCTGCGCCGGGAAACAAGCTGCGCATGCGCCATGAGGCCCCGCCCCGCACACCTGTGCTGGGCCCCGCCCCGCGCCTGCGCGCCTCCCGCCCCGCCCCTTCCGCCCCGCCCCGCGCACGCGCCGCCTCTTCCCCCGCCAGAGCGGCGGCGACTCCGAGCGCGGCGGTAGGACTGTCCCGGGGCGGGATGCGAGGATGGAGCCCCGGCCCGGGGGCTTCTCTCGGTGCTGCGCGGAGCCGGGGACCGTGGGGCGGCTGGGCTGGGGCCCGTGGGCCGTGAGGCGGCTGGGCCGGGGGCCGGGGCCAGGCTTAGGCCTCGCGGGCGCGGGGAGCTGGGGCCCTGCTGGGGCCGGTGGGGGGGTCCCGGCCGGTGTTCCCCTCTCCCTGGGTGGGTCCCGGGCCGGGGCCGAGACCGGTGCCGGCCTTCCCCGAGCCCGGCCTGGCCGCCCCCGTGCCGGCACCGCGGGCAGGAGGAGCCGCGCTCCGGGGCCGGGCCCGGGCGGGGAGCGGCCGCGGGGCCCAAGTCCGGCGCTGCCCGCTCCTGCCTGCGCGGGGCCGGGGGTGTCCGCCGGGCTCCCGGCACGGCCCCGCGGGGAACCGGTGGTGGAAGAACGGCGGCGGCGGCGGCGGCTTCGTGCGGGCGGTGAATAAAGTGTGGGACCGGCGGGGGACGGGGGTGGGCCCATCCTGGGGCAGCCCCCGGTGCGGGGCTCCAGCGCGGATTCCCGGGAGCGGAGAGGGGCTGCGGGCGCTGCCGCCCCCGGGAGGACCCAGGAACAGCCGCGGGGCCCGGGGGGAGCACGGAGGGGGCCGCGGGAGCCCGGGCTGCAGCTCCACACGCGGGGCCGGGGCTCCGCTCCGCGGCGCTGACACGGGCCGGATGAGCCCCGGGTTCAGGAGCGCCCAACGCGGGACTCGGTGCCTCTGCCCGAGCCCTGAAACCCGCAACGTCAGCCGTGCTTAGACCCCCCCACACACACAGGGCCGGGGCTCTGCTGCTCCCCCCCGAAGGCAGCACTCGGTCGCTGTGTGTGAGCTCCCAAACTGGCCATACGAACCAGGTTTCACACCCCAAAATGCAGCACTTAGTCTCTGTTTCTGAGCCCCAAAACGCAGCACTTAGTCCCTGTTTCTCAGCTCTAGGCATGGACCCTGGTTTTGATGCACCCAAAACGCAGCACTTGGTCCCTGTTTCTGCACCCAAGCACGCGGGATGGGGTCTCCGCTTCAAGCCCCCGAACGCAGGACTTGGTCTCTGTGTGAGCTCTCAAACTGGCCATACGAACCAGGTTTCACACCCCAAAACGCAGCACTTAGTCTCTGTTTCCCAGCTCTAAGCCTGGCCATGCACCCAAAATGTAGCACTTAGTCTCTGTTTCTGAGCCCCAAAACGCAGCACTTGGTCCCTGTTTCTGCGCCCACGCATGCGGGATGGGGTCTCTGCTTCAAGCCCCCGAACGCAGGACTTGGTCTCTGTGTGAGCTCTCAAACTGGCCATATGAACCAGGTTTCGCAGCACTTAGTCTCTGTTTCTGAGCCCAAACGCAGCACTTAATCTCTCTGTGTGAGCCCAAAACCTGGTTGAGTGACCCTGGGTTCCAGCCCCCAAAACGCAGCACTTAGTCTCTGTTTCCCAGCTCTAAGCCTGGCCATGGACCCTGATTTTGATGCACTCAAAACACAGCACTTGGTCCCTGTTTTGGAGCCCCAAAATGCAGCACTTGGTCCCTGTTTCTGCGCACACAGGATGGGATCTCCGCTTCAAGCCCCCGAGCGCAGGACTTGGTCTCTGTGTGAGCTCTCGAACTGGCCATACGAACCAGGTTTCGCACCCCAAAATGCAGCACTTTGTTTCTCAGCTCAAAACCTGGCTGAGTGACCCTTATTTTGACACGCACCCCCAAAACGCAGCACTTGGTCTCTTTGAGCCCCACACTGCCCCAATGAGCCCCGTTTCAGCCCCCACCTCCCCAACAGGACTCAGTTTCTGGTTTGGAGCTGCAAAAGGCACCATTGGTCTCCGCTTCTGAGGCCGCCTTCGAGCCCCGGACACAGGCGGGACTGAGTCTCTTTTCCTGAGACTGCGAAACGCGGGACCGAGCCCAGAGCCTGACCCGGCGGGTTTGGTCTCAGCCCCCAAACCGCGGGACTGGGTCTCTCCGAGCCCTGCGCTGGTGACAGGAGCCCCCCAAGCGCAGGAGGCGGTCTCCGTGTCCCGGCCCCGACCCCCCGCGTACCTGCCCCGGCTCCGTGTGCCGCGGCCCCAAACCCGCCGGACTCGGGGGCTGCGTCTGAGCCCCAAACCCGCCGCTGCGCCCGGCTCTGCTCTGCCCGGCGCCGGACCGGGGCTCCGGCCGGGGTTTGGCCGCAGCCGCCCCCTCACTGCCCCCCGGGGTGGGGAGAAGGGGCAGAAAAAGGAGCAGAAACTCGTGGGTTGAGGCAAAGGCAGTTTAATAGCGCGGTACCGGGAGCGAACACAATAACCATAGCGATAACAGCGGCACGAGGCCATACACAATACATGACGGGACACCCGCGGCTCCCCCCACCCGCTGAGCGGTCGCCCGGCGCGTCCCTGCGCCGCCCCCCCCGTGTCTGTCCCGGCCCCGGGCTGGGGCGGGCCCGTTCCCGGTGCCGGTGCCGGTCCCGTTCTCGGCGGGGCCCGTCCGCGCCCCCGCCCCCCCCCCGGTCCCGGAAGGCGGCGCGTTCCCGGCGCCGTTCCCGTACTGACCCCGGGCCCGGCCGCTGCCGGGCAGAAGGGCGCTCCGTCCCGCCGGACCCCGCGCCGCGCCGCCCCCGGCCGGGCTCGGGCTGTTCCGGAGCCGCCGCTGTCCCGGCCGGGCCCCCGCCGCAGCCCGGACGCGGTTCCCGAGCCCCGCGGGGGCCGGGCCGGCGACCGCCATGCTGCGCTCTCTGCGCATGCGCCGCCCCGACCCCTCCTTTTAGGGATATCGCCCCGCCCCCCGTCCTCGGCGGCGGCCGCCCCGGGTCCCGCTGCCTGCCCGCCCTCAGCCCCCCCCCCCCCCCCCCCCCACCCGGGACGCGGTGGCGGCTCTGCCCGGCGGGAAACCGGGACCGCGACCCCCGTCCCCCGCAGCGGCGTGACACCCCGCGGGGGGGCTCCGGCAGCGCTCCCCCCGCTCGGCCCGGGGGAGAGACAGCAGCGGGGCTCCACAGCGCGGGGGTGGTGTCACAGGGGGTGGGATAGAGGAGGAAAAGGAAGAGAAATGGGAAATGGAAGAGAAATGGGAAATGGAAGAGAAATGGGAAATGGAAGAGAAATGGGAAATGGAAGAGAAATGGGAAATGGAAGAGAAATGGGAAATGGAAGAGAAATGCCAATGCAAATAGAGGAGAGAGAAAAATGAATACAAATACAATAGAGGAGAAACAGAAATGGGAAACAGAGGCGAAACGGGAAAATGAGAAAGAGGAGGAATAGGAAGAGAAACGGAAAATAGAGGAGAAATACGGGAAGAAGAGAAATAGGAACGAAGGAGAGAACCAGGAATACAAATAGAGGAGAAAGAGGAATAGAAAGAGGAATGGGAACTAGAGGAGAAATAGGAAAACAAAGAGAAACAGGAATACAACCGGGGGGGAAATAGGAAAAAAAAGGAGAAACAGGAATACAAACGGGGGGAAATAGGAAATCGAGGAGTAATAAAAAGTGAAATTCCATGAATCAAGTCTACAGTTTTTACGTGCCTTTTTATGACCAATCTCACGTGCTTAAGCACATCACGGACGCGGAATTCAGTGGCAAAAAGGGGAGAAACGCCCCGCGCGAGACCCACAGCTCTCCCGGCGGCTCAGGAAATCAGCGTTTCGCCTTCTTCCCGCCGCCCGCTCGGCCCTTTCGGGGGGAGACACGGGCCGTCGGCGCGCCCCTGCCCGGGGCGGGCGGTGCAACCAGAGGGGCTCTCACGTCCCCCCCCGCCCGGCGCCTCGGGGGCCCTGCGCCCCTCCGTCCTCCCCCCGCGCCGCGGGGGACAGAGGCCACCTCAGCCGCCGGAGCCCTCGGGCGCCCCTTCCCGCGCCGCCCCTCGCGGAGAGCGCCGTCGCCGTCGCGCTTGTCCGCGGCCCGGGCGGTGGGGGGGGGGGGGCTCGCCTCGCCGGGGGCCCGCAGCCCCCTCGGGGCGCCCCGACGCGCGGCACGGCCGGGCCGGCAGCTCCAGCCCCGCGGCGGGGCGAGGGGGGCGCCCCACGGCCGGCACGGGCACCCCCGGGGCCGCCGAGAAATGCCGCGGGCGGGGGCTCCGCCGCGGCGCCCGACCCCCGCCCCGCGCCCACCGCCGCCCCCGGCAACGCCGCCCCACGTGTGGGCCCGTTCCCATCAGGCGGGGGGGGCCGCAGCTGTGGGGCTGCCCCAGGGGCTGCTGGGAGCGAAGAGCTAAAAAAAGGGGGGGAAAAAAAGGGAAAAGATGGGAAAAAAAGGGAAAAGATAAAAAAAAGGGAAAGATGAAAAAAAAGGGAAAAGATAAAAAAAAAGGGAAAAGGTGAAAAAAAAGGGAAAAGATAAAAAAAAGGGAAAAGATGAAAAAAAAGGCAAAGGATAGAAAAAAAGGGAAAAAATTAAAAAATCGAGAAAAAAAAAAAAAACAGATTAAAAAGAGAACAAAGAGTGGGGAAAGGAGAAAAAAAAAAAAAAAACAGAAAAAAAGGATAAAAAAGAGAAAAAAGAAAAAAGACAAAAAAGGTTAAAACCCACAAAAATATAAAAATAAAGATAATGAAATTGAAACGCACAAAAATAAAAAGTAGAGGTGCAAAAGCAGTGGAATGAACAGCAGAGCCCCCCCACCCCGTGGGCCGCTGGTGGTGGGGAAAAAGCCGGTGAAGCCCCAAAAGTGACCCTGCAAAGCCCCTGCTGGGGAAGAAAAAACACAAAACCCAACCAAAACACCAAAATACCCCAAACCCCATAAACTAACCGTGCCAAAACACACACAACAAAATGAAGTAAAGCAAAAAAGAGAGAGCAAAGCAGCAGCAAAGCCCACTGAGCTGCTGAAAAGTGGCAGAAGCGAAAATTAGGGCTCATTTTGCCCCCGCCCTCCGACTCCCTGTCCAGCACAGGCGCCCCACTGTGATGGGGACATCTCTGTGACGGGGACATCTCTGTGACGGGGACATGGCTGTGATGGGGACATGGCTGTGATGGGGACATGGGTGCCGCAGCCCGTGCCCGTGGGGGAGGATGCTGAGGGGGGGACACGTTCCCCGGGAGGGGTCAGGCGGTGGGACGCCACGAGAGATGCCACGCGCTGCTGGAAACCCTTTGGCAGCCCCCCCGCCCCCCCGTTTCGGGCCAAGGGCTCTCCGGAGCAGAAACGGGGCGCCGCGTGGGGAGAAACGGGGCCGCCCCTCCCTGAGGAGCCCCCGCGGACGGGCAGTTGGGGCGCTCGGCCCATCGGCCCCTTCCGCAGCCCCTCCAGCCGGTGCCGTCCCCGGGGCCGGGGGGATAGCGGGGGTGGTGGGCGCTCGGCGGGGCCGGCACAGGGTTCGGGGTACCCGCCGGCCCGGGCGGGACTGCGGGGCTGGTTTCCCCGTGGAGATGGGTTTGGGGGGGCGAGGAGCAGCCCAGGCCCCTCGCCCCGGCTAACGAGCGGGGGAGACGGGAGCGGGCGGTCGGGGGTTCCTTCACCGTGGGGGTCCTCAGGCAGCGGCAGCCGGTGGCCGGGACCCCCCTGCGCCGGAGGATGCTGATGGCGGAGTTGCGGTCCTTCTCTCCATCCCTCCCGCCATCCCTATGGGGACGGCAAAGCCCCAGTCCCCCCCAGGGCAGCTCTCCCCCCGCGGGGCGGGGAGCCGCCCCGGCCCCCAAACTGCCTTCTGAGGGCTTTAGAGGACTAAATATTTTGGGAGAGTTTACCAGCGCGGTCTACAACTGTTTTCGTGGAAACTCACAGGTCAGTGAGGAAACGCGCGCGTAACGCGGAGTGAGTGCGTTTTATTGCTCAATGTGAGAGGGAGAGTTCCTCCCGTGGCACAGACTGTCCCAGTTGCACCCTGGTCTCCCAATTATTTCCACGACTTCACGCGCTGATTTTCTCCTCGGTTTCCCCCGCCTGTGCCTTTCACGCATCAAACGCAGCGAGCGCCGCGCCGGCCGGCGGGACCCCTTTATGGTGACACGTAAAGATGCGCCACACGGGCGGCAGCGGGGAACGAGCGCGCCGTAACCCGGCGTGTCGCAGACCGCAGAGCTTGTGTTGCGACGCTGCCCCGACCCACGCCGCTCCAGGACGTCTCGCTGCGCTCCACGTGGCAGCGACTCCCTTGGGAAGCGGGAAACGCGCTAATCCGTATTGCGCGGAAATCCGCCCAGAATTGATGGGAACCAATTCCTGGGTCACCAGTGCGGCTCTCGGACATCACGCCGGCAAGTCGACAGGACCGGGGCTCCAAAGCACAGTTATGGCATTATTGTGAGCGGGAGCTCAGGAATGGGGTGAAAGAGAAGAGAAATAGAAATAGGAAATAGGAGAGAAATAGGAAATAGGAGAGAAATAGGACTGGAAGAGAAATAGGAAATGGAGGAGATGACTCGTGGCACTTCCCTTCCCCCCGTACCCGCAGTGCCACCCCAGAAACAAAAGGAGGTTCCCGCACACCTCGCAAGACCCAAACCATTCCCGGTTGCTCAGGAAATCATTTTGCCTTATTCACGCCGACAACCCTGCCCTTTTGGGGGAAGAAACGGGCCTTTGGCGTGTCCCTGCCCAGGGCAGGGGGTTGGAATGAGATGGGCTTTCATGTCCCTCCCAGATTCGGGCTTCGGGCGCAGAGGGCGGGTGAAGGCAGCTCTCCCCCCAAGAAGGGCTGGATTCGGGGAGGGATGTAGGCAGGATGCTGCTGCCGTGCCCGGGGGAGGAGGACTGGTTTCACCCCGGCACACAGCAGTTTCCATAATTTGTCGCGTCCTGCTGCACCGCCTGGCGAGCTGTTAAGCATCCCCCTGGTTTTCCGAGCACTTCCCTTCCCTCTGGTTCCAGCCCTCAACAGGGTTTGTCCTCAAAACAGGCTGAATTCGGCACCGCGCTGCCGGGAAATCACAGCTCGACTCCCACAGGCTACTCGCAAGAGACACCCAATATTTGTGTTTATACCCAAATAGCCCTTTACTTGCCCCGAACATCTGCGAACTCTCTGAGCGCTTACCCGGAGAAAGGGATGGTTAAGATTTGGTTGCTCTAGTGGCGACCGAGCTCTGAAAAAGGGTGGCACAGGTCTGTCCGCCCGCGGGAAACCACCCGAGAGGAGCCGGTTGCTTCAGCAAACATCGCTAACTCGCGGTGATATTTGATGGATATTTATTTTGCCGCAGCCTCCGGCCATGATTCCCTCCGTCTGCCATCCTAAGGCTGAATAATTAAGATGCTCTTGGTCCTGGTGGCTCCGTGGTCCCTTTCTCCCCCGAGCCCAAGCCTGGGGGGGGCTCCGTTATCAGCCCAAGGAGGGGAAAGAGCGATGAGCGCTCTCGGAAAGCAGCAAATTTTTGGGCAGGCGCCCGCGTGACACCCATCCGTGGGGTCATTTTGGGTTGGAGTCAGCCTGACCCGGCGCTGAGCGCTGGCACCGCGTCGGGCCACCGTCACCTCGCTGAGCAGATGCCCCCACCTCATCACCGCCCCCGGGAGAGTTGGGGGTGCTCGCACCCCCCAAAAAAGCGGCGCCTCCCGCCTCGCACGGGGCTGGGAGGACCGTTTCTCAGCCCGACCGCAGGTGGCTTGGCACCCGTCACCCGTCACGGGCAGGGAGGACCCCGCCTGAGGTCCCCCGGCAGCGCATCCCCGGTTTCGCTGAGTTAATGATTAAATTCGGACCGATTTTGGAGGCGCTGGCAGCCAGGCTGTGGCAGGCAGGCCAAGGATGCTCGCCCTCTGCCCTGCCGCCGGCATTAATCATTCACCCGGCGACGGGCGCTCCCGCCCTATAAACGCCGGGATGGGTTTCCCAGCGCCGCTTTTCGGCGGGAGGAGGGAAACCGGCCCCGAAATGAAGGCAGCTCTCGCCCTGCTGCTGCTGCTTTTAGCCACCGTGCGTGCCGAGCACCGAGGTAAGGGCATTTCTCCGGCACCCGGGGGCTTTGCTCGCCTCCGGGGACGAGGCTGGGATCCGTCGGCTCCGGCAGTTTTCGGTGGCCTCCCCTCTCCCCAAATCGCTGGGCAGGAATCGGAGCGAGGAATCAGGGAAGGGGTGGGATGGTGTTTTGGTAGCCGGGACGTGCCTTCGGGGTGAGGCGGGAGGAGCTGGGAGGGGAAGGGGCCGGGGGGCAGAGGGAGGAGGAGTGGGGTGTCGCAGAGCCCGGCTTCTTCTCCCCTTGGCAGGGGAAAATGAGATTTTCTGACCCCCTTTCACAAGCACCGTCTTGCTGCAAAACCCACCCCTGGGGTGGAAACGATGCTCTGGGCCACCCCCTGTTCCCAGCTCCTCCTGCCAAAAAAAAAAAAACCAAAAAAAACCCCACCAAACAAAAACCAACCCGCAAACCCTCGAAACTCGCTTCTCCCATACCGCTTTATGAAAAGGAACGCAACAGGTTGGCGCTTCAAGCGGCACCGACGGCCGCCGTTCCTGCAAGGAAAGAGAATTGCCTTTTACCACCGCTTCCCCTTTTTTTTTTTTTTTTCCCCCAGTGCTCCCCGCCTCGCCACAGCCCCCCCCCCCCCCTTCCTTTCCCACCCAGTCAGCGTGACCTTCAAGTGTAATGGCGCATAACCCCCTCGGTTTTGGGGAGGTGACCCTGCTCCGGTCTGTCATACCAGTAAATACTGGTATCAGTATTTACCCTGCCGGTACCAAAGTCTAACCAACCGGTGCGGTTTGCAGCAAAAATCGATGGCATTTGTCCAGGGGTGGGACAGCCGCAGGGGATGTCTTCACTGCCGGGTGCTCCTGTCTCCCACCGTCCCATCTCCAGAGCTCCCATCCCTTGTGGTCTCCAAACCCTGCCAGAAAAAGCAGCATCACGCATTCCAAAGGCGCAGAAAAATCCATTTGGACTATTTTTTTTTTTTTTTTCCCCCCTCCTGCCCCTTGCTTTGACTGCAGAGCCGGAGCAGCAGCCTGGGGACGGACCAGAGGTGCTTCTCTGGTCCTTTGCCGGTCTGCAGCACCGTGCCTGCATCTCCCCCGCCACCACCGCCGCGTCCCACTTGAGAAAAGAAGCGACCCTGTGGAAAAAGAACAACCCTAACGTGAACAAAGCGACACCCCCGCAGCCCTCGGATGGCAGTTCGTGGTGGTGTAGCATCCCTCATTCCCACGCCGCCGGCGCCGGGGAGGGAAGCAGGACGCCAGGGCGAAATAGGGACCGGGGCTGATGCCCAAACGATCATTTTCCCTGGGAAAAAAAAAAAAAATAGTCCAAATGGACTATTTTTAAAATTTAAAAAAAATATATTTTTAAAATGTTTAAAATCCGCCTCCCCGGCCACCACACCGGCCAGCCGAGGCATAAACCCC